>NC_041224.1:175716480-175785605 GCF_002837175.3 Physeter macrocephalus
TAGAGAAATGGAAATAAAAACAAAAATAAACAAATGGGACCTAATGAAACTTAATAGCTTTTGCACAGCAAAGGAAACCATAAACCAGGCAAGAAGACATCCCTCAGAATGGGAGAAATATTGACAAATTAAGCAACTGACAAAGGATTAATCTCCAAAACATACAAGCAACTCATGCAGCTCAATAGCAAAGAAACAAACAACCCAATCCAAACATGGGCAGAAGACCTAAATAGACATTTCTCCAAAGAAGATATACAGATTGCCAACAAACTGATGAAAGAATGCTCATCATTAATCATTGGAGAAATTCAAATCAAAACTACAATGAGATATCATCTCACACCGGTCAGAATGGCCATCATCAAAAAATCTAGAAACAATAAATGCTGGAGAGGGTGTGGAGAAAAGGGAACCCTCTTGCACTGTTGGTGGGAATGTAAATTGATACAGCTACTATGGAGAACAGTATGGAGGTTTCTTAAAAAACTAGTGTCCATCAACAGATGAATGGATAAAGAAGATATGGCACATATTTACAATGGAATATTACTTACTCAGTGAAGTAAGTCAGAAAGAGAAAAACAAATACCATATGCTAACACATATATATGGAATCTAAAAAAGAAACAAAAAATTTGGTCATGAAAAACCTAAGGGCAAGACGGGAATAAAGACACAGACCTACTAGAGAATGGACTTGAGCATACGGGGAGGGGGAAGGGTAAGCTGGGACAAAGTGAGAGAGTGGCATGGACATGTATACACTACCAAATGTAAAATAGATAGCTAGTGGGCAGCAGGCGCATAGCACAGGGAGATCAGCTATGTGGTTTGTGACCACCTAGAAGGGTGGGATAGGGAGGGTGGGAGGGAGGGAGACGCAAGAGGGAAGAGATATGGGGAGATATGTATATGTGTATATGTATAAATGATTCACTTTGTTATAAAGCAGAAACCAACACACCATTGTAAAGCAATTATACTCCAATAAAGTTGTTAAAAAAAATCTACCAAATGAAAAGTTTGCTTAAGTGATTTAAAGAAAAAAAAAATTCTTCCCTGGGACCTTGGGACCTACTATGTATTTTTTTTTCTTTTTTTTTTAAGGAAGCAGCATATCAAGAGGGGTCCAGCCAAGGAAAGGAGAGGGGAGGTTGGCCTTGGAACTGAGGAGGGAAGAGCAAGTGTAAAGACCCTGCAGCGGATGCAGCTGCAGTCAACGTGAGAGGAGGAGAGTTAGCACAGGGGCAGCAGAGGAGAGGTGGGGCAAATGTTAGGGAGGGGTGCTGGTCAGACAGAATGATCTGGGGACTCGGAAAGACTAGGTTATTCATGACTAGAATTAGCATTGTTTTGTTATGTTATCTATCTTACCCATAATTTTTACAAATTGCATATTTTATATATATCCTGCCCAATCTCTGATAGCAGGATTTGGAGAGATTATCATTTTCTACTACATTATATATTTCCATAATGTTTGATTTTGTATATTTTGATATTGTTTACAATTAGATAAATGATATTTTAAAAATATAAGCAAAAAATAATGCTGAGAGGAATAAAGAGTAGAAGAACAAGAGCCAATGAAAGAACTGGTGAAAGAGCATCCAAGGTAAGAAAACAGTCAGCATAAGCTTCTAGAAGCTAAGAGTTTAAAAAGGAAGAGGTAGCCTTCAGGTGCAACAGGATGAAAGCTGAGAAGGGGCAACTTTGGGACAATTAGAAGGTCATTGGTGACTCAGAAAAAATAATTTCTGTGCATTTACAGAAGCTAGACACAGTAAATGAGACCGAAATAAGTGGAAAAAAGGTAAAGGCAGATTTAGAGTACATTTTTCAAGGCCTTAGTGAGAATGGGAATCTCTGGGATATAACAATTTTTTAAATTGTAAAATCACCAAATAAACCATTTTATGTGCCATTTGTTACGCTGTTTGCAATTCCTAAATTTTGGATTTAGGGATTAAATCCTTTTAAAATAAAGATATAAACATACACACACACACACACATACACACACATACACACACACACACACACACACACACACAAAGACCCTGCGGCGGGAGCAAAAGCTGGTGTCCCTGCTACGTATTTTTAATACCCAAATTCAAGTCTTTATACAAACATTAAGCTTTCTTATAGCATTGGTTATTTTCCTGTGGCCACTTAGTTGACCTCTTGATTAGCTGTGCTTAATACCATCATGCTGAATCTCCTTCCTCTTATGTAGTAACTTCTCTGTGGTCATTTAAATTTTTTTTTTTTTTTCATTTAAGGGACTGTCATTTTCCCAAGAGAATTTTCTATGCCCTTATCTCTGTTTTAGTTTGTTTATTCTTCCATTATTTTTTCCTGGTTGTTTCTAATGTACCTTTTATTTCTTTTCATTTTTCTTTTGTATGCATTTTCCTGACCTTGATTCCTTTCTATTTAATCCTACCATCTATTCTTTAATTTGTTGCATCCCTTTCTTGAACTGTTTTCCCAAAACACCAGTTGTCTTTAATTTCTCCCTACTCTTCATCTGTTTTTTTAGTTTTTTTTTTTTTTTTTTGTGGTACACGGGCCTCTCACTGTTGTGGCCTCTCCCGTTGCGGAGCACAGGCTCCGGACGCGCAGGCTCAGCGGCCATGGCTCAGGGTCCCAGCCGCTCCGCGGCACGTGGGATCTTCCTGGACTGGGGCACGAACCCGTGTCCCCTGCATCGGCAGGTGGACTCTCAACCACTGCGCCACCAGGGAAGCCCTCTTCATCTGTTTTCAGGTTTCATTCTTTCTTAGATTTATGTTTCTGACCTGATTTGTTCTCATTTCCCTCCCTCTGTTCTTTCCTTTTCTCAACAACTTTTGAACACCCTGCTACTTGATTTCTGGTATTTACTCATCCTCACATAAGAGCAGTCCTTTCTGGGCTAGTATCTTGTTAAAAGATAGAGGGAAGCTGGATTCGGCTGAGGTGGCTTGTTTGTGTTGGGGTAGATATCTACATCAATTTCTGGCATTCCGGTGGCTTGTAAGCACCCAATGGGATCCCATGACCCACAGCTTCTTGTGCTGTGATGTGTCCATTGTGGATTCCTCTCCCTTTGACACCTTACCTCGTCTCCATCAATACTCCTTGGTGAGGAGATAGAATCTCAGAAAGTGAAGATGGCACGTCTGTGCTCCACCTTCACCTCTACCAACCTTGATGTTATGTAGCACAAAACTGGATCTAGAGAGACATTCTTCGCCTGTTCCCTTTATTTCTTTTCTCCATTTTCCCTCTGTGTATAACCCACAACTCTGGGTCTAAGGATCCCTGGATGGCACTTGTAGGGATGTGAGAGCAACTTTTAGAAAAAACTGTATTCTGCCTGAGGAGATCTGTGTTGGCTCTTTCCTACTTTCCACGTTTGGATTCACATTTTATTATATTTGGCAGAAAATCTTCATATTTTGTGGTTTGGGGTTGTGGCCATTTCCTTGTCACATTGAAAATGTTCTCTTCTTTAATTTTACTTTTACTTTTAGTGTGTGTGTGTGTGTGTGTGTGTGTGTGTGTGTGTGTGTGTGTATATAAAGATATTCTAGCTGGAATTATATCCTCTGACCATGCTTACTGCATTGTTTCAAAATGTACACATGCTTTTTTGAGATACAGGAGAGAAAACAAAATTTATAATGGTGATGTTGAATTGTCTGATACTCTTTCTTTGTTCACTAATGATTTGCATGAATAGAAAACTCTAATGGGGCAGAAGGGTTGTAGTGATATCTTGTCTATCCAGAAGTTAGTGAATTTCATGACAGTCAAGGCAATTCTGAGAAAGCTGCCTTTAACAGGCTTTGGCTACTGGATTTCCAGGTTGCTTTGCCAAAAACAGTTCTACTTTTGGTCCCCGGCCTTGGAAGCTCATACAGGGAATAATAGCTAAGAACAGAAGCAACAATATCTCAGATTTCTAAACCTGGCTTTGTCCCTACTAGCTGTACAATGTGGTGTGTGTGTGTGTGTGTGTGTGTGTGTGTGTGTGTGTGTGTGTGTTTCTCAGAAGAGAGAAAGATATTCTAGCTGGAATTATATCCTCTGACCATGCTTACTGCATTGTTTCAAAATGTACACATGCTTTTTTGAGATACAGGAGAGAAAACAAAATTTATAATGGTGATGTTGAATTGTCTGATACTCTTTCTTTGTTCACTAATGATTTGCATGAATAGAAAACTCTAATGGGGCAGAAGGGTTGTAGTGATATCTTGTCTATCCAGAAGTTAGTGAATTTCATGACAGTCAAGGCAATTCTGAGAAAGCTGCCTTTAACAGGCTTTGGCTACTGGATTTCCAGGTTGCTTTGCCAAAAACAGTTCTACTTTTGGTCCCCGGCCTTGGAAGCTCATACAGGGAATAATAGCTAAGAACAGAAGCAACAATATCTCAGATTTCTAAACCTGGCTTTGTCCCTACTAGCTGTACAATGTGGGTGACATTATGTAACTTTTTTAAAGGCTCAGTTTGGTCACCTGTGAAATGGGTATTTGTGTTAATCAAATGAAAATGCATGTAAGAAAGAACTTTTTAAACCGTAGGGCCATTTGCCTGAGACGGGATTATGATAATGGCAGGAGAACAGGTAGAAAGTCTGAGAGACATGTCTTTAAATAAGAATTTCTCTCCTGAGCTGTGAGATGTTTATTTTCACTGACCCAATTTCTTCATCAATAAAAGAGATAGCAAGTCTATGCAAATTACTGAAAGGATTTATTGAGATGATCACATAAGTGGAAAGTAGGAAGGCGGTGATAGGGAAATTGTTGAAACTCAGTTAATAACTGGTCCCCCTTTACATTCTTGCTAATATACTTTATCGTGAAAGTCTCAAGATATCTGTGGATGTCAGAAATTCAGAGGAACTTTTGCAGACCCCTCCCCCGCCCCCCTGTCCAATCAAGGTCAATAATATTCTTGTTTTCTGAATACTTTCTATCTACAATGACCAATGGAGCCACCAATACTGAGAAAAAAAAATAACATGGGGAGAAGGCAGACTTTGCACCAGGACTGGGACTCGCTGCAAACGTGGCTGCCTACTCTCTGGGACCACCCTGGTCTTTCTTCCTCACCTGGGTGGCCGTTTCTGGGATTGACCCCACTTCTCTGAAATTGCAGGACTCCCATTCATGAATGGCTCTGCTTTGACTGTTCCATCTCTTACCAGCTCTCTCTGGCAGCAGAATCTAGAGCCGTTCTTGCCCTGGCTAACTCTTGCTATCACAGTCTCCACTCGTCCAAAAAGCATCGCCAATTCTGCACCTCATTTCCATGAGTATAAAATGATAGAGTTGGGCTAGATCATTTCTAGGATTACTCTAGAATCCAAGAGGACAAATGCATGGTAAAGATTCTCTCTCTCCTGGGCCAATGAGGGACAGCTCTAACTAATAACAGTACCCTTTTCTATCTAGCCTGGACGGGCCTCTGAATCCTTCCACGCCACGGTCCGGCCTGTCAGCATCAGTTGTAGGTGAGTTCCAGTCTCTTCACTGTGCATAGACCAAGAAACAATGGAGGGCAGGGATGATTTCTCCTACTTCCCTAAAAACCCAGTGCCAAGCATGGTGCCTAGTACAGGTGGCTGTTGCATGAGCGCAGGATGAATGAGTTACTCTCAGCAGTCAAAGCTCTCACTCCTACATCTTTGAAGCTAGAACTGAAAAGTGATGTCATCTCTCTGGGAAGGAGCATTGAACACTCCTTTATTTATTTGAGAGAGAAGCGGCTGTCTCTCCACGTCTTGGAGATGATGTAAGTTGGGCAGAGGACAGACCATTCTCCAAAGGGAAGAAACATCATTAAGAGCAACGGCAGTTCCTGCCTACTTGGCTTCTTCTCAGAAAGCAAAGAACAGTTACTGTAAGGAAGCTGCCTGTCTGGGCCAGCAGCTTTATCAATGAATAATTTCCTGAAAGGAAGAGAATCTGTAGAGACCGCACAATATATTTGATCTCTGTGTGCACAAGGCACACAGGACTATCTTTGATTCAAAGGAAGCGAGATAATTGTTTCCCAAACAGACCCTCGCTGGAGAGGCGCACTCCCTCCCCTTCCAGTGACCCACGCACCAACAGCCTCAGGTCTGCCCCAGACAATTATCCTGTTTTGCTAGGGAACAAATTGCCCTTTGGGGGTCATTCTGAGCAAGTATGCCAAGTTCACAGTGATCCTGGGGGAGCCTCTGGGGGAAAAGCACTCTCCAAATCCCCTCTCCAGCCCTTTGAAAGGAAAGCAGGTCATTTTTTAAAGAATTCCAAAGAAAGCAGCTAATTCTGAATGATCCATCCCACCTTGCAAGAGGCCTTGGGAACAATCCGTTGAGTTCCTAGTGCTGGTCTGATGCTAGGGAACCAATTTCCCATGCAAGTAATTACGCATGCAATTAAGTAATTGTAGATGGAAAGGAAAAAGAAAAAAAAAAAAGAAAAGAAAAAAGAGGACAATGCCAAAAATGAAGTTGTGTGCATTTAACTTTCAAAAGACAGCCTGTAGGACATGGGAGTTGAACCCAACTTGGATTTGATTCTTGCAAAGGACTGAATAAAATCAGGAACTTGGAAAGAGTAAAATGTCAATCTGGTGTAATGTAGTAGCTGAGAATATGGACCCTGAGGCCACCCTATGTGTGTGCAAAGCTTGGGTCTGTCATTTGCCTGCTGTGGGATTTTGGGCAGGTTATTTAACTTTCTGCACAACCCCCCCATCTCTATAAAATCAGATTAATAATTGCACCAGCATCACATGGTTGTCAAAGTTGAAATAAATAAATACATGTGTGTATATATATATGGGTTATATAAGGGTGTGTGTGTGTGTGTGTGTGT
Organism: Physeter macrocephalus; assembly: GCF_002837175.3. Taxonomy (NCBI): domain Eukaryota; kingdom Metazoa; phylum Chordata; class Mammalia; order Artiodactyla; family Physeteridae; genus Physeter; species Physeter macrocephalus. The sequence goes on from NC_041224.1 coordinate 175,723,347, forward strand.
GTGTGTGTGTGTGTGTGTGTAGTTTAAAACAGTGCCAGGCACTGTACGATTGTTAGCTATTATTACAGTTTAACAGATGACATTTCAAATAAGTTCTGAGCAATCATTTTATAAGACAGCCGAGATACTCAGCATTGTTGATGATTCTTTTCTTTTGACCTTCACCCTTTAGTATTAGAAAATCAACCCATCAGATAAAGGTTAAAGAAGTACAAAGTGCTTGGTTTGGAAATGACAACAAAATAAGTGGCTTCTGATTCCGGCAGGGAAAGGGTCAAGGCCACAGCACCCCAGGACTCCCCAGAGAATGAGTGTTGTTTACAGTATACGTTTAAAATAATATTCTTGCTTAGTTGGACCTCCCCTCGGGACAGTGCAATTTCAACAGTAACTGAGGATTAATTAAAGTCGGTCCTGCTGGTGAGGGTGGCGACGGGGGAAGCAGCAGAGGGGTGCACCCCGCCCCCCTCTACGGCTCCCACTCCACATGGGGAAGGGGCCAGGCCTGCTGGAAGTAATTAGTGTAGCCCAGGGGCCACCTGACACTTCTTCCCCATTTGTATGATTTTGATTAATACTTTCATTTCACCTCCTTTGAATGCAGGAGAGGTGAGAAATAAATAAGGAAGATGGAAACTCCCCAAACCAAACTCAATAAAGGCTGAATCCCTTCTCAGGCCACCTTGAAGAGGGTTACCTATGTTTTAGACCTGGTAGGGGGCAGCCTCTTGATGCATCATACCTGTGCTGTGAGGGGTGGACCCCAGCAGTTCATTTTTGAAAACAGACACAAAGGCACACCCTGGGGGCAGGGGGTCAGCTGGCTTGGAGGCTCAGTGGCTGCAGGAGGGAAAGGAGACAGCCCCCTTTATGCTCCAGGAAACATCCGCAGGCCATCCGCTGTCTGCTAGGCCAGCTCGCCCCATGTCAGTGCTGGGACTTAGGCTGCCGCCTCTTGGACTAACCAGCCCTGCCTCACTCCCGGCAACCTTCCCTGGCTCAGAGAGCAGGCTTCCAAATCAGATATGTGACTGCTTCACTGTCCTGGTTCAAATCATCCAAGAATGGACTTCCTGGGGTCCACGATCCTGTCTGGCAATTGTATGCCGAGGTATGGATGGGAGAAAGAGTTCATAGCTCCCTGGCCTCTAAAAGGTTAAGAACCACTGCTCTAGGGCATCCCTATTCCCTTTAGGACAAAGCCCAAGCTCCTCAGTATGACATGACAGACTCTCCAGGATCTAGGATCACACCTCTCTTGGCAGTTCCCTCCCCTTAGCCCCATCATTGGAGTTTACAGCCCAAGACTAGAGCCTCTTTGGAACACAACTCTGCCCCTCTCAGCCCTGTTCAGATGCAGATCAAGCTTTCTTGGATAACCCCCAGCCCTGCCAAGACCCCTCACCCTGTGCCTGCTTCCAGATACCCCCGGAACCAGAAGGTGGGTTTCGAAACAGGGACCCTGTGCGCTTATGCCTGCATTTAGTTGGGAGGGGAGTCTGACAAGGTATTGGACTGAACTAAGTAATTAGTAATTAGTAATAGGATGTTGGGTATGGCAAGCAGTTCATGGCTCTATGCTTTGAATACAAAAATGGTGACAATCAAGTGAAATCTGTTAAAAAGGAAGATTCTCTGGAACTGTGGTTTGATAGATAGTCACTAACCATGTGTGGCCATTTAAATTTAAATTAAATTAAACTAAACATTCCATTCCTCAGGTCATAGTAACACTTCTAGGGCACTCAGTGACCCTGCATGGCTCATGGCTTCTGTATTATTCTGTTTTATGTAGTGGGTTGTACAGTGTATATACTTGGGTAGAACATTGCATAGGATATTTCCATCTTTGTGGACATTTCTGATGGACAGCTAGGCTCTAGGTAACGCAATTGCTCAAGGCTGGCACTCTGGAATTATAGAAATCTGTAAATTCCATAGCTGTTTGCTCTCTCTCCTGCTGATCGCAGGTCTTCCTCTCAAAGTCACTGGGGTCACAGGGAAACTGGCTCCCCATTCATCCAGCATGCATTCCCCACACTTGAATTTGTTGGATCATCTTTTGTTGAGGAGGGCAGAGAGCAGGAAATGGAGGAGCTCTTACCCTCCTCCCTTGGGAAATCCAAGTCCTTCCCTATGCTGCAGGTTACCAGCTGGGAGAGATGGGGCTCCTGGGGTCCTTGTGGAGTAGACACATCTCAGGATGGGGCTGGAGATGGGGGTGCGGCCCATGAAGTAAACATACCTTCCAGCTTCTCCAAACCTGGGCTTTTGGGGATGGGCTCTCAGGGACAGAACATTTCACACGTTGGGGGGTGGGGGGTGGGAACTTTGAAAACGGAAAGAAATGTTGGTGGCTTTTTGGAACAAGACTAAAGTACAGAGTTTTGGCAAACTGTGTTCCCAAACATAGGAGGCGGAGGCAAGCTCTGGCCAAGGAGCAGAAGAGATTCATTACTGTGCCCCTTTGCCACCAACTCGCAGGTGACCTCTGGCAAGTCATGCCCTTCTCTCTGGGCCAGCGGGTTCCCCAACTGTTTATTAGGGGTACAGACAAGAGCTCTCAAGATGCCTGATTCCAAAGTCGGTTGCCCAGCTCTTAGAGCAGTGCAATTGGGAATTCCATTGAGGGCCATTTTGGTCCTTGGATGCAGTCTGCTCTCTTGAGGGTCCTCACGAAGAAAAAACTCAACACCAGACTCACATTCACCACTCCAGCCCCTTCTGGCTCTCTAGACTGGTGGAGGAAATGAGCTACCTGGCTGTGTGGAAATATCTCAGACTCATTCTGATCTATTTTCCACGTCTCCCCAGTGCTTGGGTGATGTAGTCCCCATCCAATTAGAAATGGATGAATAACAGCCCCCAGACTCATGGTCTGCACAGGCTTCACGCTGTCACATCCCTCCCCAGACAACCTCTCCTTTAATATTCTCATTGACTCCTCCAGGAGACGAGGTGGAAATTGTTGGTGTGGCCACATTACAGTGGCAGACATTAGAACCCTTCAGCATAGCTCAGCCGAAGTGGCAGAGCTGGGTCTCAACTCAGGGCCTTTAGCTGAGGCTGGTCTCACCGGGCAGCTTGGCTTTGGAGCCTCCTCTTTCTGCAGGGTAGCAGGTGAGTCCATGAGCCTGTGAAGCTACATGCCATTCTGGCCAGTGTCTGGTCTGGAACACAACTTGCCATTGTACACGTACAGTCATGGACCACATAGAGGTGCTGAAAGAATCAGCAGCTGAAACCAGGTTCATCCTTCCTTTTTCATGTAAAGCCAGAACTTGGGCAAATTCACCTCCTGCAGGCTCAGTTCCTCCTTTGCAAAAGAGAAACGATTCTCTGCGCCCACAGGCTTGTTTTGAGAACAGAGTCATGGTCTTGAAGCACTTAACACAACGTAGATGCCCAAACTGTCTTTTTTCCTTTCCTTGTGCAAGCTTGCAAGAGTGGTTAGAAACAGACAGAGAGATGGACAAAGCTACTTGTTCCTGGCCCTGGAATGAACATGGAGGCTCGTAAGCGGATGCTTCAAAGAGGTGTGAGACTGGTTCTCTCCAGACTGTTTTGGCTGGTGAAACCTTCTGCAGGAAGTAGGGAGGCATCTTGGCTGGGGCTGTGAGAACCTGCATGGAGGCCCCAGAGCCCGAGCGCTGAGTCTTTCTCATGCACCCCATCAACCCGGCCCTCTCCAAATCCTCTGTTCACCCGTGGCATCCTACCATCCCTCCAGCCAAGTAGGCCGTGGGGAGGTGGTGGGTTCTTGCTACTGAAGGAAAGGGGCCGGGCCTTGTCCGCCTGCACTGTGGGGTGGGTGACTCAGGGCTTTTGCATAATTTAGCAAGAACTACGTGAAGCCACTCGTCTTCCCAGCTGGCAGTCCCACTCCGCTCTCTACGTGAGTTTCCCAAAGGTGGTGATTCATTTCAGAGCTGGGCTGAGGACAAAGCCGCCAAGTACCCCGGGACAGGGCAGGGCCCGCAGCGAGCATGGCCCGGCCTCTCTCAGTCAGAGTAAACAAAAGCAGCTGTCAGGGGACTCTGCCCTCAACTGACCTCTTGTCCCCTGGCTATTTTATCTTCTAGAAAAAAGAGAGGCAGACAAGGAGCCCACCGGGACCTGGGAGCCGTGGGTTCTCGCCCCACTCTTTCCTAACTCTCTGTGTGACCTGAGGTTAAGGAACTCAGCTATAAATTAGGAATTATGACCTAGTGTTAGGCATTGGTGACTCATCAAATCTGAAGCAACGATCGCAAGTGCTCTTTTAAAGAAATTAGCCCCATTTTCCCAAGTACTTTTGAAGGGGCAGGTTCACACAGCGCTATGGGAGCAAAGTCTCTGATCCACCCATTGAAATAGAAATGTCCTTCTTAGGGTTTGTGTATTTCCTTTTTCTCCTTGATAGTCACCTGCCTTTCCTGCCAGTAAGAATAACAACAAGTCAAGCCCTGTCTAAGCACTTTACCTGCTGTTTTACTTAATCCTAAACAGATCCACCAGGCCGTTGCGATGTTGGTGACCCTTTACAAAGGAGGTGACCGTGGTTCAGAGGAGGAAAGTGCCTGCCCAAGCCCAGACTCTCAGTCACTTTGGAGCCCAATTCTGTGGCCCGCCGCTCTTTCCCCTGGGGCTCGCCCTTCTCTCTAGAGTACCCAAGCCTGGGGTCAGCCTGAGATCTCGCTCTCCGGTCATCTGGGCTCCCAGTGTGGAACTCCCAATCTCACCACATCCCTGCTGGACTCCAGGCTCTCACCATGTGGGGCCCCATGGAAGTTCTTCTGGCCTCTGGGGCCAGGATCCTTCCCAGCAGGGGCTGCTTCCAGGAGCTGCTTTGGTGGGGCGGGGGACATGTGACAATCTCCCCCAGGGTCCTGGAAGTCACCGGAAGGCACCGAAGAAAGTGTGTGGGAAGGAGGGAAAAGGGGAGGGACAAGGAAAGGGGTTTTACACTGTATCCAGACACAAACATGAGTACCCAAATTTTCAGTTGAAACTAAAATGCATCCGGGAAGGAACATGTGTCCTGGCTTCCAAAATGCAATGTCACCAGAGAAGCAAAGTGAGAGCAGACACTTGAGGATGTCCCTATTTGGAACATCAATTAAGTCAATATGCTCAATGAAGAAAAAAAGAAAAAAAAGCTTGTTACCTGAGCTTATTACTGAAAAAAATGTGTCAACTCCTATATCCATCTACAGGCAGATGCCAGAGGCCTCATAGTATTCCTTAAAAGATGGGGCAAATGGATGATCTAAATGCAAATGATTCAGATTATAATAATTGTCCTCTTTCCTTAGATTGTTAAAAATTGCAATGTTTTCATTCTTCCAAGAGGATGGGATGCATCTGGAGACTGAATAGAAAGTCAGCCCTTCTTTCCAAGTGGGACACTCGTGATGGATGGTCCAGGGTGGGTAGGAGGATACATTAGATGTTGGCCAGATCTGCTCTCAAAATTTGGCACTTCTGCTTCCTAACTCTGAGCCTCCTGAAAAGCTGCTTAAACTTGTCTGAGTTTCCTTATTTATAATACAAATTACTTTAAGAAGTTCTTGACTTTTCTGAGGACTCAATGTATCTAAAGAGTCCAACTCAGAGCCTGAAACACAAGGATCACTTAATACAAGTGCTTTTCTGTTCTCCCCTCTCTGAGGGTCAAGGCTGTGGCGTCTAGAAAGGGATCTAGCACCTGCTGTAACCTGTGGCGGAGGGGACACCAGCATCCCTCATGAGCATCCTCCAGTCTGTGCAGAAGGGGCAGTGCCCCATGGGAGGGGAGCTGCAGGAACTTCCAGGAGACGTTTCACCGCAGTGGGGGGTTGGGTGGCAAAGTTACAGGAAGCCAGATGCCTTCGATAAAGAAGTTCATTTGTATCATTTTTTAAATTAGATGAAACAAATGAACCTCTTTACAGAAGGCATCTGTCTTCCGGTGACTTTGCCACCCAACCCCCAATGAACTTATTTAAAAAACAGAAACGGACTCACAGATCTTGAAATCAAATTTATGGTTACCAAAGGGGAAATGTGTGTGTGTGTTGGGGGGAGTAATAAATTAGGCGATTGGGATTGACGTACACACACTGCTAAATATAAAATAGATAACTAACAAATACTTACTGTATAGTACAGGGAACTCTACTCAATATTCTGTAATAACCTAAATGGGAAAAGAATCTGAAAAAGAATGGATATATATATATACACAACACAACACAACATTGTAAATCATCAATACTCCAATAAAAAAAAAATTAAAAAAAGTAGCCAGATGCCTTTGGGTTGCCCTACCCAGTCTGGCTGTAGCTTCTCCACAGCTGTTTCTCATTTCACCATATTCTCTAAGCTCCAGCTCCAAAGGGACAGTCTTGTGGCACCTTCTCTGAGGGAGAAGCAATCTTCCTTGACTTCAGACCCCTTAGATGCCCCCCCTTACGTGGCTGCAATCCAATAGCCTCCATCCTGCGACTTACTATTTCTGTGTCTGTGTTTCAGGAAAGCCTGTGAGCTGGCAGAGAGGGGACTGTCCCTGTCCCCACTCTATGGGGACAGCAGACACAGTGCTGAGCATGATGCAGCCACCCTGGATGGAGAAACAAACCAATTGGGCAACAGGACATATTTCAGTCACTTGTCTGCTTATAGGAGGTCCAAAGTCACATCCTATGTCTTCACCGGAGACAGATGAGCCCTTGAAGACCGAACATTGGACTCTGATCAGGCACAGGAGTTGCCTACCTCATTCATTCCGTCAGTCATTCAACCAGCTCTTAGCCAGTGCCTCCCATGCCCCATGCCCTGCTCAGCACTGGGTAAGCAGTCATTGGGCGGGGCCATCTCAGCTTTCATGGAACATATGGGGCCGAGCGGGGCGAGTGGCATTTAATAATAAACACACACTCAGAATATAAATTACAATCTGAGATCAGTGCAGTTCTTCTAAGAGTGGGAATAATGGTGGAGAGTAGGCAATTTTAGATGGAGAGGTGAAAAATTGTAGTTCAGCAATACTCTAGTGATGGGCTTAGAGGAAGAGTTTCTGGAATACTACAGAATCTGGAGGTTCATATAATTCAGCATCAGCGTTTTCTTAGAAGGAAGCTTTTGATCCCATGTGAACCCAGCCCTGTATGGAAGGAGGGTTAGGGGGTCAGGAGAGGTGATCCTACCTATCAGCCCACCAGGGGCCATAATACTTCACTGGCTTTGACTAGATTCTTGAACTACTGAGACGTCAGTCAAAGGAAAGTGTTGGGCATCCAGAATGACACACAGACTTGCTAAACCTTGTCTCACACACGGTTCTCCATCTATCTGTTTATCCAGATTGTCTTTATCTCAAGCTGAGTCAGAAATTCAAACACCAAGGCTGTGCTAAGAGGATGGGGTCCATCGAGTGAGCAAAGACCGGACCAGCCAGCTAAGGACTCTGGATCCATCCTTACTACCTTTGAGCACTAGGGAAAAGTCACTTAATCTCCCCACCCCCAGTTTCCTCATCTCTAAAATGGATTTGATAAAGCTGATCTCCTAGGGCCATCACAAGGTTAAATGTGATGAAATATTCAAAAGCCCCGATCTAACTAAGGTATCAAAAATATCCTGGCAACCTGTGTATATTTATAAACAGACCTAAACTTTGTATTTTTCATAGATGAACTTCCAACGTGAGGTCTGTGGGAGCCTGTCTATGTAATGTATCTCCCTTTCTCAGTTGAGCTTTTAAGACCAGGATTCCATCATTCATGCTCCATTGTGCAGATGGACAAGCAAGTCAGAGGGTAACCACTTGCCTCGGGGACATGAAGAACCATTTTGAGAGTTGAGGTGAACATCCATGGCTCCCAGATATGCCCCCTAGACTGCTCTATAAAGACAGCCTCTTGCTGACATAGAAACTCATAAGCAAAACTTCGAGTCAGCCAGGATTTATCCTCAAGGTGGGCTCAAGTTCAACACACATAAAAAAGAAATATCTTTAGTTATCCTTCTGAAATCTCTCTCATCTTAGGCAATTCCTCCATCTTGGAAGGCAGCAAGAAAATAAAAGTGACATCACCCAGACTCGGCTTCCCATTGAGCCCTTGGGCACCAGAATTTACTTTCCTGCACCTCAGTTTCTCACCTCTAAAATGGGAATAATGAGAAGTCTTCCTTTAGGGGACAGTGGGCTGAAGTGTGTAGAGTACCTAATGAATGCCCCGGCTGTACCTATTTCCTGAGATAGTCACATTTTCCCCAGGCTGTTTGACTTGAGCTCAGAGAACTTACCCTGAAGATACAGAAATTCTCTAACCTGAATGTGCCTAGGAAGCAGCTGAGGAGGTTTGTTGAAAGGCAGATTTGGACTCCGTGGTCTTGGGCAGGACCTGAGATTGGGATTCTGCATTTCTCGCAAACTCTCAGGATTCTACTGGTTCGTGAATACCACTTTGAGCTTTGATGGACTCCTGAATGAAGGAAGGTAGAACAAGGGAACAAGCAGCCATGGGTCTGGTTTGTCTTCAGCCCACATGGACCCTCCTCCAGGCATGCACACAAGCACAGACACACTCCTGCAGACACATGCACACATATCCACATAAGTGTGCCCCGGTGCACACTCAGCCATGCACAGACTCCCATCACCCACTCCGGCTCTCAGTGGAGGACCATGCTGCATCACAGCTTCCAAATGTGGGTTCTGCAAGAGAATCGCTAGTTTCACACTAAATGGTCTTACACTGACTCCATCCTAAAACCCGTATCTCCCCCATGCCTTACTCCACCTTAAGTGACAATGCTGAATCTGTGAATTCCATGGCCAGTGCCTGTGCTCTGAAAGTTGACCAGCCAAGGAAGGGCACCCTCTCCTGGGTGTGAAGACCTCACTCTTCCTTACCACTCTGCCTCTGGCTGAAGAAGAGAAGGGGGACTCCCACGGCCTGCAGCCTGACATTGTGGTTCACTATGCAGCCCCACGTGCTGGGACAGGCCCTGCCCTTCCTGCCCCTTTACTTTTACTCTGCAATGATAAGTGTTATTGTAAAAGAAGCTACACCTTATTGAGCACTTCCTGAAGGCACCATGCTAAATATTTTACATATTAATTTATTTGACCCTGACCCCATCCCTGTAGGTAGGTCTTATTACTGCACCCATTTTACAGATGAGGGAAGTGAGGCACAGAGACGTTTAGGTGACCTGCCAAGGCCACACAGCCAGCACCCCAGAAATAGCCAGAGCTGGCTCCTAAGTGTGCACTCAGGTCTTGTACTAGACCATTAATTGAGAAATCACTTTTACCCTACCTATTTTGCCCTTTCCTCCTTGTCTTTTCTTTTAGTGCCTTCCCTTCCTTCTTCCTTCCTTCCTCCCCTCTTTCTTTCTTCTTTCCTCTCTTTCATTCTTTGTCTTTTCCTTTCCTTTGCATTAATTGCTTTCTTGTACTTTACATTCTTCTCCTTTCTTCATTCTTCTCTTCTCCCACAGAGTCCTTTGCTGGTTGCTGCCTTCTTGTCTCCAACTGCATTGTCCTGGATGCCTTGCAGGCAAAAGAAATGAATCCTACCTTAAGATGAATTTAGTGCCCACAGTTTTGCTGATCCAGGGAGGTAAAACTCAGTGAGGTGGAGACAGCAGCTGACCACGAAACACTTATCCAAGTGTCTGGCTGATGAGCCTCCACCAAGTTGACCGACTCAATCCTCCTGTTCAGACAGAATTCCAGCTCCTGTACCTGTGACAGTTCACCGAGCACAGGTTGATGCTGGCGATTTTATTCGACTTATTTCCTCTGGACCTCAAAACAGCTCTAGTGTTTGGCTGTGACAAAGTTCATCTCACAGGTGAGAACCCCGAGTGCCATAGACTTAGTGCTTGAGTGTCCTGAAAATTCATATTTGGAAATCCTAACCCACCCCTGCCCCTCACCGTGAGACCATATTAGGAGGTGGGGCGTTTGGGAGATGATTGGATCATGAGTGGGGAGCCCTCATGAATGAGGTTCGCGTTCTTATAAAAGAGACCCCATAGGGCTTCCTCCCCACTTCTCTCATGGGTGGTCAAAGAGAGAAGACAGATGTCCATGAACCAACAAAGGGTCCTCCCCAGACACTGAATCTTCTGGCACCTTGATCTCGGACTTCCCAGCTTCCAGAATTATGAGAGATATAAATTTCTATTGCTTATAAGCCACCAGTCTGTGGTATTTTGCTCTAGCAATATGAACAGATTAAAGTACCAAGTCTCAGGGCCATGAGGAGGGGACCCAAGGCTGTCCAGGGGTAAGTGGTGCGTCAGAAGTCATCCTGCCCTGGTTGACACTTTTTACTATATTACTTTGTCTTCTAATTTATGCAGGAGCCAAAAAGAGGAAAATAACAATAATTTTTTAAAAACATTCCAATGTGAGAAGTAGAGATGGTCATAGTGAAGGAAAATTTGTTTCAGAGATGAGAACTTGGGCCCTGGGAGGAGAAAAAGCTTGACTGATACTTGAAGGCCACACCAGGGGGCTTGCCACCCACCCTGACATCACTACACCAATCCATGGAATCTTCTCTAGGCCGGTGCCCTAGTAGAAATTGGGCTGCAAGTCCCTGCTCTCAGCTGACAATCTTTTACCATGTAGCACACGTACAAGCACACACTCAACACACAGTTGAGTAGTGGGAAGTATTGGGTTGATTCTACTGCATTTAATTTTTACAAGGCTGTTATTTCAGTCTGTAGTCTTCGGGTTGCCCAAATTCAACCCCTAAGTTCACTATTTGCAGAGAACCAGGGTTTGGTTTCATGCAGGTCTCACCATGTTACTCACGTAGGAAAGTTCATGGAACTCAGTATTTTGTGGTCATAGTGAAGGAAAATTTGTTTCAGAGATGAGAACTTGGGCCCTGGGAGGAGCAAAAGCTTGACTGATACTTGAAGGCCACACCAGGGGGTTGCCACCCACCCTGACATCACTACACCAATCCATGGAATCTTCTCTAGGCCGGTGCCCTAGTGGAAATTGGGCTGCAAGTCCCTGCTCTCAGCTGACAATCTTTTATCATGTAGCACACGTACAAGCACACACTCAACACACAGTTGAGTAGTGGGAAGTATTGGGTTGATTCTACTGCATTTAATTTTTACAAGGCTGTTATTTCAGTCTGTAGTCTTCGGGTTGCCCAAATTCAACCCCTAAGTTCACTATTTGCAGAGAACCAGTGTTTGGTTTCATGCAGGTCTCACCATGTTACTCACGTAGGAAAGTTCATGGAACTCAGTATTTTAGGTGCCCTGGTGTGATCTGGCTTCACACTCATAGCCCCTGTTTCCTTATTCCTTTCTTAGCCAAGACTGATTTCTCAGCAATACAGTCAGGTGCGGACTTTGAGCAAAGGGATTGCTGTGAGGGGCCAGACGGCCCTCTGATGACATGTTTATAAGGGGATGTCTCTACACATGGTCCCCCAAGTCCATCTGCATCATGATAAAACCCACCGTGATCCACCCCTGTTTGTCTTGTTGGCTTATCTCTTTTCCATTCCTCGGCATCTCTTCTTACAGCAGTATGGCTTTCTTTACGATTCCCGAATTGAGTCCTGATGTTTTTAAGCTTCTGTGCCACTCCTTATCTATTTGTTCTGCGTGGGACATCATCCTCTCATTTTTACGACAACTCAAGGACCCCTCTGAGAACGCCACCTGCCCCACCACAGCTCACCTTTCACCCAAAAGAACTTATCTGCTCGCCTTTCCACCACTTTCATAGGCTTCTATCTTAGCCCTTTTCTCCATCTGTTACAATGATTTTCCTTGAGCTGCATCTCCTCCATATGCTCATGAGTTCCTGAAGGTGATGAAGGTGCTTGTTCTTCCCTGTAGCTCTAACACAGAGCATAGGGCCTGGCATGGAGAGGCTTCCATGAGGCTGGTTGAATGAATGGGTGAATGAATGGATGGATGAGAAGGTCAAGGAGGGACAACTAGGTAGATGTTGAGAGATATGCTCCACCATAGCTCTGGGTGTATCCTCAATCTGAAAGGATGTACAGGTCTTTATCTGCCCTGGCTCCTGAGCTCTGGCCCTCAGGGGTGCTTGTAGCTGAGAGGGCATTACTGTCATCCCTTCTCTCTCCTCTTCTGCTTCAAATGGATCCAGAGATGGATCAGGTCAGAGAAACCCCCAAGACACCCCCGATCCACACCCAGGGTGGCATTGCTGAAAAGTGTTTTGTCTACAGAGCGCTTGTGCATTCCAGTGTCATACTCCATGTGTGCTCGCCTTGAATCCATACTGAGTGCACTGCGTTTTCTTCGATGCAACAGCATAGTACAGCAGGTAATTGTTCAAATCCAGCTTGGACCGCTTCTCAGCTGCATGCTGCTGAATATGTTACTTAACCCTCTCAAAGTCTCAGTTTCCTTGTCTGTAAAACAAGGAACTGTAATCCAACCTCATAGGTATTTAGAAAAATCAAATGAAATTGTTGATGGAACGTGCCTGGTATATAGTAAATACTCAATATTTACGGTGTGTGTTTGATTGAATAATGATCAGTGTTGGGTCTAAAGGCCTCAACCCATCGACTTTCAGCCTAGTGAGACCCTGAGCAGAGGACCCAGTAACCGTGTCAGACTTCTGACCCACAGATCTGTGGGCTGATACATGGGGGTGGTTTTGTGTTGCTAAGCTGGTTTTGATTGTAATGCATCCATAGAAAACTGATACAAGAGCATGAGGGAGGCTTTCACAGACCGGGGTTGGAGGTGGTCACAGCTTTGGCTGGGAGAGGCATAGATGGGTCCGGTGAGGTGCACACTCTATGCTTTGCTCCTGGTGACAATGTTTCAGAGAGTCCTAGAGCCAGAGGTAGTCACGAAGATCCCCGAAGGAGGTCAACTCTTAGGGAGAACCATTGGGTTAAAGGCCTGATGACAGTCCCCACAGGGGGATTTTCCAATCAAGGCCAGCTCTGAGACATTCAGGACCGACTTTATCAATTAGGCTGCCTTCATGGTCTGTGACAGAGCCTTTGAGAAGGAACAGAACTGATGTGTATTGTGTTCATTTTATTTGACAGAGGGTATGCTTGTGTGTATTTGTTCACCCATGTGCATGTGTGTGCCCATGTTGGGGGTGGTGGATGAAGGGGAGAGATGCACTAATCTGCACTTTTCAGAAAATAAGTGAGAGATGACAATTCGAATCTCCCAATTGTATTGGTTTCTAGCACTGTCTTGTGTAAGTTATTTTACCTCGGACATCATTTTCCCAACTGCAACATGGAAATCATAAATACTACTTTCCAGGTGATAGGCCAAACTTAACTGCAATTTTTAAAAAGAATATAATATGAAGAAAACCTCCACCAGGCCAGAGACACAGAGGGAGGAGAGATGCAAAGGTTTCAGTTACATTGATTCAAACCTCCCCAGTTTCCCCAGAGGAGGGGCCAAGACTGACTCCATTTCAATTTTGTGAATTCCATTCAAGACCCTGTTATCTGCCTTCCTATGCTGTTGGTGGCAATGAAATTTGCTGCAGCCACTATGGAAAATGGTATGGAGGTTCCTCAAAAAACTAAAAATAGAGTTGTCATACGATCCAGCAATCCCACTCCTAGGCATATATTCAGACAGAACTGTAATTCAAAAAGATACAAGCACCCCTATGTTCATAACAGCACTATTCACAATAGCCAAGACATGGAAACAACATAAATGTCCATTGACAGATGAATGGATAAAGAAGATGTGGTACATATATACAAAGGAATATTAGCCATAAGAAAAGAATGACACTTCATTTGGATGGAACTAGAGATGATCATGCTAAGTGAAGTAAGCCAGAAAGAAAAAGACAAATACCGTATGATATCACCTATACGTGGAATCTAAAATATGACACAAATGAACTTATCTATGAAACAGAAACAGACTCACAGGCATAGAGAACAGACTTGTGGTTGCCAAGGGCAAGGGAGGGTGAGGAGGGAAGGATTGGGAGTTTGGAGTTGGCAGATGCAAACTAGTATATATAGGATGGATAAACAACAAGGTCCTACAGTATAGCGTAGGGAACTGTATTCAATATCCTGTGATCAACCATATTGTAAAAGAATATACAAAAGATTGCATATATATGTATAAATGAATCACTTTGCTGTACAGCAGAAATTAACACACCATTGTAAATTAACTATACTTCAATTAAAAAAATAAAGTTAAATTGTAAGAAAAAATGACCCAGTTATCTGAATATACTGAGTTTACAGCATCAAAATCCACTCCCATCGGGCCAGCTGCATTCCCTAATGCAGGATGAATAAGCTGTTGAAATGTGACTCCATGAGAGCATCTCTACTTGTTGACTTATATGTCCCCATCACTAATGAGGAATGGGGAGATGGGTTTGATAAACGTTAGGAGTGTGGGAAAAATCAGGGGGAGGAAGTACTACAGCAAAGCTTGGAGCTAGAGATTTCTTCCTGTGACTGGAGAAGATGAGGAGTAGAAGCACCTGTGATATTGGGGGCAGAATGGTGAGCCAGCCCACATAGGAGAAGCTCTGAGAACCTGAGCAAAATTAGCAGTGAGGAGTTACTATACACCACTTGTGCAGGAAAGAGATCAGAGCAGAGCGGTCCACAGGAGGGATTATAACTAGTCTACCTCTGTGCTCTCTTCCCCTGCCCATGTTCCCCATTGCTCACCACATTCCAGCTCAAGGGACATGACCCTGCTGCATGCCCCTTGAGCACACCAAACCTGAACTCCTCTTCTATTAAACTGCTCCTCAGCAGATATTTTGAATCTGGCACTCCTACACTGGGCTCCTTCTTATCACTCAGGTCTGAGTCCAGATGCCACCTCCTTGGAGATGTCTTCCCATGAGCCCTGACATAAGTAGCCCCCTCCCTTGCACACCACCAGTCCAGCACTCTCTATTACATCACCCTGGTTTCTTTCATTCACAGTACTTGTCACTACCTGAAAATATCGTGTTCTTTTTTCTGCTTATTTATCACTTAACTCCTCCAGTAAGACTGTGGCTTCAATCGGCTTTATCTTGTCTTCAGTACCATGATTACTTGGCATAAAACAGAAACTCAATCAACATTTCCTGAACGAATGGATGAGTGAATGAATAAAAAATGGAAAAGAAGATCAAGAGAGTGAGGACAGGACATCAATTAGGAGGCTGTGCCAGCCCAATAGCCTTAGGCAGAGGTGACAAGAGAGGAGTACAGTGGTCATTGAATTGACTGGATTTGGTACTGTGTTTCAGTCCCAAAGGCAAAGAAGGATCTGATAACAGCCCCAAGATCCATGCTTGAACCAGAGAGAGGACAGAGCCTCCGTGGCAGAGAGAGAACTCTAGGGAATCAGCTTTGTGAATGAGAAAAAGGGGATTGCAGGAGGAGCCCAGTTCTCTTTGTTTGAAGAATGGATACATTTCTGAGTGTGATCGAATTGGCAGCTGGAAATATGGGACTGGAGTTAAGGAAAGAGGTTTGGGGCTAAAAGTAATCATTGGGAAGCTATTCGTTCATTCATTCATTCATTCATTCACTTACGATCCGACACTTGATATGATCCAACTATGAGCTAAAAATTTACTGAGAGAGGTATTGAAGAAGCAAAAACAAAAGCTGTGACCCTGCCCCCGAGGAGCTAACGGTTTCCTTGGCCCTTCTGCCTACAGATGACCTTGCATATCTTCAGACGAGATTTCCGAGGGTTTGGGTAAAGCTAATAAAGAGGAGAGACTTTGTGGTCTACTCTGGGCAATTCGCTTAACTAGGGGCAGGAGGAAAAGAAAGCATTAGAAAAAAGATGGTGGAAAAAAGAAAACAGGAGAGTTTACTGTAACAGAAGATAAGGAAGACCCACCGAAAAGATAAAATTATTTTTGTGTGTGAATGGTTTCACTGTATTTGATGATACAGCACATTGGAGGTTCACGGAATTGATGTTCTTCAAGTAAGGCAGCCCCTACACTGGTGTCCCAGTGCATCAGGGATCACTCCTGCTTCTAGAATGATATCAACACTTTTATATTCTTCCTTTGGCCCATCCCTGAGCCAGAACAGGAGATAGAAAAGGGAAGAGGACCAGGTCTTTGCCTTCACAATGACCACTTTTGGCAGATCAGAAGCTGTGCCCATTTGCTGTTCCAGCTGAAGTCTTAAGTCTCATAGCCTGAGAGCATCCTGGCACACTTAGCCCCATGTGATCGTGCATCCTTTCCACTTAAATTATGTGAATGAATTCATGAAAAGCTCTTGAACCAATGCCTGGGATACAGTAAGTTCTTAAAGATAGTATTACTCTTACCCTCATTATTATTCCTTGTCAATGAAATCTACGTCTATCTCTGAGATTTTTGTAAGTCCCCTAGGATGCTCAACCAGCATGTCTAGTGGTCAAGTCACACTGAGGAACTCGCTTGCTTGAAGGACCTCGTTGTGATCCCAGTGCAAGGCTCTGGTGAGTTCTGACGCACAGAAAACTGTTTCGGCCAGTGTGATCCACACCTATTTAACTTTTTTTAAATGCATATAATGACTGTTGACCTCTATCAGATATAGGGTTTTACATGTCTGGCAATTGTATTTCTCCTTTTAATCCAATAAGCTTTTTCTCCTGAACTCTGCATAGATGGGACATCTCTCGTTTGTCCTTTAATGCCAGAGGAGGGAAAGGGATTCATTTCATTAGCAAGAGTGACGATAACACGTGCTCTCTGTACCGATTTCTAGATCTCCTAAACACTTTCAAACACACTTGCAGTAATCACGTGAGGTTAATATTAAATGTTCCACTTTACTGTTAATGGAATTGTGACTCAGAGAGGTTGTGTGATTTGCCCAAAGCCACAGAGCTAGAAAGTGATTGAATGGGGCATATGCCCTAGTTGCTTCAATTCATAAACTATGTTCTTTCACGTATTTCCCGGTGCTTCTAAAACTAAGAATTCCAGGTAATTTAT
Source organism: Physeter macrocephalus (assembly GCF_002837175.3). Classification (NCBI taxonomy): domain Eukaryota; kingdom Metazoa; phylum Chordata; class Mammalia; order Artiodactyla; family Physeteridae; genus Physeter; species Physeter macrocephalus. Next base: position 175,740,307 of record NC_041224.1, read on the forward strand.
AACTTATGAGTCATGTTCTCTACATACTGAGACATGAAAATAAATCCCTACAGGTGTTCTATGTAATGGAAATAAACCATGGTGTGGCCCATAGAGGGGTCCGTTGTAGGTGGTGATCTGAGGGTGGGGACTGTGTTCATGAGTCCTGGGCTTAGGTGCTGGAAGATTCTCCCTTGGAAAGAGGAGAAGGCGCCCAGAGCTTCAACAGATGGGTTGTTTGCCTCTCACTGAGAAGAACAGCGTTGTATCGGAGTCTGCTGGGGTTTTACAAAGGCCAGATAGAGGCAGAGGTTGTGGCATAACCCACAGGAGAAAAATTAAGCGAACTAAAACCTGTCTTTGAGAGTGCGCCTTCCATATGACGATTGCCACTGGTTGTTTGCTGGTACCTCTCCTGTCCTCGATGGTAGGATTTCACCCGACACCCCCAGTGCCTTGTCCCCGTGCTGCCCTGGTGGGGAATCTCCAAAGCACACAGAGCAAGCATCCCTGGGCTCTCGGCCCACGGCCCCCCTAAAAATAACTTCTTGCTCTCCGAGTCTCGGGAAGAAAATAACTTGGTTCGCTCGAGGCGTTTGGGTTGCGCTGCTCTTTGTGGTTGTGCTGTTGTTGTTTTTTGCTCACTGAAAAGAGAAAGTTAACATTTGTTCCTCCCCACAAATCTCTTCTCCATCTGGAATCAATGGGGGGGCCCTCAGCAGATCACCCCCGAGGACTGGCTCATGTTTATAAGATCTTAATCCTGGGGGGACAGGCTGGCTGAGCAGGCTGGTAATGGGATAAGAAACCTCTCTTCTCCAGGGCACCAGCTGGAACCCAGCCCAGGCTCCTAATGACAGGAAGTTTCCAGCTATCAGGAGGCTCCCTCTGTGAAAGGCGGTGGCGGGCTGAATCCAAGGTGGCTTCTGCTGTGTCCCCCACCCCGTTCCTGTTTCAGGTTCAATGTCAGGGATTTCCACTCAATATCAAGGAGGCACGGGGACACAAGCATAAGGTGACCATTGTAAGTTTGGCACAGATGAGAGGCAGGGGATATGGGAACACGTTTCTCCACCGAAGAGAACCTACTGTGTGCCAAGTGCTGTCCTAGGACAGAGAACACATTGTTCCACTGAACTCTCAGAGCCATCCTCTGCAGATGGCGGTGGTATCCTGCTGGTGCGGAGAGGTGGAGTAATTTGCCCAAAGTTGCACAGGTAAAATGCCTTTCCAATGCCAGAATCTGTAGTCTTTTCACTACCTACAATGATACTGAGTCTTCTCAAATGTTGAATGGTCTAGCCTGGAAGCATCCTGCCCATGGACAGATAGGATACACACACACCTACACACATGCTCACAAGCACACACACACACACGCGCGCACACTGCTATCATCATCAGCGGCAGCATTCAAACCATGCCACAAAAATATACTCACAAAAGGATCTGGTGTTCATGGCTTATAGCAGTGGTTAGAAACTTTCTTTTCTGAAAAAGGCCAGAAAATGGTAAGTAGTTTCTGCTTTGCTGGTCATATCATCTCTGTCATAACTACTAAACTTTGCCATCACAGCATGAAAGCAGCTACAGACAATATGTAAAAGAAAGGGACTTTCTGTTCTCTATTAAATTTGATTTATATAAACAGGTGATGGGGTAGTCTTGGTCTATGGGCCATAGTTTGCCAATGCTTGACTTAGAGAAATCCTTCTCCCATTAGGATAACTGAGCGAGGGCTTCCTGGAGGAGGTGCCATTTAGCGTAGGTCTCAATGAACAAGCAGAATTTGGAATACGGAATTAGGAAAAAGGGTCAGTGTTACGAGAAACATATCGGAGTGAGTGAAAGCCTGGGGTACTGAGTGACTCTGGAGACGGACAACGCTCCAGCATGGGGGGAGATCCCTGAATGGACAACAATGGCAGTGGAAATATGACCCAGAGGAAGGGCAAGACCAGCTTAGCAAGAAAAGGAATGCCTGCCAGAGGGGCTCTTCCCATGGTCTACAATCTCCACCAGGTTATAAATATCCCAAATCCAAGTGGAAAAGAGATTAGAAATTGCATCTCCAATAATTTGAAATTGATTTACAGTAGGGGAGAATAAAAACGCATATATGGAGCCAAATGAGGACCTGTGTTTCTGGAATCAGGTGAGCCTGGGGGGCCTGGTCGTAGAGATGGGAGATGAAGGCCCAGGGCGGCGACACACGGAGAGCAGAAGCCTGAAACATATGCAAAATCTGAGATCATCCCGACTTTGGCAAAAACATACAGCTCTAGCTGTGTGACCTTAGTCCAGTTACCTAACCTCTCTGTATTTGAGCTTCATCCTGACGCTGGGTGAATGACGTGTACCGTTCAAGGGTGTGATAAAGGTGACAGGAGGTGGTACGAATGACACATGTAACCCATGTCGGAGGCATCTTAGGACTTTAACCAAGCACAGGGAGACTTTCTCTTGCCCAAGATCAAGGCGTGTGCTTCATTCAGGACCCAGCGGCGGACCTGCTCCCTTGACTGCAAGGTCAGAACATTCTACCTTCAACTGGGGCAGGTGGGGGTCATGCAGCTTGGCATGAGGGCATTTCCGTTTTACTTGGGAAGCCAGGAGGAGAAATGGCCCATATCTACCCCACATTTTCTCTCTGCACTCAGCCCTTAACTCTTTCTTGAACACCCCAGGTCCTGCTGACCGTCTCAGCAGGTGCATGGCCTTTCCCCACTTCCAGAAACATCTTTCCTTTCTTCTCTCCTCTGCAATCTTCCAAGGCCTGCGCCCAAGGCTACCTTCTTGGTGAAAAGTTCCCTGGCCTTCACCTCTGTCAGTCACAATGGTCACACTCCCATGTCATTGTTGGTTTACGATGGTCACACTCCAATGTCATTGTTGGTTTATATCCCTGCAACCACCCGTAAAACCCACATTTCTCAATAGCAGGTTTTAGTTACCTTTGTGAAAATAGCCACTAACCTCTCCGTGTTTTGTGCAGATTAGGTGTAAATGACGGCACAGACTGGAGAATGAACAGAGTAAAAGATAAAATAGCCACTGCATCTTGGCTGCTATATATGACCCCGGCATCTTGCTAGGAGTTTTGTGTTATCCAATATTTACAACACTCCATCAGCAGGTGTCATTCTCCTCATTGACAAGAGAGGAAACTGAGGTTCAAGGTGACGGAGCATCACAAACAAAATCTGCACTCCCGCCTTTAGAAGCCTAAGTCTGCCTGCCTTTAGAAGCCTAAGTCTTCAAGCAGACTGCCTCCATTCCCAGGACCTGGAAATAAAGCACACAAACAAACATCTTTCTTGGCACTGCTCCCTCGCACAGACCATTCTGAGCAGTGTCCTTGGGGTTCATTGTGGCCACCCTGCCCCATCAGGCAGCCTTAAATGTACATAGAGGCTAAAAGCCCTGGCAGAGTTTAATTTCTCCTGCACTTGAAGGCTCCTGTTCCCCGACAATGATGAGTCTGAAAATGGAGACATCGTCCAAAGGCACACATTTGAATGGGAAGGGAACAATAGTGTCATCCTTGAACCAAGGGGCAGACAGAGCAACTGCTTCGAGTGTCTGGTTTTTATCCTGCGTTTCAGTCATCTCAACGCCACTTGTGTACAAAGGAGCGAGAAGCTGCCCCCTGTGTGTGCTGTCCAGCTGCACAGGGCAGAGGAGGCCAGGGAGGCCCCACCCTGGCAGACAGCAGATGGTTGCAGAAAGCCACTGAGTCTACGGGATGAAATCCTGTGAAAGCCACTGAGCCTACATGATGAAATCCTGAGCAGAATCAGGGCTCCCCAGAGATGCCCCCATCCTAGTCCCTAGAACTCAAGAATATGTTACCTTTGGTGGGAAGGGGACTTTGCAGACGTAATTCCGACTTTGAGCTGGGGAGATTATTTGGGATTATCTGGTTGGGCCCTAACTGTAATCACAAAGGATCCTTAAAATCAATGAACCTTTCCTGGCTGAGTTCAGATCAGTGGGGGAGAAGTAAGTACAGAAGCCTCAGAGGGACGCAATGTTTCTGGCTTTGAAGAAAGAGGAAGGGGCCCATGAGCCGAGGAATAGCGGAGACCTTTATAAACAGAAAAAGGCAAGGAAACATTTTCCCCTAGAGGCTTCAGAAAGGAGCAACCCAGTTGATACTGTGATTGTAGTTCACCGAGACTAGGTTGGATTTCCGTCCCATAGAACTGTGAGATCGTACCTTTGTGTTGCTGTAAGTCACTCGGCTAATGCTAACTGGCTAAGATCATAATAGAAGGGTAATACGAATACCCACTCTTTGGTTTCCCCAGCAGCAAACCAGCAGCCCGTGAAAGGGCAGCCAGCCCACCTTAGCCGTGGCTTTCTAGTACCACAGTGCTTACAGCCCGGGGCACCTTAGACATCTATGGAAACTCTGCCGAAGGAAGTAAGGTAGAGAGCCCGTATAGGGATGGAGACATGAGCTCATGTGATTTAGCCCAGGGGACATTTTTCCCCTTTATGACACACAATTTAAATAACCAGCACTGGATCCCAAAAGGCAGCATGGGATAAGGGAACATTCCTGAGTCTTTCAGTCAAATCTGGGTTCAGATTCTGCTTTACTCATTCACTGGCTGGCTACCTAATCTTCAGTGACCTTGATCAGCTTGGTTTGAAAATCACAGCATATAACCTCCTCTTATTTTGAGGATCATGCAACATGATGAATCTATTATCTAACTGTTGCCACTGGAACCTAGGAAGTTCTCAATAAATTGTATTATATCTATTATTTTGCTATTTTCCTTTAGATTATGCCTTTATTTTTTCCCAAATATTGGAACTAAGTCATTCACATACCTCATATGAGTGTCAAATGATAACTATCAATGCTATCAAACCACAATATTTCCTTTGATGAATTTCTGAAAATTTTTTTTAATGTAATTGGTGAATATAGTTTTAAAAGTCAAATGATAACACAAGAATTACCACACAAACAAGGAGAGTTCTCTACTTAATCCAAACTCCAGACTCTTGCTTTCCAGGGGCTAACACTTTTCATTTTGATAGCCTTTCTTTTATGATATTTACTTTTAATTTTATAAATAATATCCTTATAATACTGCTACATCTTGATTTTCTCTTTTAAGTATTATTAGCTTCCTAATACAGAATATGATTTAGCTCTCTGAAAATACACACACATACACACACACCTCTTCCCATGTAGTTTTAATAGAATTTTTTGATAAATCAAGGGTTTGAATAAGTCAAATACTGAGCCACATAGTGACTATAATTACATATTGTTGGTGGTGAAGATATTTTCCCTGGAGTAAATATTTATTATTATTATTTAGTTTGTTTAATTTTCTATATAGCTATTATTTATCTATTTTTTAAACTAATTACTGTATTTATTTTTGGCTGTGTTGGGTCTTCGTTGCTGTGTGCAGGCTTTCTCTAGTTGTGGTGAGCGGGGGCTACTCTTCATTGCGGTGCATGGGCCTCTCATTGCGGTGGCTTCCCTTGTTGCACAGCACGGGCTCTAGGCGGGCGGGCTCAGTAGCTGTGGCTTGCGGGCTCTGGAGCACAGGCTCAGTAGTTGTGGCGCACGGGCTCAGTTGCTCCACAGTATGTGGGATCTTCCTGGACCAGGGCACGAACCTGTGTCCCCTGCATTGGCAGGCGGATTCTTAACCACTGCACCACCAGGGAAGTCTCTTATCTAATTTTTATCTTTAAAAGAATTGTAAGTGGCTCACAATATGGCCAAACACTAGTAATTTACTGGAATCCTCTTCTTCAGAGATATCCATTCTCCATTTCTCTGTCCTGCTTCAATGAGATGGGCTGTTTCCGAGGCTGACTTCTCAGCTTTGACCTGGGAACTTTTCTTCACTCTCAGCTCGAAATTTCTCTGTCCCTTTTTTCATCACTTTGTCGTGAATACTATCTTTGTTATTATTGGCTTCATATCTTATTGCCTTGGAGAATATAATTTAGTAACTTCTTAAGTCAGGTCATGGAAGTTCAAACTTCAATCCATTAAGTGTCTGGAAATATCTGTATTTTATCTTCACACTTGATTAGGAGTTTGGATGGAAGCCATTTTCTCTCATAACAAGAAAGGCATTGCTCCTCTGTCTTCTAGTTTCCAGTATAACCACTGGAAACACAATTTTCTTATCATCCATATCTTCATTTTTGTTCTTTGAATGCACGGGATGCTATATTTATTCCATGTGTGGTGAAATTCCATGCTGATGTGCCTTGATATGGGTGTTTTTTTAATTAACTGTGCTGACCACTTTGGAGAGATGGAATAGCTTTCAAATGGAAATCTATGTTTTTCATTTCTAAGAAATTTTCTTGTATTATATCTTGAAAAATATTCTCCTGTTGATCATATGGGCCAAATATTGAGTTTCTTAGATTTATCTACTTATCTTTATTACATTTTTATATACTTGACTTTTTGTTATTTTTCCTGAAGATTTTCCCAAACTCATTTTCTAATCCTTCTATTGGATTTTTTTCTGCCATTATACTTTTTAAACTCAAAGAGTTTTTTCTTATTCTCTGAATATTATTTCATTGTATTCTAATGTTTCTTGGATACAATATTCTTTTATTTCTCTCAGGATAGTAATTATAATTATTTGCAGCTTTCTTCTGGTCAGTGCAGTCTCTATTTCCTTTGATTTCGTCTTGCATTTGTTTGTTTGTTTTGGTGAATGTGAATCATGCTAAGAGTTTTCACCAAACATCTGGAGATACTTGGTTGTCAATTCTGATTTGAGAGCCAGTGACTAAATATCTAAGAGGAAATGTATGCTTGGATGGACCCTGTCCAACACTGGACCTCACTATTGCTTAAATGGAAAGCCCCCAGCACCTGTAGTCTCTTCTCTTGAGTCAGTCAGTTTCTCCTGAGAGGTTGCCCAAGGATGATGTCTGATTGCCGGTGCTGGGAGTCAAGCATGACAACATGAGGTTATTTTTCAAAAACCTCTGATTGAGATTCCTGAACCTTCTGAGACTTGTTAAGTTTATACTGAGACACACAACCCAGTGTTTTCCTTGTTTGTTTGTTTCTTTTCCATGAGAAACATCTATTCCCAACACCTTCCTTTAGGGTACCTGTATTATATTCAACAGGCGTGGCTTCAAACCTTCTCAAGAGTCCAAAAAGATAAGTGGTTTTTCCTTTACACCAATCTCCTGTGTCAAGGAGGAGGAGATTGAGGTATCAAGGCCATAAATGTGTACCAGAATTTACAATGGGCAATGTGTCTGCATTCTCCCTCATTTAGTTCTTTCAGCTACCTATGGGAATTCTCATTACCCCAATCAGACAAAGAGGAAGAAGCTGAGGCTATATGACCATATGGTGAGGTCCCCTGTCCAGGGCTGCATGGCTAATCAATGTCCAAACCAGGTTCCAAAGGAAGGTCTGGCTAATTTCCTCTGCTCATGACCTACCCACTACTCCATGTTCTATCCTTGTTACTACAGCAGATTTACTGAAGATACTTGCCCACAACAGCAGTTGGAGTTAGGAACCATACTTATCATCATTTTACGGCTGCGAAAACATTTATTCACATGGAGACATGATATAACTTGATTAAGACCATGTCACTCATCATGATAGAATTGGAATTCAAATCCAGTCATCCGGTTCCACAAGCTGCAATCTGCATGCTTTACCCCTGGGCCATAAGCCATCATCTCTCTTTTCTTTACTTAAAAGTCTGACATGCTCATTGTTTAAAGAATAAAGTTCAAATTCCTTAGCAAAGCATGCAGAGTTCTTTATCTCTGGTCTCTACACATCTCTTGTCCCCCTTTCCTATGCATTATAAATGCATCAAATTCCTTTTAGATCTGGGAACCCAGCACACTTTCTCTTTTTAAAGATTTTGCTTATGTTGGAGCCTTTAGAGTACCCAGTTCACCCATACCTCTTAAGCTGCCTGGGTATTATTGACTTATCTTTCAAGACTTAGTGAGAATGTCAGCTTTCCTCGGAAGACTCCTATGACCCTTACTTGTTCCAACTGTGGACTCAACCCAAGATGAATTGGAGGCTCACAGTAGGTTCCTAGGGAATCCAGCATGTGCTTTGTCCTACACACATGTATCCTTTCTTAATTCTCTTTTGTTGACTGGCTATCTATCACCCCATGCTATAAGGTCGAGAACTGTCTGGTCACCTCTACTTTCACCACTCTAAACACAGACTTTGGCACTTAAAAAGTGCTTTAAAATATCTGTGAGAAAAGAAAGAAGAGAGAGAGAGCAAAGGAAAAGACAAGAAGAACAAAAAAAAATAAAACATAAATGTGAGCTGCAGTTGCCTGGCTAGTCTGAGTCCTTTTTATATTCATGTTAACACGCATATATAAATACTGGGAATTCCCCTTGCTAAATTCAAGTTTGCAAAGCTTTGGTCTTTCATAAGATTACGTCATTGAAGAGGAAATCACTACATTTTTTAAAGAGGAGCCAGACCACTGAGAAGTGTATAATGGGAGAAAAAATAATAAAATCCAGAAAGCCATTGCCACAAATGTAATATTCACCTCCCCACAACACACACACATGCCAAAAAGGCTCTGCTTTTGCTGAATCTGCAGTAGCTCAAGTCATTAATTAAAACCATTTCCAAATCTATGTTGATCAGGATAATAATGCTGATGAGATTAACCATGTTAATTGGTCTTTTATAAAAATTCTAAATACAAAAATATAATAACAATAATAAATCTAATGGGAGAAGAAACCATAGGCAGACATATCCATCTAACCACTAGGAGATTTTAGACTGATTAACTAAAAAAAAAAAAAAAAGAAAGAAAGAAAGAAAAAGGAAAACTTCCAAAGTGGTTGAACCAGTTCATCGTGGTCTGTTAAGGAAAATAAGCTTCTTTTGTGTCAATAGGCAGTCATTTCTCATGGTATGGTCTAGGCATTCTCTCCAAAGTATGTTGTGTGAAACATTCTCAGGCTTTATTTAACATCAGGCCTTTCTCCTCTTTCCAAGGTTGACCATTTGCTATAAGAACTGATAGTCCCGAGCAGTTTGTTCTGAGATGGGTCCACCGCTTTAAAGCCAGGATGGAGGATGTTAAGTCGAGACCAGCCAAAAACATGGAGGGATGAGTAGCGTTAAGGACCCCTTCCTGCAAATTAAAAATCAAAACAGTCGAGAGATGGTTGTCCTGCCACGATTGGTGTTTTTGCTGCAGCTCCCAAGCCAAGGTCTAGGACAAATCTTAGACCTGTAACTCTCTTGAAGTCTTGGAATCCTCATCACTGGGCACTTCCTGTATTTAACTTGCTTTCATACCATGATGTGCCCTTTTACAAACCCTTTCCAGGAGGGGAAATGGAAAACAGGGCAAGGTTTCAGGTTTGTGTAAAGTCCTGCTGAGAAAACCTAACATCTGATGCTTCTGGTTCCATGAAAGAATGTTTGAAATAGATTCCAGGTACTGCAAAATTTTTTTAAAAGTCTGATTTTTCCTTTGCATGGAGGAGTGAGGTTGGGTGGTTACAGGAGTCTGACTTTGTGTCTGTGTGTCTAGTACTGTAAGAAATCTTGAAGTTTTGATAGACTTAATCCCTACCACAAGAGGGTATAAAATAGCGGAGTTAAACTGCCAACAAAAACCAGGACCACACCAGGAAAGCCATGGGTTTTCAAGTGGTTTCCCACCAGGTCCTGCCTGGCAAGACCCCAGCTAATCAGTAAATGCACAATATCCCAATCTATCAAGCCGGACTTGGCTTTGCCCCAGTCTGGGTGAGGTCTGAGGTGACCATCACTGTTCAACACACTGCCTTTCGTGGGTGAGAATCTCTGTCCTTCAGAAGATATACATGCGAAGAGGAGCTATTGCAGGAACCCATTTGTGCATTTCCAAATGCCCCATATGCTTTATCAGTTCTTCTCTGTGTATGTGTGTGAGTATGTGTGTCAGTATTTTTCTCCTACCAAAATTTCTTTACGAATTGTGACAACTCACAGATCTTTCTTTGTCTTTTCCTAGTTGCGGCCGTTCAGACCGATTTTCGTCTTGCATATGATTTTAATACAAGCTAGTGTAATATGATTACATTAACTGTTGAGCAATATCGCCTCAGGAGAACCAAACCACAGAGCTTTTTTTTAACTGCACTGGGAATGCTGGGACTCTATCTATACTTTTAATTCTGCATTAAAGTACATTGAGCAGATAGGCTGGGTTTTAAGCCATGTGTAACTATGTATTTGGATGGCTGGGTGTAATGGCTTAGGAGAAGGACATGGTGTGGAGATAAACGGTGCTTATTTTTTTTTAGAGTCAATTTTCCTTCCTCCCTTCAAAGATTCTAGTGACTTCCTGGAAATGTGCCTTCTTTCAAGTTTGGCCTTTGGAAGTATGGCTAAAAGGGGCTTCTTTCTTCTTACCAGTTTTCCAGAAGGGAATTCTAGGAGATCTGTGAGTTGTGGCTAATGAATCGAGGAAAGGAAAATCTTCTACTGTAGATTATAGGAAGAAATACCTCTGAATAAGATTCTGAAGGTAAAATTATGATGATTATAATGACAATGATGATGATAAAGAAAAGAGGAGGAGAAGGAGGAGGGAAGGAAGATGGCTGGCTTCCATTCAGTTATATATATATACATTATATATATATATATATGTTAGAACTGTGTGTGATTAGTATACAAAATATATGTCCCAGTTGTCTTGTTTGGTTATTTCTGGAACAGTGTGATGTCAGAATTTCCATGCCATTGTCGTTAAGAAAACAAAAATGATTCTACAATTCCACTAATGACAGAATAAAGTGTAGCCTATACACTGCCTCTTGACATGGAAATATTCCAAGAATTGATTTTGTCAGACTATGTACCTAGAATTTTTCTTTTGGCTCAGAAAATGTCACTATCCTGTCACTGAGGGAAAATGTGTGTGTATAGAGGGGTTCTATACTGGAGGTGACCGACATAACCTAATTTATCTTCTGGTTAAGAGAACAATACAAGCCACTCAAAGCTTCTGGTCCATTCTCAAACCCTAAAACCCAAATGGATGGGACTTTTTTGTTTATTTTTTGTTGTTGTTTCCATTGTTATTTCTTCTCAACATATTATGAGTATACAAGATATGAATGTGTTTTTTTCTGTGTATTTTTGTTCCAGGTTCACATCTGATGCTCTTTGCTTAACTTAGAGATGATAGATCTGGTAAGGGTGGCAAAGGTATCCCATTCTTATAACTCAAGAGCAGATGTTAATGATTTTGATGATTAAGAAAAGAGTTGTTCATGGATCTGCCGTTAACAGTGATTTCATTCTTTCCCATCCTCCCAACTTCTTGTCCTTTGATATCAGGACAGAGGCCCTTCTGCTCTGAGCTGATGCCATCTGGAAATACTCTCCTTCCTTGCTCTGGAAGATGTGGCCTGATTCCAGAAAAGAACACATTTCTGAACACTCTTATAGGACTTCTGTTGGCAGTGACCCTGGTCTGCCCAGTTGAAGAGGACTCTGGTTTCCAGAATTTTAAGAACAGCCTGTGCCAATGCCAGACCAGGTATTGCTGTCCAGGGGCCCATAGTCAAGATCTGTTGGAGAGGCCCATGGTTTTAAAATGCCCTTGGGAGATGATTTATGTTAAAATATCCTTGAACCTGCTTTCTTAGAAATGCCTGCTTAGACTTCCCAAAAAGGTCAAGACTACCTCCTTTTAGAGTAACCTATAATACAGTTACTCTATAATATTGTCATTTGATAACATACGAAGGCTAGAAGCAGAGGAGCAGTGATGTGCCAGTGAAGCTTAACAACCGGCTCTCTGGGGGAAACAGCCTTGAGTTGTAGCAGTTGCTTATTTCCGTGGTGTAAATACTCGCATCACAGCCAATTTCAAGCTGTCTCCCTGAATGTGGAATTGGGAAGAGGTGCCTGTAATTGGCTCTCACAAGCCAGGACCAGCTCCAGCCCAGCCACTGCTTTAGACTAAGGAATAGCAGATGAAGAGAGCACAGAACTTGGAGAACAGAGACCTGGCTTGGATGCCAGATGTGCTCTTTCCTAATTTAGGTAAGTTTCTTTTGGATTCTCTGTGAGTGCCTCTGAAAATTAGGAGAATGAGTGCTTTCCTAGCTGAGTGTGAATCAAATGAGGAAACAGGTGGGGACATTTTCTCTGGCAAGAGCATCATTATCTACATCGCCAGCTCACCGGAGAGGTGTGCGGGGTATGCCTTGGGCACTGCCGGGTGCCTCTCATTTCATCCTACTACACCTTCTCATGTGTAAAATATCCCTATTTTACAAAATAAAAAGAGTCTTGGAGAAGTGAAGAAATACCCTCACAAAAGATACCAGTCCCTGTCTGTGTATCGATACAGCTCATTCACTGCACCCTCTGCGAGATGCTTAATGATTTCCCTTTTAAACTGGGAAAATATTCCTGTAGACTGATGAATAGCCCCTTGGAATCTCAAAATCGGGACAGATCTCCTACAGAGAGGGAGGTAGCAAGACTCCTGTGCTATACCAATTCAAGTATCATCCTTTCATCTCTTCCCACCCATTAAAGAGTGATGCGCTGTGTACAAAAGATATTCCTGTGTTCTCTGAACACAGAGTCCATTGCTCTTCAGGAGCTGTAGAGACCAGCTAAGCCATATCATTGACTTATTTACATTTCACTCCTTAAGGAGGTAACACAAAAAGATCACAAATTTGGGACTGCAGGGTCCTGGCTTCTCCTCCCATTTCTTCCATTTACTAGATGGCTGACTTAGGTTGAGTTCCTCCCTTCTCAGTGTATCAGAAGAACCTCATCTAGAAACCAAGGATATACATAAATTCTTCATTAACTCTGTGTGTGTGTGAGAGAGAGACAGAGAGAGAGAGAGAGAGAGAGAGAGAGAGAGAGAGAGAGAGAGAGAGAGAGAGAGAGAGAGAGAGAGAGACAGAGAGAGACAGAGAGACAGAGAGAACTCGGATAATTTAAGTGTAAGCTCCTTGAAGGCAGAGCCTGCCTCTCCCAGCTTTTCACCTTCAGAATGTATTCAGTGGCAATGTTGTCCCTATTTGAAGAATAAGTGGGTCATGTGTCTGGAACAAAATTCACCACCAGAAGTCACTTTATAGATGCCAGTGATATTGAATCCAGTCCCAAAGAGCCTATAAAAACCTCTTCAGGCTTTTGGAAAATGACAGCTCTATGGTTGTACAATTTCCAAATCTAGACAAGACACATATTTCTTCATTGTGAGCTTACTTTCAATGTGAAACGACCTCTCCAAAGCAACCACCACAAACAGCTAATAAACTGGGAATAAATAACATACAACGTTGCAAATTGCATCCACAATAATCTGTCATATATACATCTGCTATGGATTGTGCAAGACAGCCATACCCCTTCATTTAATTGGACCATTGAGAGGTGACATATGCATTATGATGGTCCCATTGACATTCTTTTGCACCCAAGGAATCAAATCAATGCCTACTTGCATATTAAGCACTATGTGGTCCTTTCTCCCCTGGAAGTGAACATGTGTTGCTGTTAGCCTAGGCTTGGAGGGGTGAGAAGAGAACCCCAGGGTGCAGTGGGGAGGCCAGGCAATATCCTATTGATTTCAGTGGGACCATGTGTTCTTTGAAATGCCCTGCAATGGTCCCGTACGATCTCTTTCTAGGTCCGGCTGCAATGTTAACAGAAGTTTAATTCTAGCTGCTTTAGTCCTGGTTCTCAGAGAGCAGAGTATTAAAGCAGTGCTGAGACAACTATCAGTTCAAATACATTTTGCACCATCCTTCCCCAGGAGAGATTAGAGTGCCGGTCTCTCCCATCGGAGGGCAGGGCAGGGAACGGAATCATCATGTGGCATAGGGGTCCTCAGGAAAGGAAAGCACAGAAGGAAGCTCTTCCTCCTTCTCCAAGGGCAGGTTGCCTGTGTCCAGCAAGCCCATCTTCTGATGGCCATGCCTGCCCCCACCTGCATTCGGCAAATCAACTTCTCCTACAAGCTTCTATTCACTGGCGGGCTGGAAACCCAGCCTTCCCGAGCCCTGGAGCCTGGAAGCTGAGCAGCTCTAGGCAATTATCTGTTTTGAAGGAATACACTGATTTGACATTCTTAAGAAGTCACAGACGTCTGATTTCATAATATAATTTGTAGAAGTAAAAAAGGCAAGTTAAACATTTGCTTACACATATCATGTTTACATGTGTTCAAAGAACTTTCCAAAACTTTGCAGTCTCATCCAACTGCATCTTTTTTAAGCTCGCTTCGCTCTTGTAGGTTTGCAAACAAATTCCACAGCACATTCAACCGCAAATTGATTTACTTTTGGGGAAACTCCTTGAGTTTCGCAACTTTCTTCTTGCTGTTTAACATACACACAGATGCAAAAAAGAAAAAACAATCTCCTAACACAGGAACACAAATCTGGCATTCGGAGGAGTCGATTTTTTCATTTATTCTCAAAGTGAAGGGAAAGCAGCAATGGATGCGATCCAGATTACCAAGGAGTGTGCAAATGACTTCTTGGGCCCCGCTGGCAGTGTGAGTGACAGCGCATCTCAGGGCAGGGAGGCTGAGGGAGATAGGAGCGTCCCCTTGTGAGGGAAGACCATTCATTTAGCACGTAACCTGGATGTCCGGCTTTCCATCATTCAGCGAAGGGCATCACCACCCTCTCAAGCATTCAAGACTGTGAGCCATCTTCAACTACCTTGTCTACCATACCTCCCATTGGATAATCAGTCCCTGAGGTTGAGTCCCACTGACTGGAACCCTCTCAGGTATCTTGAATGCCCTTATCTTGCTTATCCATTCTTATTGCCCTATCACTTAGCACTTGGACTCTGGCAATAGCCTCCCCGACATTTTGCAGATCCAGCCTCCTTCTGTCCCATACATGCTCCTCATTGCTGCCAGAGGGAGAAAAACAGACTGTCCATCTGATCCCTTGTTAAACTTACAAGGACTCTCCTTCTTTCAGGATAAAGGGTCAACTCCTTAACTTTGGAAGTCTTTTATGATCAAGGCCCAGCTTTCTTAAGAACCTGGTCTCCATGAGCATCTCTCAGGCTTCAACCAAATTCTGCTTATGTGCCATTCTGGCCATCCCACAGGGCCTTTGCACATGCTGTTCCACTGACCATGAGCAGCCTCTTAACCATTTTCACCTGGAAGACTCCTACTCGTCCTTCAAAATCAGCTCAGATCCTATGTCTGGAAATCATCCTTGAGCTCCCAGGACAGGGTTAAGACTTTCTTCCCCTTGTTCCTAGCATCCTACACTTCTCTGCCATAGCATCTGTTGCCCTCAATGATTGCTTGCCTCTTTCTTGATGCATATCTCACTAAAATTTAATTTTCACAAGAGCTGGGCTGTATTTATTATGAGCTTTGCAAAACTCTATCTCCTTTAGAACCACTTTTTTTGTTGTTTGTTTGTTTTGTTTTTTGTGGTACGCAGGCCTCTCACCGCTGCGGCCTCTCCCGCCGCGGAGCACAGGCTCCGGACGCGCGGGCCCAGCCGCCACGGCTCACGGGCCCAGCCGCTCCACGGCACGCGGGATCCTCCCGGACCGGGGCACGAACCCGCGCCCCCTGCATCGGCAGGCGGACCCCCAACCACTGCGCCACCAGGGAAGCCCCCTGGAACCACGTTTTGATCACCTCTGTACCTACGACAGCAAACACAGTTCCTGGAATGTGGTAGATGCTGCAGAAAGGTTTCACATGAATGAATGCATAAATGAATTAACTAGATAATGAAAATGGACAGGTGTGTAGTAACCCAGAAGGCTACAGCTCAGACCCTTCTACCTGGCAAAGGTTCCTCACAAAGGAACCAAAATTTATTACTTAAGAGTCAGGCCACTGAAAGTAGTAGACTCCGCGGAGAGTGGATAGGAAAACCACTACCTCAGGGGTCTGAAAAAAAAGCTACATCATTGCATTGGTCCCTCATCTTTAGACCTTACCCTCGTTCCTTCCCACTTATTGCTGCATCTGACGGTTTGACTTTCTGGAGATGCTGGAGAGAGCCTCAGAGAAGGTGAGGGTGTAAGGAGAGTGTTAACACCTGGAGGGGGTCACACAAGAGAGCCAGAGAGATGGAGAGAGGGACGGCAGGGGGCCTCTTCCTGCAGCCGAGCTGACCCAAGACTTATCTGGCCAAGGATCTCAAATGCACCAAGCCAGCTTCTCCTTGGCTGGAATTTCAGAATATCCCATGCCCTACAGCCTGTGTCATGAGAGGGGATGGAGACGGCAACCTCTGATGAACAGGCTCCGTGGAAAACAACAGCCACGGCACACAATGAAGGAGGCAGAAGTTTACCAACAGGTAGGACTTTCAATCTGCCTGACTTCTGTCCTGGAATAAAGGAGCATCTGTCCAGCCTCCCGCATTCCAAGGTTTTCCGTTTTGCTTTTGTTTGTTTGCTTTCAAGAAGTTTGCAAGTAACACAGTGTCCAGGCCACAAAGGGTGACTCCGGAAAGGTCTCGTTGGATTGTGACCTGGTTGGCAGCTCGCTGCCCCGGGGCAGTCCTCAGCCCCAGCCAGAGCTCTGCCATCAAGGCCTGGAAACCCACAGAGATAATAGGAACCAGGCAGGGAAAGTGAAGCTGAAACCAGGAATGTGCGGCCGAGGCTTCCAGCTCTGCTCAGCTGTGTGAGGCCCGGTTCAGTCACGCATTGCTGCAGCTGCGATGCTCGAAACGAGTGTGCTGGCAACGGGGCGCCTGGGCTCGGGCTCCGGGGCTTTCTGGGTGCCTTTGTCCAAGCTGACAGCTGCCAGGGACCCCTCCCTGGTTCCTAGGAGCCAGCCTGGTGTTGAAACCCTGGCCCCGTGGGACTCAGCCAGAATGTGAGCAATGGATTGGAGACTCCCAGTCTATTCTTCAGCCTGGTCCTCCCAGGCTTTTGGAGCAAAGGGGGAGGGAGAGGCCTGGATACAGTAGAATTCTTTTGGCAAAGGGCTCCCTCCTACAGGCCTGCAGACCTCGAGGTGTGACTCACGGACCAGAAGGAAGCAGCCGTGGACACCGCCTTCCAGGCTGGTCACCTGAAGGAACCATGGACAGAAAATTAATTGGAGGCTATGAATCTAACTTCTTAAGTCCCCGCGCAACTGTACTTGGAAGAGAAAATGAACAGCGAAGATGATGTTCAGCAAGACTGTGGCCTGATGGCCCCCCATCTGTTCCAATGTTTGCCAAGAGGCACGAGCTACTAACCTGGCTCCTCTCTGCCACCACACGCACGCCACCTCAGAACTTCCAGGTTGCCGAGGGGCTCGGTGTCCATGCCATTCCGAAGCACCACCTTCTAACCTTCGGTCTCCCTGCGGGTCAGACAGCTCTTGCTGCAGGCTGCACTGCCCATCATGGAAGCTCTGTGCATCCAAGGCCAACACAGCTGCTCTGGGCAAGGTGTGTCAAGGCGGGAGGTGGGGGACTGGGGCGAGAGCTTCGGGAAATGCTAATGCGGTTCAGATCATGACTGGCCCTCGGGACCTGAGGGGAGCAGAGGCTGAGGGTGGAGTCGGGGGTGTCTTCAGGGCCTGGCAACATACGTGACACTAAGTTACGTGAATGGTCTACCAGTAGCTGGATTTTCTCCTTTTGGCTCTGTGTCTTTTACTCTGGGTTTGTTTTTCCATGGACAAGCTGATGTGATTCATAAAACAGAGTCATCAAGTGAATTGACAACATGCGTAAAGGTGCTGTTTTATTCCCGGCATGCTTGTGTATATGCGTATGTGTGTGTGTGTGTGTGTGTAGAATGGATATAGATTTGATAGGAAGATAGATAGATGATAGATAGATAGACGATAGGTTTTTAATCATTATAAAAGAGAAGTGATTCTCATTGTAGAAATTTTGGAAAATATCGAATAGGTAAGAAAATGCAAATCATTCATGATTGCCTCACTCAGAGATTAAAAATGATTCACATCTTAATGTACTTCATTCTTTTAGCAAATATTATTTTACATATTTGAGATCACACTGAATAAGTGATGGTACCTGGCTTTTTTCAATTAATGTTGTATTGTAAGTAAGTTTTATTTTCCCCCTTCCTTGAGGCATAATTTTGTTTTAGGTTAATTTTTTCATTTTGTTTAATAAAGATAAATTAAGAAAGAAAGATTTTTCATTATATTTGAGAGAGTAAGACAACAGAATTCCTGAATTACTTTTAGATGCTTCAGCCGTTGCTATTTGCCCACTCTCTGGGTTTCTACAGCCTATTGGTAGTTTGAGCAAAAAATAAATCACATGCTATTCATGCCCAAGCTATAGGTCAGTTGTGTGAAAGGAAATTAGCCATACTGAGCTGAAAGGTAGTCTGATCTCCTTACAGAGGAGTCATGTGATTCCTCTGCTGATGGACACTTAGGTTGCTTCCATGTCCTGGCTATTGTAAATAGTGCCGCAGTGAACATTGGGGTGCACGTGTCTTTTTGAATTATGGTTTTCTCAGGGTATATGCCCAGTAGTGGGATTGCTGGGTCATATGGTGGTTCTATTTTTAGTTTTTTAAGGAACCTCCATACTGTTCTCCATAGTGGCTGTATCAATTTATATTCCTACCAACAGTGCAAAAGGGTTCCCTTTTCTCCACACCCTCTCCAGCATTTGTTGTTTGTAGATTTTTTGACAATGGCCATTCTGACGGGCGTGAGGTGATACCTCATGGTACGTTTGATTTTCACTTCTCTAATAATTAGTAGGGTTGGGCATCTTTTCATGTGTTTGTTGGCCATCTGTATGTCTTCCTTGGAGAAATGTCTATTTAGATCTTCTGCCCACATATACACAATGGAATATTACTCAGCCATAAAAAAGGAGTGAAATTGAGTCATTTGCAGAGATGTGGATGGACCTAGGGTATGTCATACAGAATGAAGTAAATTGGAAAGAGAAAAACAAATATCGTATATTAATGCATATACGTGGAATCTAGAAAAATGGTATAGATGATCTTATTTGCAAAGGAGAAATAGAGACACAGACGTAGAGAACAAATGTATGGATACCAAGGGGGGACAGGGGAGGTGGGATGAATTGGGAGACTGGGACTGACATATACACACTACTATGTATAAAACAGATAACGAATGAGAACCTACTGTATAGCACAGGGAACTCTACTCAGGGCTCTGTGGTGACCTAAATGGGGAGGAAATCCCAAAAAGAAGGCATATATGTGTACGTATAGCTGATTCACTCTGCTGTACAGCAGAAACTAACACAACATTGTAAAGCAACTATACTCCAATAAAAATTACTAATAAAAAGAAAAGTCATGCCAGGCCCATGGAGGCAGAGGAGGAGTCTGATGCCACAAACAGCCAGGGTACAGAAGAAACCATGGGGCGTGGGAGCCCCTGCTTCTGACAATTCTGGGGGGAGGTTGCCGGCGTGTTTAACTTCTCATTAGCTGTTTTATTGCTGTGTTTATTTGTTTACTCTAGTATGGAAATCCGCAGGTAAGCGATAACCTTGCATTCCAACTGTAAGTAAATGTGGTGTTTCTTAACCAAATTGAAAACATTCAGACCACGCCCAGATAGAAGTTTGGTGAGGTGTTTTCAGTTGGTCATGCCAAAATGAGACAGGAACATTATTTTTCCTTCCTTGTTGTGTGTATGTGAAGTTTGGGAGAAGGATATACAGGGGGTGTGGGGTAGTCGAGCAAAAGGAAAACTTAATCCTACTGTGACATCAAACCTTTATTTCATTTTGCCAGAATTGGTTTGAAAAACAAAACACAACAAAACAAAAAAACCCTCTGCTTGGTTGAGCACACCCAACTTGCCAATTTGTAGATCTGCCCATAGATGTGCAGATACATAATGGCTCATTTTATCCAAGAACACTTGGGAAAATTTCCAGTGATATTCTTTCAGGAGCTGCTCTGTGTTGTACACCACGCCAGACAGGTGCATCCAAAGACGAGTTATGTCCTAGACCTGCATCCAGGGACTTTGTAACCATGTATCAGTGAAAAAGTGGGATAAATGATGGTCAGCTCAGGCAGACATATAAGGAGGAAATGATTTCCATTTGGGGACATCAGGATAATTTCTTATATATCTTAAGATAATTCCTTAATTATCCTTGTAGATTCTAAAGGATAATTGTTAGACCAAGAGAGGTTAGTGAAACAGATGTGGATTTTGGTGTTACTTAGCTGGGTGGCCTTAGGCAAAGGCCCTCCTCCTTCCATACCGCAGTGTCCCCATCTTTAAAGTGAGGCCAGTGCTAGTTTCTGCCTGCGAGGCTACTGTGAGCGGTCAATGCGACCATAAGTATCCTACGTGCATATTATCAGGTACTCACTAAAGAGCAATCACAGAAAAAAGGCCATAGTTGTCATTAAACCAGTGAAGGACTTCATGTGACCATAGCATGTCTCATTCTACTTCACAACTGTCCTGGTGACATCTCCCATAGGTGGCTGCCACAGCCCAGGCATCAAACCTGAAAAGGAGAAAATCATCACAACACCTGCATATTCAGCATCTTCCAGGTGTCACTGTCAATATATTTTCTCTCACTAACAGTTAGAGGTGGCAGAGGTTTGAGAGGAGGACCTACCTGCCCACACTCACACACAGAGCAGGAAATGAGTCCAAACTGAAGCCAAAGGCAGCTGAAGTCTGGTCCTATGTTCTGGGTACCACACTGCACTGATCCTCATCCTGTCTCTCGCTGGATTGGTGAGCGGATTCCATGAGACAATGCATGCAAGGCAGCCAGTGGAGGACCAGCTGCTGCTTATACCTACCAGGCATTCTTCCCTTCGGAGTTACTGGGCACACACTATGGGCCAGGATATCTACTGGGCACTGGGGGTCAGAATCAAATAAATCCCCATCATATTTTAAAGGATTCCATCATCCAGAGGCGTGAAGTCTGTGTAGACAGTAAATGAAGCACGATATAATGTGGATTGGGGGAAGGATGCTTTATATGCCTCGCAGCCACTTCGTCTTTTCTCCTGGTCTAGATCACTCTCCTGCATCTCACACCTGTTGTGAGATCCTTGTTTGGATAGAGCTTGGAACTTTCAAGTCCCCTTCGGCCTTTTCCCACAGCATTCTCTGCTTACTTCTGTCCACAGGACGTAGTGAAGTCCTTCCTCCAGAAAGCTTTTCTCCTTCCTGAAATTCTAGTGAGAAACTATACAGCCCACTTTTGAACATACACGTGCCACTTTTCTCCAACAGTTGTTTTGCACCTCAGTCTCGTCTTATTCTTATGGTTCTATTGACGATGTAAGGTTATAAAACTCACGAGTTTCTGTTTCTCCCAGCAGAGTCATCAGTGCACAGTAGGCAGTTAGCAGGTGTGTTTTGGTTTACCAGCTCTGAAGCCTCCTGAAAGTGAATCAAGGAGGTAAATGCACCTCTGGAGATCCAGGAGCTGGCATTGTAGAGCCCAGCCAATCAAAGTCCATGGATCTCGAACAGCTTGCGTGCCAAAAGGGGCCGCTGAGATACGCTCAATCAATGAGTCGGATCCAAGAGAGTCTTCAGGACTCCGGATGAACCCTGTTCAGTGTGGCGTAAGATGAGGGGCAAGGGCAAGCCTGCGGTGTGTTGGAAACAGAATTCATCAATGCAACCTCTCCAGATGAGCAGATCAGCCCTGTGTTGGGATAGAATGTTGCCGGAACAGTCTCCTCTGTCTAGGTGGCCAAAATGATAGGGTTTTATCTGCTGATGTGGATCAGATTTGAAAGCAGATCCCTTTTCGCCCGTATTGACTGATGCATGTGTTTTGCAGACTCATAAGGTTTCTTGTACTGTCAGGTTGGCTTGGTGAATCTTTGACTGCCAGTCTCCATCAGGGGAGCAAAGAGCACTCCCATGCTAGTGGCACTGACCCTTAAGCAAACAGTTGTTTCCATCAGTTATGACTCTGTTCTTTTCATATCGAGACTCAATATTTTTACCTTTTGGGCACTGACTCATTTGAAAGGGCGAGGTTTGCGGACTTTGCCATTAGCCCAGGCTCTAGGAAGCACAGAGGTGCAGTGCCAGCTCAGAGTCTTGGTGGTTCTGCTTATAACCCAACCAAAAGAGAGAACTAGATTATTTTTTTAATTGAAGTATAGTAGATTTAGTTTCTGGTGTCCAACAAAGTGATTCAGTTATACATATTCATACATCTTCTTTTCCATTATGGCTTATTACAGGGTATTGAATCTAGTTCCCTGTGCTATACAGTAGGTCCTTGTTGTTTATCTATTTTATAAATAGTAGTTTGCATCTGCTAATCCCAAACTCCTAATTTGTCCCTCCCCCACCCTCTTTCCCCTTTGGTAAACATAAGTTTGTTTTCTATGTCTATGTGTCTGTTTCTGTTTTGTAAATAAGTTCATTTGTGTCATATTTTAAATTCCACATGTAAGTTATATCATATGGTATTTGTCTTTCTGTAAGAAAGATCTAGATTAATGTTGGTGCCTAGAGACCATGGTGGTCCCTTTGGAGTGAAAGCAGTGACTATGTGTACAGATCTGGTGGAGGGCATACATATTCCCTTTGAAAGGGAAATCTTTCCCTTTGAAAGGTTTCTCTTGGCAAAAATAAAACCATAGGAGGGAGTAATCTTGTGCCCATTTGCTTAGCACAATCTGCTTACATGGCAGACGTGTCAGGAACCATGTGGAGGGTGAATGAGGAAAAAATTTATAGGGCAAAGACTCTGTCCTTAAGATACTCATGGCTGTACATTAGTCCCAAACTCTTAATTTATCCCTCCTCCGCCCACCTTTCCCCTTTGGTAATCATAAACTTGTTTTGTTTTCAAAGTCTGTGAGTATGTTTCTGTTTTGTAAATAAGTTAGTTTGTGCCATTTTTTTTAGATTCCACACGTAAGTGATATCATATGATAGTTGTCTTTCTCTGTCCGACTCACTTCACTTAGTAGGATAATCTCTAGGTCAGTCTATGTCGCTGCAAATGACATTATTTCCTTCTTTTTTATGGCTGAGTAATATTCCATTATACACATGTGCCACATCTTCTTTATCCATTCTTTGTCAATGGACATTTAGGTTGCTTCAATGTCTTGGCTATTATAAATAGTGCTAGTGAACTAGTAGTGAACATTGGGGTTTTGTTTTTTTTTTTGCGGTACGTGGGCCTCTCACTGTTGTGGCCTCTCCCGTTGCAGAGCACAGGCTCCGGACGCGCAGGCTCAGCGGCCGTGGCTCACGGGCCCAGCCGCTCCGTGGCATGTGGGATCTTCCCGGACCGGGGCATGAACCCGTGTCCCCTGCATCGGCAGGCGGACTCTCAGCTACAGTGTCACCAGGGAAGCCCCATGTATCTTTTTGAATTATGTTTTTCTCCAGATTTATGCCTAGAAGTGGGATTGCTGGATCATATGTTACTTCTATTTTTAATTTTTTAAGGAACCTCCCTATTCTCCCTAGTGGCTGTACCAATTTACATTCCCACTAACAGTGTTACTGCGTATAAAATAATCAACAAGGACCTACTGTATAGCACAGGGGACTCTGCTCAGTATTCTGTAATAACCTATGTAGGAAAAGAATCTGAAAAAGACTGGATATATGTATACTTATAACTGAATCACTTTGCTGTACACCTGAAACTAACACAACATTGTAAATCAGTTATACTCCAATATAAAATAAAAAATTAAAAAAATTAAAAAAAAGATACTGAGGGCTACCCACCAAGCTTGGGATGACCATACTACATACAATAAAGGAGGGTTTTATAGAGTCCCATGAGGTATGGAGTGGTCCAGGCTGTGAGGTCAGGCAGAAAATGGGTCCCAAGTCCCAGTCTACCCTAATTTAGCTATTTGTCCTTGGGCTCAGTTTTGCTCCCCAAATCTTTCTGAATTTGAGGGGTGTTTTTCTTCTGTAAAATGTAATATTATATAAGGTATGCCAAGCACTTAGCACCTAACCCAACACTCAATACCTGCTAAACATATGTGAGCTTTATTTTTACCATCATTATTTTATTACTTTCGTCGTCATCATCATCATCATCTCTACTTAGTGGATGAGAGATGGCTTCACAGTAAAGAGGTAATCAAGTAAGATTTTGAAAGACATGCAGGGATTGCTAAGGTGCCTGAAGGCAGAAGTGCATCCCAGAGAGAAGAGTTTGTGCAAAGACTCAAAGGTATGGGGGGTGGGGGGACTGGGCTACTTTCAGAGATAAGCACCAGTTGAAATACTGAAGCAAAGGATGGATTTCTGGATCACCTGGGGCAAAAGGTGTTGGCATATAGGTCTTTGAAGAGGTGAGGTGTAGGCTGATAGATGGTGATCAAACCATGAGAAGTCTTGAATGGGATGCTAAGCAACTAAGCAGAAGTTACCGATGACATTGGACCAAATCTTAGCATGGCGGTCAGAGTGGAAACTGGGTTGGAGGAAACTTGGAGATAAGCTCATCTAGAGAGATCAGGAAGAAATGGTACCCAAGGAATGCAGTTAGTACTAAAAGCAGCCAACCATCAGAAATGCAAGACAGGTGGCTAAGGTTTATCTCCAAAGGTCATGAGATGGATCTCTTGCCCCCTTGTACTCTGAAAAGGCCTTTTCCTTCTTTAGTTCATGAAACAATTAAAAAGCTGCAATTTGGATTTTTATTTGCAAAGCATTCTTTGACTGCAAAACTGACAACATTCCTGTCAGATTTGAAATGTGATTCTTTCTTCTGATCTCTCAGTTTGGTGGCCACGGGTGATTTGAATCCCATATAGCTAAGGGAATCTGCTTCCAAGATAATCTGCCTTCTAGCAAATGGCATCTGTCAGTCCATATCTTTTAGAAAGCCTGAAATAATTATTTGGGGGGAAGAAAAAAAAAGAAAAAAGAAATAGTATAGAATTTCTTCTTTAAGTAATGGAATCTCTGTTTCTATTTAAAAGAGATTTTAATTAAAAAATGCATGATCCCAACTTTTCAGGAAGATTTCTACTGTGTAATGTAACAGACCCCTTAAAAATCGCTTCTAGTTTATTCAGAACTAGTGCTAGGAATATAGAGATGAAAAAAAAACAAAAAACAAAAACGTTGTCCCTGCCCTTAGAGGGCCAATGTCCAACACAGGACACAGATATGAAAGTGCTCGAACGAAGGTGATACAGCAACCAGAGTGGGAGCCGAGAGAAGCAGCCTCATCTGCCTGGGAGAAGAAGGCAGAGCTTTTGTAGGTAGATGAAGAAAGGCTTCTGCGCCATGGTGGTGGAGATATATTTGCCATATGGACACCATATTTTCTGAATCAAAATCGGGATAGATGATCTGACACAATGTCTGTCGAAGGGACAGAATATTTGAAATCAAGGCTGTCCAGAGGAACTCAGGACATATGGCCACCATAACCGATCATTGCTGTGCATACGGGAGGGCATGGTTTGATCCACAGAAGAACCAAAGCCAAGATTCAGGCAGACAATTTACATTAATGTTTAACTGCAGATGTGTAAGAACTATATTTCCTGACCTTATCTATCAGAGTAGGCAAAGGGTAGGGTGCTAATGAATTCATAGCAATCGTAAACAAAGCCAGGCATGCCAGAATGTTAGAATGACAGGGCTGGAAATACCCTTAATGACCATCTGGTCTAAACTTCACCCTGCTGCTCGACTGGAGAAACTGAGGCTCATGCCTCAAAAGCATGTATCTGCTATGGGCCGGAGCTGGCATTGGATGTTGTGCAAAGCTCACCTAGGTGTTGCAGTTCTTTAGGGCTGAATTTGGGGATATTCCAGAAAATCCCATGAATTATTAGAAACCCCAAAATGCTGGCCTTGTCCCCACTAAGTTGACATTCAGTAGAATACCACCTTGGCAAACAACCAGGGTGCCACATTTGATGACCTTGAACTCACATCTCGCCAGGATATAGATGAGGATCCCAGGCTGAATATCAGCACCAGAACATTTAAGATGCAGAGGAGGTGGTTGTGACAAAAGTTGGCAGTGCCACAGAGTCCCAAGGACACTAATTCTCTTATATTTTGCCGACAATTCTCCATGGGTGATGAAGTAGTAACAAAAAGAAGGTTCATAGCAAAAGAGTGGAGTATTTACTTATGAGTGTTCAGGAGTCAGGAGTTCAGTCTCAGCTGAACAAGTAGAAAATCAAAAGTCCACATGTCTCTCTCCAAGGTGGCTCCAGGAAGGCATAGGAACCCACTCGATAACTGAACCCATTGATCTCTAATCCCCTATCTTTCTGACTTGGGAAGGGGCTGAGCTCTAGAATTGCATGACTTTGTACCTTCGCAGTCCCTGCAAAATGTAAGATGACTGCCCAGCGTGTGAGAAGTGTAGACAAAGAAATGGCTTTTTACCTGGGGCTGACAAATATCAGCCCAGAGCTCTGAGATTAAAATGCATGGCAGACATTCTCCTCCTAGTGTGAGTTTGGGCTGGAGGAATGGTGATTAAAAAGGACCAATGGCATGGTCTGTGCTTGGGCTACAGGCATCTTCTTCTGGAATTCCAGAACAATCTCACCTTGGGGATCCAGATCTATTTGTGGGCATGTGGCACAGGGTGGAGACCACCAGTACATTTTTTTTCCTTTTCCCTCTTTTCTCTTCTCTGCTTTCCTTTCCTTTGCTTTGCTTCACTTCACGTCCCTTTGCTTTTCATTGCTCCCTATCTGGACTGACATACACTACTGACTCAAATTAAGTATACATTGTTCCTTGGTCTAGGTGCTGTTAGGATCTAAGATACTCTCTAGATATGTTGATTATTCTTAGCCATCCATCGATGGATCCACCATCTACTCGTCTACCCATCCATCTCTTACCATCCACCCAGCCAGTCATGTATTCACCCTTCCTTTCAGGTCAGATCAGCAGGCATTTCCTGAATCACAGTTAAGTGTTAAGGACCCATGCAATCCCCTCTGGCAACAAAGATAAATATGATCTAGACCTTGATTTAGAGATATCCCTCATAATCTAGAAGGCCGACTTGTAGTTATGTCTAGATAAGTGCTATAAGGGCTTGATAAGGGCAGTGACTGGGGTGTATACTGTGAAGCCTTTCAATGAACAGAAGTTGGCCATTTGAAGGGACAGGGCGGGCAGGAAACACTAAGTTGAGGGTTGGTGAAGCAAAAGCACAGAGATAGGAAAAACTACCAGTTGCTGGACATTTCTAGAGGGAGGTAGAGGCTGACAGTGCCAAGCTGGAGAGCTAACGAGGGTCCATGCCAGAGCAAAAAATATAAGCTACCAACCATTCCAACAAGTGTGGTTTTTTAACCTCATCCTGTCATACACTTAGGGTGACCAACTGTCCTGGTCCCCTTGGGACTAAAGAGATTCCCAGGATGCAGGACTTACAGTTTCAAAGCTACTGCACTCTCAGGCAAACCGTAAGGATGTATATGGCGGGAAGACTAACGACCCCCAAAGGTGAGCAAACCCTAATTTTCCAAACCTGTGAATCTGTTACTTTCATGGCAAATAAGACTTTGCAGATGCAATTACATTAAGAATTTTGAGATGGGGAGATTATTCTGGGCTACCCCGGTGGGCTCAGTGTAATCACAAGCATCCTTAGAAGGGAAAGAGGGAGGAGGGTCAGAATCAGAGGAGATGTAATGATGAAAGCAGAGGTCAGAGTTATGCCATTGCTGGAAGGGGCCACAAGCCGAGGAATGAGGGCTGTCTCTAGAAACTGGAAAATGCAAGGAACACGTTCTCCTCCAGAGCCTCCAGAAGGTACACAACCCTTCTGACACCTAGATTGTAGCCCTATAACACCCACTTTGGACTCCTGACCTCCAAAACTATGAGAGAATAAATATGTGTGGTTTTAAGTCACTGTGTTTATGGTAATTTGTCACGGTAACAATGGGAAACTAATACACTCTACTTCTCAAAAGATATGTCTAAAAGGTGGGTGCAAGTGGTGACTTGCTGATTTTCCATTGCCACTGGCAGACCCTGGTTTCTCCCAAAGTACTATTATTTTATTAAGTACAGGGAGGTATTGCAGGAAAAACCCAGAGCACTTTGAAATGCCAACCACTTATTGATCACCCCAGCATGGTGGGAACACTAGAGTGGGATTCAGGATGCTTTAGTATCTGTCTGGTTCTGCCTTTCCTGCCTCTGTGAGCTTGGCCCACTTCCCTGGACCTTCTGGTTCTTATTTATCTCTAAGACAAACTAAATGATATAGGTCTATCATTTCAAATTTAGAAAGCTTTTACATATTATTAAGTGACCGTGCATTCATAAGGTAGTATTTGTGGTTGAGCATGTATTTTCAAGGGAAAGGTAACATTACCCCCAAATGGGCTATAATTGGTTCTTGGGGGAATAGGGAAATTTTACTCTACATTTAAAGTACAAGTATACAGACAGTACATAACCAGGTATATAGTATATCTGTGGTATTAATATTTCATGCGGGGTGATTAGGAAAAAAATGTCAAAAAATTCTCTTTCTGAGTATTCTAATGAAAAGAAATAATATCAAGAACCTCCTATCTGGTGAATGTACATCACATATTGCTATCCATTGACATGTACACACTGCTATATTTAAAATAGATAACCAACGAAGACCTCCTGTAGAGCACAGGGAACTCTGTTCAATATTCTGTAACAACCTAAATGGGAAAAGCATTTGAAAAAGAATAGATACGTGTATATGTATAATTGAATCACCTTGCTGTACACCTGAAACTTACACAACGTTGTTAATCAACTATGCTCCAATATAAAATTAAAAATAAATTTTGTAAAGTATTTTAAATGGCACAGGGAGGATGATGGAGCAGATAAGCTATGGAACTTTATGGAGTCAGACTGATATAAGTTTAATTTCATCTTTTCACATAGCTATGTGGTTCCCACGAGCTCTGAACTTGGTCTCTTTATCTCGGAGAGAAAGAATCCACCTAGGATTGTTGTTGGTGGTATTTAATTATATAACATAGATACAGAGATAGATAGACTGATGGCTATAGAGTGGATTGATAGATACAGATATAGATGATATAGACACAGACATAGACATAGACAGACATAAACACACAACTGCACAGAGTACAGCCCACAGTAATGACCCTCTCCTTTTCCTTCTAATATTTTTTCTCCTTAGAAAAACGTCCTCTTGGGACCCTTCCCTTGCTGTCCCTCACCGATGTCCACTGCCACATATTTTTGCCCATAAAGTGAATCAACAAATGGAAACCACCAACTTCATTTGAGCCCAAAACATTTGTGTCAGATTATTCCAGAGCCCAGGAAGCAGACAGCATTGGGATAGGTTGACCCCCTTGACCAAGGATGAAAAGTAAAGCCCACAGGGTGCCTTGCCCAAGCTCTGCCTGTTGGTCAGTCCCAGTGCTGCAGCACGGTCCCAGGGTTTTTGACAATGACCTAATCCAACCGCAGCTGAGGGTTCAGCACAGAGGGTCTGTTTTGCCTCATATCCTTGTTGCTTATGCTTCCAAAGACAGACTTTGTGTGGAATCATCACATCTGCCTGCACTAAGAAGTGATAGAAGAATGGACACCCTGAGGCTTGTTGCTGTTAAAATGACGCCGTGTCATGACATAGTGTTCCCTTTATGATTACCCACTGGAGAAAAATACATATCCGGACCCAGTCTGGAGGGGATAGAAAGGCATCTTAGGGGCATAGTTTTCTTCTTTAATCTGATGACCACAATGGACTGCAGTTCATCCTGTTTCCCTCTTTGCTCAGGCTTCAGGAAACTCAGACTTTATCTGTTCTGCTGTTCCTCTATCCTTCTCAGAACCCTGACAGGCTAACTTGCCATCTGGACAACTAACACCAGCATTCGCTCCTGGTAGAAGACTACACTATTCTCTCCATTCGACTTCATTTCTGACTACCTCAGGGGTTGTAGACCTGCCTTTCCTCACCAGGGATCGATGTTACACTTAGATGGTGACCCAGAAGACATGGCCCAGAAGATACCACTTGGACCTTGCTTTTTACGTGCACCTACCTTCAAGGATTAACTACTCAAAGCTACTTGAAAGAAAATGCTGGATTGAACTCCGAGAATTAAAGCCTGGTTTCAAGGTCAGACCAACAAATATATCTTGACCACTTAATGTAGGTGCTTTTGAAATGGAGCTGAATGGACCCTCTAGTTCTGGAGCCCATAGGGTGGTTGGTGGGCAAACAGTTCAGTGCGGTCTTACAAGCGTCATGGCAGGAGAGGTGCCATGGAGCTCTGGGGACACGGTGGAGGGGCATGTTCCCAGCCTGAGAGGATTAGGCGACACCTCCTGGAGCTTCCCCCAGGCATTTGAGCTGGATTTTAAAAGACAGGAAGTTGAAAACATTCACCCACATAAAAACCTGCACACCAATGTTTATAGCAGCTTTACTGATCACTGCTAAAAGTTAAAAGCAGCCAAGCAGTCCTTCAATAGGTAAATGGATAAATAAAAGTGCGGTACATCCCTACACTGGAATATTATTTGCCAATTAAAAGAAATGAGCTATCAAGCCTTGAAAAGACATGGAGAAACCTTAAATGAATATTACTTAGTGAAGGAAGCCAAGCTGAAAAGGCTAACTACTGTATGATTCCAACTATCTGACACAGAAAAGGCAAAACTATGGAGAAAATAGAAAGATCAGTGGTTGCCAAGCTTTGGTGGCGGGGAGTGAGAGATCAAACCAAAACAGAACAAAACACAGGCAGGAGTAAAAAGGGGGTCAGGTAAAAAAACTTTCCAGTTGTTGGCGATAGTGGGAACCAAGACACCATACTGGAAAAATACAGAGCCTCCTTCCATCAGGACAGGAAGTGTTGTGTTGTAGAAACTAAAATGTTAGGGAGGGATATGGAGGGTGCGGTGAGGACAGTAAGAAAGTGAACCAGACCCTAGGAACCTGGATTTTATCCTTAAGACGATGGGAATGTTTAAAAGAATTTAAGCACAGACGTGAATGGACACACTTATTGTCAACTAATAAGTGTCAACACACTTATTGTTTATACTAAATCCACCTCAATCCGAGAAGAGGTGGCTTTAGTATAAACCCTCAACTTGGACTTCCTGCTCTGCTATTCCTCCCAGCATTGTCAGCACGAGAGACCTAAACAAATACACTTCTTTCACATCTATTCTCTGAATTATATTTCACCAGAAATGCCAGTGGTTGATGGGGCGGCCTAGAGCCAGGCGGTATGGGAGTCAATAAGACCAAACATATGGCTCATGGAACTCAGAAGTGTGTATTGTGAAACTACTGTGTGCTGGGAAATCGCACATCCTCTCCCCCGACTCCTGACCTCAAATCAAATGCTCTCTCCCCTTCTGCTTGAACTTCTTTCAAACTTGACATTCCACCTCTATCCATCATATTTAAATTCTTCCAGCCTCTGCCCATGAAGTTGTTTTTTGGCGTACTTAATCCCACTGCAGGGAGGGCTAAGTACAGGCAGGACACTGATCATTAGGTCACTACGTTTATTTAGACTTCCGCAACCATAGTCTCTCAACACTACAGCCCATTATTAACCATTTGGATGAGTTTCCTAGGGCTGCCATAGAAAATACCACCAACTGGGTGGCTTAAAACAAGAGGACTTCATTATCTCATAGTGCAGGAGGCCAGAAGTCTTGAAATTATGGTGTTGGCAGGGTTGCTTCCTTCTGGAGGCTCTGGGAGAATCCCTTGCATGCCTATCTCCTAGCTTCACGTAGCTGATGACCAGCCTGGGCGCTTCTTGGCTTGTGGCTACATCACCCGGATCTCTGCCTCCATCTTCACATGGCCTTCTCCTCTTTGGGTCTCTTCTGTGTCTGTGTGTCTCAAAGCTCCATTGCCATCTCTTTTCTCTTACAAGGACTCCAGTCACTGGATTTAGGGCCCTCTCTAAATCCAGGATGATCTCATCTCAATATCCTTAACTTAATTATATCTGCAAAGACCCTATTTCCCAATAAATTCACCGGCACCAGGGGTTAGGAGTTGGTCATATCTCTTCAGTGAACACAATTCAACTCACTTCACCATTGCATAGATGACCAAGACAAGGTTCAGAGTGATTGAGTGACTGGCCCAAGCACACAACCAGTCAGTAGAACAAAGTAAGACTGGAGGACAGCTCCTTTGATTACAAATCCCATCTCAGAAATGATTATCTCTGGATGTGGCAACTGGCTTGGAGATGTATGTATAGCATTCAGAGCCAGTGAGAATCAAGGTTGCGTTAGCTGGAACTTCTGGGAAAGAAAAGCATCCTTTCTCTTCTCTGTGAGTGTAATGGTTATCTACCACTGCAAAACAATTTCTCTCAAACTTATTGGCTTAAAACAACAAGCATTTTTTATCTCATAGGTTCCATGGGTCAGGAATCGGCTGTGGCTTCACTGGGGCTTCTGCTTCAGGTTTGCCCGCAGGCTGCCATGAAGGTGTTGGATGGGCCTGCAGCCATGTCGAGGCTTGGCTGGAGAATGGTCTGTTTCCATGTTCACTCATGGGCTTGGTGGAAAATTCAGATCCTTGCAGGCTGGTAGACTGAGGGCTTTGGTTTCTCGATGGTAGCTGTCCAGAGACCATCCTCAATTCCTTGTCACAGGGGTTTCTCCACGGGGAAGCTCACATCGTGACAGCTTGCTTATTCAACAGCAAGTAAGTGAAAAGAGCCAGAGAAGATGTGTAAGGAGGAGGGAAAAGTCACCATCTAGTATAACCTAACCTTGGACATGAAGTCTCAATCCTTAAGTCACTAAGTCCAGCCCGTATTCGAGAGGAGGGAATTGCACAAGGGCATTAATACCAAGAGGTAGGATCCTTATGACCCATCTTGGAGGCTGTGTCCACCAGAGGGACTCACTGAAGCAGACCGTCGATGTTCTTTGGATGGTGGTATGAGGAGGAAGACTAGGCAACCATTTTGCTCTCGTGAAGGGAGAGCTACGGGGTTCCCAGGAACCATGGCATAGAGCCTGACAATGTACCAACATCAAAGGACACAGAAAGAAGAGACCCAGAAGAACCAGGTCCTTGGCAACATGATCAAGCCTCTTGATCAAGCCTCACCTGAAGTCAGAAACCTCTGAACTTTTCAGAAAACACTGAGTCAATAAATTTAATTTACAGAAAGTTTTAACAGATGCATGACCCTGCATATACATACAGTCAAGGTGCAGAAAAGAACTCCCTGAGTTTATCTGCCTCTTTAGATAGGTTACCAAACACAACCCTGTTTCATCATTTGTTATCATTTGCTTGCTAATAACTCACATCAGTTTTGTGAGCTGAACCTGGGTGGCCATCAGCAGCCTCATGGTTAGGTTTTTCTCTGCATCTGTATTCACTTTCCATGGAGGGGCTCCTTAGAGTTTACCAGGAGTCCCGAAGTCAAGCAGCTGATTAGGTTAAGGGCTGTCTACACCCGAGCCCAGAGTCAACATCCCCCACGCCCAAGTCCCAGGGACTATTTCTTTTGCTGTGTTCACAGGTGGGTTTTTAACAAAATTAGTAATGAGATCTCCCCTCCAAATCCCTTCTCCCTGGTGAATTCACTGGGGGGGAATCAGCTGGTCTGAGGAGTGCTCATGTGGCCTGTGTTTTTCAACTGATGTTGAAATTCTACCATCTCCCTGCTTTGCCCCTCCACCTGTACCACCCCCCACCCCCCCACACACAGCTAAGCATTAACCTGTCTTTTCCTGTTTCACTGAAGAATTTGTCAACAGTGGCTTTGCCCCCCATCCTCTCTCTCTTCCGCAGACTCCAAGCAGCACTGACTTGCGGCACGTCACAGGGCAATTATGGAGATGTGTTTGTGATGTGGTCCTTTTTACGTCTAAAGAATCTTACATTGTTCTTTAATCTTAATATGAGTTCCCCCTTCCTTCCTCTTACCCAATAAACAGTGTCAAATCTAGAGGCTTCAAGTTAGTTTTCTGATGAAAATTACAGGTGATGGAACCACACGGTCCGCTTTGGGGACCGTGACCCTCTCCCAGGTGGACACTTGGCTCGCCCACAGCCTGCTCCGCCTTGATCAGAGACGTAACAAGTAACTATTCCCCAGACATGTAGCGTCTGACTCACAAGAAAAAAAAGTATGGGGGGAATAACAGGAAGGGTGTGGATTTTTTTTTGCCTTTCGTTTTTTCCTTTTCCCATTTTATTTGTAGAATTTTAATGACTAGCTAGTAGTGGCCCCTTTTATTTATCTACTTTCAAATTTTAATGAATTCTTCTGGCTATAATTACCTAATTTCTATATTTTAAATGACTAGACTCGTACAGTTTGGAGCAAATTTTATCTTAACATGATGGTATCATATAGTATCAAATACTGTGTAGGTATGGATTAATCAGTAAGCAAATTCAGTCCTTGGGAGCTGAAGTTAGTTGTTAATTAAGAGGCATTGACAAAAGGAGGACTAGGGTTTATTGCTACGCTCCCAGGATAAAAATCTACTGTGAATTGGCTCAATTCTCCTGTTGTTTCTTTATTACGTAGGGAAATGGCTTAATACTGTTAGGAGTGACCATTACAAACAGGCTCGCTCGTCCTGTTTCAATGGATTTCCTCTTCTCTACACATCATATATTTAACATGGAAAAGGGGGTCTCAGTGTCCACTCAAGCCATTTAATTCTGGAAAGTTCACAGAAGATAAATATCAGGGACACCACTTCTAACAATAGTGAAAAATAAGATCCGTCCCTCCTATGGATGTGGGTAATGGGATTGGGCATTTCAACTTCTAAACTTACTTGGCCGTTTAGGATGATAACGACAACCCTTGTACTAGGTACCACTTTTTGGTTCTTTGCCTGGTGCTTCAGTCCCATCAATTTGGATCCTCACAGCATTGCTGCAAGGTGTGGGCTAGGATGCCCACTCCACACCAACTTGAGAAAACTCAAGTCCTTTTTTTTTTTTTTTTTTGGGGCTGCACTACCCAGCATGAGGGGTCTTAGTTCCCCAACCAGGAATCGAACCGTGCTCCCTGCAGCAGAGTCCTAACCACTGGACCACCAGGGAAGTCCCGAGGAAACTTAAGTTCTGACAGATCATATCACCTGTTACAGTCACATATTTAGTCAAGATCCTAAGCCAAAAATGTCCAATACTTATGCTTTTTTGTCCCCACCCCCTCTCTATTATACTACTTTATTGTTTATTAATTTTTCCTTTTGTAACACTCACACCGAATCTTTCTCACGTTCTGTTAGGCCAGGCTCGCTGGATTAAGAAAGACAGTTGCTCGAACCTCCTCATCTTTTCCTGAGGTTTAGGCAGAAGCGGGCATGGACTTCTTGAGACTAGGAGGCCCAGGTACAGGTGACAAGGGTCCAGGTGAGACCAGAAAGGGCAGGAGGTGAAGTGACCAACGGACTCCCACCATCCGCCCACCGGGAACCCCGGGGGCCCAGGGGCTTGGAGTTGTTAGCCAGCCTGAAAGAGCATTTTCAACTATCCCAGGGGAGAGCCATTTAGCCAGGATAAATAGGCTGTTTAAACTGACCATATTTTGTGTTAAAACCGAGGGAATTCCTGGTTCAGCCTACCCCAGCTTTCTTAAGCTCACTGGGTAAAGAAGCTGAAGAGGAAGCACAGGAGTCTCCAAGTGGTCTTTGTGACCAGAGAAGCTGCCAGAAAGGGGTTCCCGGAGAGCCCAGTGGAAGGCTTACCCTCATAGGAGGAGGGGGGAAGGGGGAAGGGTGTACAGGGCAGGTAATGGTCACTGAACCCAAAATGATGAGGTTATAAAAAAGGTGAAGAAGGAAAGAGGAGGGCCACAGGGTGGGATGTAACCATCCACCGCAGGACAGTGTGAAGGTTGCTTCGATGAGGCAAGTTCAGGCCACTCTGAGTGACCACCTGGCTGGGGAGGAGAGGGGTTGGGGTAAGGGTGGTGGACAAGATGGCCCCTAGCTGAGGCTAGAAGGCTGCCAAGTGCCAAGGAGTTAACAGGGCCAAGGTGCAGGGGAGAGATTTTTAGGAAGGGGGGGCACATGTGCAGTGATCTCTTTAAATCTTCATTTAAATTTAATTTAAAATTAGAATCTAAATGTAAAATAATTTAAAATTAAGTTTAACTTGGAAGAAGAATGGCTTTATGCATTTTCAGGGTGACCTTTTTAGACTCTCCATGACCCAGATGGAATCACACCTCCTCCAGGAAGTCTTCCATGATGCTCCACATCTCATTCTCCATCTCTCAGCATTCTCTGGAAACTCACAAATTGTATTCTGATTTCTATCTAGACCCTCTTGTTTGATGTGGGAGTGATAGCCCCAGCTCTATCGTGAGGTCTTGGGGAGCCGTATTCTTACTGTGGAATTCCTCTGGTTTCTCCCAACAGATTTTGCTCCTAAGAGCAGCTAAACTTATGGTTCTCAATTACTAACTCTTTAAAAATACTAGATTTCCTGCTATAAGAAAAACACAACAACACAAAATCTCACTATGACATATTTGAAATTTCATTTTCTTTTAACCAAATGTCCTCTTCATTTTTAGTTTAACAATTTAAACTCCTTAGAAATTGCCTCTATATCAATGTATAAAAAATCCTAAACCTCAGGTTTCCAAGATTTCTGAAGTTAATCTGATTTATTCATATAGCACATTCAAGTTTACAGGAAACTTATGGAATCATTTTCAGTTTTTCCTTCACAACAGACTGGATTTGTATTTTCTACCTATTTCACAGATGAAGATGCTGAGGCATAGAGAATGACCAACGGTGAGCTCAATAAACCACAGGAGAGGAAATGGACCCAAGCTACCTAACATCAAATTCATGCTCATTTTGCTATAATACACTGGCTCTTAGTTTGTCAAATTTTACTATAAAAGCAGATACAACCACATTTATTTTAAAACATTAGCTGGGGGCTTCCCTGGTGGCGCAGTGGTTGAGAGTCCGCCTGCCGATGCAGGACACACGGGTTCGTGCCCTGGTCCGGGAGGATCCCACATGCCGCGGAGCGGCTGGGCCCGTGAGCCATGGCCGCTGAGCCTGCGCATCCGGAGCCTGTGCTCCGCAAGGGGAGGGGCCACAGCAGTGAGAGGCCCGCGTACCGCAAAAAACAAAACAAAACAAAAAAACATCATCTGGAAACCCAGTGCAATGTGGAAAGACAGGCACCCACTGGGACTGAGTGATGCATGAAAAAGCTGTGTTGTCTTGGTGGAGGGGTGCAGATGCATTTCTCATCCTTTCTTCTCTTTTTTATATTTTATTATTATTATTTTGGAGAGGTTAGGTTTTTTCCTTTTGTTTTTCTTTTTTATTGAAGTATAGATGATTTACAATGTTGTGTTAGTTTCAGGTGTACAGAAAAGTTATTCATTTATATATATATATATATATATATTTCAGATTCTTTCCCATTATAGGTTATTACAAGATATTGAATATAGTTCCCTGTACTAATAGGTCCTTCTTTCTCCTCTTTTAAGAAGAAAAATTGTGTAGCGAGGTATTGCGCTTTCCTTACACTAAGTTCAAGGTGTTGCAAAGAACTATTTGGAAAGGAACAAGGATGGTAGAACCACCTGTAATTTTTATTTATTTGTTTCAACATCTTTATTGGAGTATACTTGCTTTACAATGGTGTGTTAGTTTCTGCTGTATAACAAAGTGAATCAGCTATACATATACGTATGTCCCCATATATCCTCCCTCTTGCGTCTCCCTCCCACCCTCCCTATCCCACCCCTCTAGGTGGTCACAGAGCACCGAGCTGATCTCCCTGGGCTGTGCGGCTGCTTCCCACTAGCTATCTGTTTTATGTTTGGTAGTGTATATATGCCCGTGCCACTCTCTCACTTTGTCCCAGCTTCCCCTTCCCCCTCCCCCGCCTGTAAGTTTTAAATCAATAGGTGTTAACTATAAAATGTTCAAACCTGCCGGCCAAAATCACTGTTGAGACCATGATGCTTTCAAGTAAAGAGGAAACATGGAAAGAAAAGTCACGAGGAGAGTGACCAATCGTTGGCACTCAAGTTTCAAAGTATTTTACCAGCTGGGAAGGACAATGGGATGTGAGGTGAACAGGCTGAGCTGGAAGGTGACAGCACTGTCCTGAGTCCCGCTGCCCTCTGGGAGAGGGAAAAGGGCTGTGAGCTCCTGAGCCAAAGGGGATCTTTCCCGGCTTTGTCGTTCTCTCGAGACGGCACCTGGACTAAGTCGTGCAGCTTTGGGCTGCCTGGTAGGAGAAGGAGGCATGCAGATTAGAAGGCATTCAGCCAAGGGATCCAAGAATAATGAAAAGAAGAGTGAGATTACCTTTCATGGACAGATACGAAGACTGACTGTACTTACTCTAAATGACAATAGGAGACCAGAAAGATAACTGAAAGATCCGGAAGATCGAAGGGCTAGAGGATTTGCTGTCTCTGGCCTGAGGGTCTAGAATTGCAAAAACCAGAACAAATGTAGGGTGCTAAAATGCAGGCTGCTTGGCAGAAACACTCTTTTAATAAAACGGGGAAGTTATTTTGCTAGGAAGAGCTCAGAGCTAGGGAACCTTTCAAAATCTATTCTTAGAAACTCAAAAAATGTACTCGTAAGGGAGGAACCATGTGTGGATCTGCTAGCACAGGTCATTGTCGATTACTATGACAATGTGACATAAAATAAAAAAGCTCTGTGTTGATCCAGCATGCGTGCGTTCTACAGCCAGAGCTTTGAGAAGAGAAACAGGACACCTAAGATTCTTACAGCCATGACAGAATATAGAGTATCTCTTTGGAAGAAATTCTGGCACAAGCTTCAAAGAGAATACAGGTACATTTCTGCAAGTGTAAACTCAGGGATATTCAAAGAGAGGAGACGAGAGAACCGACTGGTAGGGAGGAAGACCATCTTTTGAGGCAAAGTCCTGCCAAATTAATTCTGTAGGCAATCTCAAGAAAAACTGAGACCATTAATAATTTGTTCAAAAATACATATTTCCATTCATTTTGCACATCCCTTCATGGGACTGGGAATTTAGTGGTGGGCAAGGGAGAAGGAACTTTCTAAGAAGTAAACTGTATACTGATGTCTGGAGTTTGGCTAGGAGTTAAAGGGGGTTGGCAAGAGAACAGCATATGGGAAGGCTGAGACACAGAGCGCAGAGCCCAGTGCAGAATTAAGAGGAGTCCAATATGGCTGCAAGGCCCAGAGGTGCAAGACACACAAACCCAGAGTTTATAACTCAGGCCAAGATATTTGTGAACCATGCAGAGGCTTTGGAACATTACCCCCAAACCAGCAGGGGAAACACTGAAAACTCTCAGATAGAAAAATGACATGATTAAAACTTGGTATTTTAGAGCAAACATCCTGGCTAGTAAATGGAGAATGGATGGGAAGGGTAAGATACTAGAGGCAAGGAGGTAAAATAGGAGTTTGTTGCAGAAGTCCAGAAAAGAAACAATGGTGGCCTAGACGAAGAGACGGAGGATGGTGATGGATTGAAGAGACTGATCAAATTTGACAACTATTGTAAAGGAAGCACCCAGAGGCCTTGCTGCTTAATCAGATGGGCAGGCTGATGTCCAGGGAGGCATCAGTAAAGATGTCTAGGTTTCTCATTTGGATATTGAGCATGTGGTGATTCCATTCATGAGAAAACATTGAAATGGAATAAGGATTTAGGGGTGTGTAGAGAAAGAAAAGTAAAATCGGTTTGAAGCTATTGAGTCTGAGGGCTCTGGGAAGTAGCCAAGCCTCAGGACAGGCATCACATCTGTGAATGGAAAGGTCTAGGGTGTAAAGAGAGGCAGGACTAGAGATGCAGCTCTGGGAGGCTTCAGCACATGAGTGGTTACTACTGCCTGGAGAGCAAAGGGTTGACCAAGACACAGTGTAAAGAATTATGATCATGATATTTTAAAATGATACACAGCCAAGCTGGAGGAACATCAACACCTAATGGCTGGTAGAGGAAGACAGTCCTGGGAAGGAGGGAGAATGAGAAGCCTTTGGAGACACAAGAAGGAACCCGAGATCCAGCGGCATAGATACAAAGACTCTGTGATGGCTCAGGCTTGGTTGATACAGAGATGAATCAGACAAACGTAGATTCTTTCACTGCCCAGAGAAGTTGCGAAGTCTTCTGAGAGAAAGTGACAATTGGTCTGTGTCTTGGAGGTCAAACAGAAATTGCTGGAAAAGAAGTCATGTCCTTCCCAAGGGGCTGAGCGTGCAAAGTCAGAGAGTCACGTGTGGCCCAGCGTGACATGACTGAAGCATGAGAAGCAATTGCATGTTGCACATCCAAAGAGCTTGTGGTGAAGAGATGTCTGAGGGGACACGGATGTACAGGGGTTTGGAACGGGAGCCTGTGCTAAGGAGCTTGTTAAATGTAGGGGCCCTCAGAGCTTTCGTAGACGGTAAGGAGTGTGTCCTCCTGGTTTAGAATCATGTGGTTAGAACTGCCTAGAGACTGCAGAACTTTACAGAGAGGACATTTATTTAGGAAAGAGAATCAACAGCTTTTGCTACGAATGCAGGAGATGCAGAGGGGAGGGCTGCCTGGAGATGGCAATCACTAACGATGTAGTGGTGCTTGTCTCCGGCATCTGGGTGGAGGATTCTGTTTTTCTGCGAAGACAAGAGGGGGCCAGTTTTAGAGGCTGACAGGGAATAATTTCATTAGAATGAACCTAATTGTGACCTTTTCCACCCATTTGTGTATCTCCATAAAAGATACAAATTTAAAAATAAAAAAAATAAATAAAAAGCTAGTAGGCAGTAGTACTGGCTGGCTGGAGGCCAGGAATTAAGAGGCAATAAAAGAGATCCTCAAATCCTGGTGATGAATTTTTACTTGACTCCCCTAAAGTTGAGCCAGAGATCCCGGACCGTGGCTCCACCTCCATCAGCATCATCAGTGTTACAGGGTCTTTGGAAGGGAGGGCAACTGCCATGAGATCAATCCATGATCATGCTGACATGAATTGGCCCTCAGAAAGGTTAAGTCACTTGCCTGTGGTCACAGTTTAAAAATGGCTGAGTTGAATTTCTAGCCCAACTCATTTTGGTTCCCAAGGGGCTTTTTCCTTCTTCCCATCAGCACTCTCTTTGCTCATTGATCACACTTAGAATTGAGCAGTATCCTGCAAAACAGTTGGCTGACCCTACCGCTTCCTGACTTTTTAGCTGCTGAATTGCCATGGACCAAGAGGCTAAAAGTTAGTGGCGTGGGGTAGAGGGAAGCAGTATGCTCATTACCAAGACGGTCGTTCCTGCTGACATTGATGAAAACCTCGTCTATGTGGCTGGTGAGGTTATGCTCTAATTACCTTTGATTTTTATCAGTGAATAAGCACCTCTCCTTCTAGAAGCCCCCATAAAGATCCAGAGCAGAGGTAGCAGTTGGGACGGGACCACAGGCATTCCTCATTTCCCACCCCTCCATATTTATTGAGCGCCTCCTGGGTGAAGATGGCATGGGGCATCCTTCTCTTTCTTCTCGAGACGATTAGGCAGTTATATCCCTACATCACAGATAATGAAAATGAACCTTAAAGACTACATTTTTCCAACGTCGCACCTCAACCTGGGTTTCCATAGAAGTAAGTGTATCCTTCTGAATAATAAGTTACACATCTGTTTCCTCCATGAAACAGTGAAAAATTGACCGGAGAAAGCTAAGTCTTCCATCTCAGAGTCCCCAGTGCTCAGCAGTTTCGGTGCAGGTAGCTCGGGCTCCATGCTCATAGCTGCACAGGCAGCGATGAAAAGCTATGATTTGTCAGGCCCTGGGGTTCCAGTAATGATGTTAGTCACTCTTGCAGAGTTTCCTCCCCCTGATTTTGTGTTCCATCCGTTGTTTAATTTTAATGGTCTCTTCCTTGTAAAGAAGGTCGTATTATCATCCCTGCTTTTGCGAATGTAGAAACTAGGAACCTAGGCGTTTAAAAGACCCACCTCCGTTCACAGGGCTTGCTATGTGGTAGACAGGGAATTGAAGCCACAACTTCTGAGCCTTAGTCCTAAATGATGTACACATCTGTCATGCAGCCGCCAAGATGAATAGGACCCCATCTGCACCCTCAGGAAGACGGTCATCTCAGAAAGATGCTCTCAGGAGATAAACTAGAGGATCTGTGCTGCCCCTTCTCTGTTGCTTGGGGTGGGTCTGTGGGCTCCAGTCAAGCATCCACATGTTTGACAGGGATTAAATCTCTGCTTGGAGAGAAAAAGCAAATAGGTCTCAGACCTGTCTTGAAAAATGGTTAAGTCATCATTAGAAGACTGCTTCTTTGGTGGTCAGTGGTTTCCAACTTACCTCTTTTCACCACAGCAGTTAAAAAGAGGCTGCCAGCCAACCCCAACCAGAGATGGTCCAGGAGATCCTTGCTCCATGTGATGTCCTAGCCATGGCACCCCTGGGGAGAGGATAGGAATTAAGCGGTGAAACATGCCAGTATGGGTTATTGCCGTAATTGCTTTCTGGTAAACAACAAATCTAATTCCCAGTAAAATATTAGAATTTGCCAGGTCCTCTGATGGGGAAAATAAAATGCCCTTTCTAGAAATTTCTCATGCTCTGTGGTTTCTAGAGAGATTCCAAAGACGGCAGAGAAAGATAATGTGGTGATAGGATTTTGGAAACTATGTTTCCCTGCTCTGTCAAATGTCTGTGGACTCTTCATAGACAATGAATTATAAAGCCCAAGGTGATATATTTTTTTTTATTTCTATGGGAATAATGGCTCTAGAGACACTCAGCCTGGGTTCAGTCCTGCCATTTAACGAAGGTCATAAAGCCCTAATTTTGTTGTCTCTAAAATGGGGCTAATACTAGAATTTTCCTCATAGGTCTGACAGGAGCTTTATATGTTAGGCCCGGTTAAGCACTCAGCCTTGTGCCTGGTACAATAAATGTTAGCAAAGATCATGATTATAACACTTGTACTGTTTCTCTTCTTTCTCTTTAAGCTAGGGTGTTGCAACTAAGCTGTTTTACTTAATGACCCTTCTTTCTTCTGTGTCATCACTTCCTTACTGAATTGATTGACTTACTGTGAGTGGAGAACTCTCCAAAAGTAGTTTTGTGCTCTCACAACACCCAACAATGCTCAGGGGTAATCTCTAGCACTGGTTAAATGTCCATGGCCCTGAACTTTGTGGGGAGAGGATGGGTGAGTTGGGTGCTGAAGTACACAGCAAGAAGACTCAGTTCGTTTCTTGTGATAATTGAAATAATTTCAATTCATTTCCTTCTTGGTTGGCCAGAAACATGTTTTCAATAGTGAACAAATCTGGAGGGAACCCATTGACCTGAGCAGTCTTATAACACATGAAGTTAATGGACAAAAAATGATATTCATTTCCAGTTTATAATAGCATTTTTTTCCCACAACACCTAAACTTAGGGGCAGCCAGGGATGCTATTGGAGTAACAGTGACACCACTGGTGGATGGATGACCTTTGTTGTATCTAACAATTATTGGATCTATGGTGAAATAAAATAAAAACCAACCCAAGTTTTGACACTAAGATAATAAATTATAAATTATGGAAGTCTATGCCACTGAGGATCTTGTAAACAACAGGCCGGTCTCTTAGCAACAGACCAAGGAGATCAGACTGTTGATAGGAACACAGCAGGCAGGATTGTTTGGCAGGGATTACTAGGAGGACCAGGAACATTTTAACACCGGCCCAAGGCCCCTTCTCTGCCCAGAACTTCTTTCTCCAGTGACCAGTCTGGGCCACGAGCAAAAGTTGTCCTAGGATTTCACAGTCTCTTCACCACCAACCCAGGTGCCAGGCCCCATGGAGAGGACAAAAGAGGTACAGGCTTAGGAGTCAGGGGGTGTGGTGAGGATATGCCCTACACGCAAGTGAGGGAATACGAAAGGGAGAAGGAGAAATACATACATTCTCATTTGAGGTTGTCTGAAGTTAGAACTCTACAAACAGGAAATCCTTTTCCTCCCCCTGTCCCCAGCTCTTTTGGTTTTTAAAATCTCCCTTAAGGTGGTCGTCATGAAGAAATTTAGACAGGACTTT
The DNA here is from genome assembly GCF_002837175.3 of Physeter macrocephalus. Classification (NCBI taxonomy): domain Eukaryota; kingdom Metazoa; phylum Chordata; class Mammalia; order Artiodactyla; family Physeteridae; genus Physeter; species Physeter macrocephalus. The sequence continues at coordinate 175,784,341 of NC_041224.1, forward strand.
GACAATGTGCCAAAATGGTTTATTTTTAAATGTTGTTCCCGAAAGCATCAGAACATTAAGTTAGAGCAAATGTTGCTTGGAAGAGTGGTGGGGTGGTGGTCACACAGACGTTGGAGGGAGAGAGGGGGGTTTAAGGTCTGTAGACTTTAATTATCAGAGGTGGTTGGGCTAGACAATTCAGTTGCCTGGAAGCATTTTTAAAAAGTGTGTGTGTGTGTGTGTGTGTGTGTGTGTGTGTGTTTGTGTGTGTGTGTGTATGTGTGTGTGTGTGTCTAAATTGCAGGGCCTTTTCAGGGTTGGGGTGGAGAGAGAGGTTTTCTTTACCTAGAGCATCTTCCCTCAGTGGTTTAGACAATCACCTGCCTACATGTTAGGAATGAGATTTGATAATGTCTCTTGGATTGTACTTTTCCTAAAAAAAAAAAAAAAAAAAAAAAAAAAAATCTTAGGATGCTTAGTAACAAACGGGTTCTCTCTCTGTGATAGAAACAGCGAGTTCTATATTATCCATCCATGAACAGAGTGACATGGCTGCCAACTCAGGATATTAAGAAAATATCAGCCCCTAATTGTACAGGGACCACAGGACCTGCATCTCCCTCTATAGTACTCACTTCATGCATTTTATTGTTTCAGAATGAATGTGGCTGGCTAAAGTATGATGACTTTGGGTGTATTTGGCATGTCATTTTAAACTTTCCATACATATAAATTTACCATTTAGAAGAAAGAGAAAATTCTCTGTGGTTCTCCGGGGCCTCATTTTATTTTCAGGCTCCCTCTGATACCATGAAAAGTGGCTTGGTGACACCCAAAGTGATTAGCTCCCGTCCTGAGGTTTTAGAATATATTTGTGCTTAGAAGCCATCTGCTGGGATGAAATTCTATCCTGGCTAGTGCCCTGGCCCCAGTGGAGAGCGGTCCTGGGTCTGTAAGACACCTGCCATGGCCCCTGGGTCTGAGCCCCTTCGTATCCGTATCCTTAGCACCCAGGGAAGCTCCTGCAATGAAGGTACCATTACCTCATTCTGCAGGTGGGGCCTCAGAGGCCAACAATGTCAGCTAAGTTTCCCAAGCTTCGTTCCAGAGTCCACATTCCCGTCCAGGACTGAGCGACCTCGAACTTTTCCATGCTGTCTCCACCACTGGCCTGATGGCCTGCCCTGGAGACAGGTCATTACCAGGTTCCCTACCTGGTTCAGTCTTGCTCTTTCTTCCTTTTTTTTTTTTTTTTTTTTTTTTTTTTTGTGGTATGCGGGCCTCCC
>NC_041224.1:175785651-175800713 GCF_002837175.3 Physeter macrocephalus
ATCGGCAGGCGGACGCGCAACCGCTGCGCCACCAGGGAAGCCCTCTTCCTCTTTTTTTTAATTAAAAAAGAAATGCATCAACACACATTATCATTAAAAATCAACAATACACAAGACATAAAGTTAAAAGGCAAAATCTCCCCCATCCCCTATCCTAGCCCCCCAAAGTATCACCCCCCCCAAAAAATATCCTAGCAGATCTTTTTAGAACTGAATTTTCACTGTTTGCAGGGGAGTCTTCCTGTACAGAAAGAATATGATCCCTTTTCTTCTGTAATTTGTTTATAACTGGCACATTTTTGAGGAAATAAGAAGTAACCTCTATCTTTGATGTGTTTTAGTTTCACTTATCTTGTCAACATACCATGCAGAAGGTCGAGCTCTTTGAATAACCCCCCCTCCACCACACACTGTCTCCAACTCTGAATCACCAAGGTGGACCTCTCCAGAACCCACCAACCTTGAATCCGTGAAACGTGGAGTCAGAATTCACAGCTGAGCACATCAGCGGTTCCGGTAAGTTCGATCTTGCCAAAATGAGTTCTCCCCTTTCCCCACTGAATCAGAAACCTGCCCGTTCACCAGATTCCCCAAGTGATGTGTATGCACAGTCGGGTTGGAAAAACCCAGCTCTGAGCTCCGCTTCTTCGGAGGGAAGACACAGAACAATTAAGAAGCTAGCGAGAGAAGCTCAGACTTAACAGTGGAAACTCCTGGAACGCGATAGAAATGCACCACGAGACGGCTGTCAGCTCAGACCCTAGCTGCTCAGAGAAAGTTGAGACGTGTTTCTCCTCCGAAGAGGCCGGATTTCAACTAAATTGTAGCAGAAGCTGTCAGGACACTTTCCCACTTAGTGCCTTGCAGCCCTGCCTGGTCTCCGAGATGACCTAACTTGTCCCGCCTCACTTTGGGAAGAGCTGGGGCTCGGGCCCAGGCAAGAGAGCAAGACCTTCCTCTGCAGCGGGTTTTCCCTGGGGTGGCTGCGTTCCGGGTCCTGCTCTCTGCCCGGTCCCCTGCAAGCTCGTTTTAATGCGGCCCCTCCAGGCTCCCTGGCTCCGCCATGCAGCGCACCGGCTGGCAGCAGTTCAGCTCCGCGCTAAACCCTTGGCCCCGTTTCAACACGGCTGCCAAGATTTGGCAACTAGAGAGGTACAGGGAAGCAGCAGCCTGCTAAACCCTTTCACATTTTTAATTAGATCCACACACCCATGTCTTTGAGCTATCATAAATATACAGATGACATAGAGAGTATTATTCCAACCCCTTACCGTTGTCTATCTTACCTTATTAAAAGAATTGACCTGTCGCTAGTTGCGGGGATGAAGAGGAAAAGGGAGGGTAGTGCTATTTGCCTGAGTAAAACTGTCTGCTGGAGAGAATCTACCCAGGTTTCGGGAAACACAGGTCTCCGGCCGCCTGCCTTGCTGTCATCCTGGGCTTTGAGAGCATCAAAAGAGGGCATTCTTGGCAGCCGCTCAGCCTTCCGCAGCCTGGAAGTCGCTGGGGCGGGGGCGGGGCGGAGGGGGGGAGGAGTGTCGGAGGAGTTGTCAAGGCCACGCCGTCCTCCCTTTCTGGGGGAAAGCCTCCCCGCCCTGCAGAGCGATGGGGTTGACACTTCTGCCCTGAAAAGCAGTCACTTCTACCTTCAACGTGGCTGTACTATTTCTACCACTTTACCTCTTCTGCTGTTTCGTCGTTGGGTATCGTCGCCTGTGAAAGACTATAACCGCTGCTTCTTATTTTTTTCTAAATTCCTTGCCACAATAAGCATACCCGGCTTCTTTCCCTCGGATCCATGCTTCCCCCTCCACTCAACTCGCGGCTGATTCTGCAGTGGTGGGAAGGATGGGACAGTAACGTTTTGAGTCCCGTCATCCTCAGCTCCAACGCCGGCTCTGCCACACGGCTTTGGACGCACGATTTCAAAGCCCTTCGCTTTGGTTCCTTCATCTGAAAGATCCGCAAGAAGTCTGACCTCAGAGATTGTGTCTGGTGGGTAAACGACATCATACACGTGAGGCTCCTGACGCTGTCGACCCCCAGCCCCCGATCTTGATGATCGCTGGCAAAACTCACAGCAACACCCGTGCCTTTCAGAGGCTCAGTGGACCAAGAGCAAAAGGACAGCCAGGGTCGGGTCTTCTTAGAATTCTCCACCCCTACCCGGTGTCCCCTCTCTTTGGTGACAAGGACCACCTGTGATTCTCAGACAACCAACTGTAGTTGGGCTAATTGCTGCGATCCGAAGGCGAGCAGGCTTTGACTGGGCCTCGGCAGGGGGATGCATGTCCTTAATTTTAAAACATGTGAAGTAGGAAATGAAACACTTGAAATGCCAGGAAAGAAGTCTCTCTGGTCGTCCTGTGTGAGAGCACAAAGCGTAGAGAACCATGGAGGCATCCACCACATGGCTGCAGGGAGATATCCAACCCAGAGGCAGGCTGCTGTCGCCCTTTTATCCCCAACTCTTTGCCGGATGTTGTGGACATTCGGCCGGATTTGGTCTTTCCTCTTGTCTTTCTTTGATTTAGATTTTTTTGTGCCAACATTTCCTTTGTATTTTTCCTGCAGACAGGACGGTCAGACAAACTGGAATGACCAGGTCCCGTGAAATGGGCTGGAGATAGTTCCAGGCCCAACATGTGCCTTCCAGCAGATGCAAAGGCTGAGGACAGACCATGAGCAGGGGTCTGGGTGTCTCATTTTTCCCTGCAACTCTGTGCATGTCCCCAAATCCTTACCTCCTTGTCCCCAAAACCCACCAGCTACAGGGAATTCCCTTTAGTTAGGAGAGAAAGGAGAGAAGACACACACAGGTAATGAAAATGGAACGCCTGCTTGAGGCATGTTTCACCGGGAAATGCAGAAGGCGGTGATCTCTGCTATGGCTACAGGCCAGCCCAGGTTGAGTACCAGGTATCTCCAAGGTCCTAATCAGGCTCCGATGGGGAGACTATCGCTGCTCATTATTAGTTATGTATACAAGAAGCAGCAGCTAATTTCCATGAGGGGAAAACAATACATAATCTGGATAATGCCCTTCCCGGAGCCAAAAGCGTCAGGCTGAAGTCCGTTCTGCTGCTGCTGCCACCGGCATGTCATTCCCACCTGTGTACAAAGGCAGTGGGCACAGAGACACCCTGACCCTTCCTGTGCCCAGGGTGGGGTGGGGTGGGGGGCACATGAATGAATGAACACATTGAAGGTTTTTAAGGCTGTATTCGGTGGCTTGGGCTGCTATAACAGAGCATCATGGCCTGGGGGGGCTTAAACAACAGAAATTTATTTTCTAACATTTCTCAAGTCTACAAGTCCAAGATCAAGGTTCTGGTCAATTTGGTTTCTGGTGAGAGCTCTCTTCCTGGCTTGTAGATGGCCATCATCTCCCTATGGCCCTTCCTTAGGTCCATGTAGGAGGCAGAGGGGTAGGGGGGAGAGAGAAAGCGGGAAAGCTCGCAAGCCCTCTGGAATCTCTTCTTAAAGGATACTAATTCTATAGGATCAGGGCTCCACCCTTACAGCCTTATTTAACCTTAATCACTACCTTAGAGGCCCCATCTCAAGTCACAACCACACTGAGGGCTATGGCTTCGACATGTACCGTTTGGAAAGACACAATCATTCAGTCCATCACAAAAGCATCTCATGTGCTATGAGGAAGGAGATGGAGTCAGGCCGGGATTCTACGCTCACTCTACCACCTATTAGCTGTGTGACCTTACGCAAATCAGTTAGCCTCTCTGAGCCTTGATTTCCATGTTTGAAAAATGGGGAGAAAAAGGCTTCCCCCAGAGTCTGATTGTGAAAAGAACGGGTGAGGTGATGCACACACGATGCCTAAACCAGGGAGGTACTCAAAAAAGGAAGCAGTTGTGGTGGTGGTGATGTTGTCAGTTACCATTTGATATCATTATTAACACCACCGAGGCGTCCTTGTCCAAAATGCTGGCTTAGAGTTTTGCATCCTCTGTACTGCTGCTTATGTATCTTACCCTTTATCACCAATGCTCACTGGTGTCAGTGAGACAAATAGGAAGTATAATAATGTGTAACAGTGTTTACCGTGGAATCCAGAGGAAATAAGAGAGCTCAGTTCCAGGGGAGGGACTATATAATATATAATTACTTAACTATTAGAGAATTATGCATTTATTGTTGCTACCATTATGCATGAACACAATCATGGCCCCCTTGTCTGAAACTCTTTTTTTTTTTTTAACTTTTTGAAGCACACAACTTTTTACTGAAGTATGGTTGATTTTTAACGTTGTATTAGTTTCAGGTGTACACATATGTATATATATAATTTTTCAGATGCTTTTCCATTATAGGTTATTACAAGGTATCGAATATAGTTCCCTGTGCTCTACAGTAGGTCCTTGATGTTTATCTATTTTGTGTATAGTAGCGTGTATCCGTTGCTTAAAGCAAAAGTCCTGCAGGAGAAAGAAACATAAATACTTTCTAAATGGGGCGTTTAAAGCTAAGGAATCCAAGCTCACACTGCCGAGAAGAGGCAGAACCCACGTTCAAACGAAGAACTATGCAATTCCAAAGGCCACGCTCTAAGCGTCACGATTCTGCCTCAGTCAGCAGTTGCAACAACAATGCTGCAGAACAAATCGTCTCAGCCCAGTGCTGGCGACAGTAAATATTTATTCTCAGGCCCCTCAGGTTCACTATGGTTCTGCTGAGCGAGGCTTGGTTCACCGCAAGGCTGTGCTCCAGGCTGCGTGTTGGCTGGATGTGGTCTTAGGCTGTAGATTGGATTCATGTCCACTCAGTGTGTATTCGTTCTGGGTCCCAGGCTGGAGGGGCGGTGGCCACACCAGGCACATTGGGACACAATTCCAGAGAAGAGCAAGCACATCTAAGGAGTCTGACTGCATCATGTCCACTGGCAATCCAGTGGCTAAGCCCAGTCACGGCCAAGCCCAACAGCAGGGAGTGAGGAAGCAAAGTATGGGCACACCCGTGTGGGGAGGGTGGGAAGAGAGTAAAGTTCAGCTGCGCGATAGTCCAAACTAAGAGTGCCCTGCAAACGATGACAAACAGAAAACCAGAATAGCGACAACTGCCACCTCTCTGTTTTCAGCAGGGTTGCACATCCCCAGAAGATATTTCTAGTGGCTTACAGCCGGCATCCATTCTGATTTGGAGTGTCAGCTGATTGATCAGCGCCCAAGCCTTATTGACGTCAAGATATTTTGACTCTCACCCTTGATTATGAGTATCCAGTGATACCTGAAAACACTAACTTCTAGGGCCTGCGACCACCAGCCCCAATGAACCTCCACTCAGAACCCTGATCATTCTAAAGGCAGAGCCCAGCCCTGCCACAACCGGCGAGTGGCCATGGGTTTCAGAGTCAAGGAAAAGGGGATGAGAATCACGGCTCTGACGCTTCCAGAAAGTGTGACCTTTGGTAAACAACGTGACCTCTCTGGATCTCAGGTCCTTAGGGATGCAGTGTTGTAAAAGGTAAACTACCTGATGAGTCTAAATCGGCTAACACAGGCATAAATTAGCGCACGTACTTGCTAAATGATGGCTCTCCTCCTGTGGTTTTACTGTTAGGTCGAACCTATGGAATTGTCAAAAATAATCAAACGCTGGCAATATCATATTGCTCAGCCTAACAGATTATAAAAACCTGATGGGCAAACCTGATGTTTTCTTTAACTCTATCCCCTGCCATCTGAGGAGTAAGTCAATGTCAAGCTTTGTGGCAGAAGCCACCCTCTCAGTCTTACTTTCATTCCAGCGGTCAGGATGGAATGGTGGGGTTGTAGGAAGGTGCAGATGGAGGGGAGAACAGACAAAAGTTTGCCTTCCGCCCAATGGAAAGGGCTACATAGAAGCAGTAGTGTAAGGATGGGATGGGGTTCTGCAGAGGCGGCGGGGATTGGGTCCATGGGGGAAAAAATCTGTGCCCATGTCAGGGTGTGGGAAGAAGATTGTGTACTTTGGAATCAAGCATAAGGAGGTTTGAATCACAGCTCTTACAAAAGCAGCTATGAAATCTTGGGCAAGTCACTAATTTCTCTGAGCTTCTTGTGTATAAAAATGGGATAGTCGTCCCAGGAGTATTGTAGGCCTTATCAAGATGCTCTAGACACCACCTAACACAGAGCCTACTTCCCAGGAGGGGCTCAGCTATCTCGGGGATCCATCACCCTCCAGCATCCTATTTTTGCTCCAGGACAATCCTGATGTTGGAACAGAGAGGAGGGACTACTGAATGAATGCAGAGCAACAGAATTCCAGGGCCTCTAGACCCTCCAGGAAGGTCTTTAAAATCCCTCTCACCAGAGGGATTTACCAGGAAACTAACTGGCATTCCCAGAGCAAGCCTTTTTAATTCACCACGCCGGTGCTATAGCAGCCAGGAAGTTCACTGCTGTCCTGCCCCCTGGGCACCGCGTAAATAACACAAGCAAGATGTAAGCATGGGCGGTACCTGGGAAGATCCAGGGAAAACGTCAGCTATCCAGTGATGACTATTATTATACCTGAAAATGAATCTGCATTATTCCTTTTAATTAAAAGATGAAAAGCCCAGAACAAACTTCAGGATCAAAAATAGATCCCCTCTAACATAGGCAGAAGGTGGTGGGATTAGCATTATCTTTGCTTTTAGACAGAACAAAGCATTCAGAAAATATCATTGAGTACCTACTCTGTGCCAAGCACTAAGCCAGGGTACGAGGGCCAACGAGGTGAAACAGGAAAGATCTCTGCCTCCCAAGACCCTCATTCATCACCTGTGCCTGAACAGGGAGGAAGGAAGGATGGATTGTATCAGGGTGCTGTCTCCACCTGTGGAATGAGGCCAAAGGAGGCACAGTGTGATAAAACAGGAACGCTGATGCCCAGTGAAAGTCTGCTAAGTGTTCAGCAATTAATAACAGTCATTAAGCATCCTCTGTGAGCCCATCACTGTTCTAGAAATTGCAGGCAGTAGAAAATCTTTCCCCTTCTCTCCAGAGTTTAGAGCCTAGCTTAAAAGATTATTATTAATTATAATAATTATTATATTATTATTACACACATTTGAAAAAAATCACAAAGACAAGACAATGTTGTCTTTAATTCCATTTTAAACATAGCCCACCTCTTTGGACTGGGGGAAATGTGTGAAGGATTCTCATATAAGTTAATCAATGAATGACTGAAAATGGAAGTTCAATATGGTGAAAAGGAGGAGGGCAACATAGCATCAGCTCACCACCAGGGATTTTATAATTACTCCAGCTGTTCGCCAATTTGCCCCTGAGTTTCCTGGCAGCCAAGGCAAAGGGAAAATATAGTCAATGGTAAACGTGTGGTTTTTTTTTGTTTGTTTGTTTTTTTTTTTTTTTTTTGTGGTACGCGGGCCTCCCTCTGTTATGGCCTCTCCCGTTCTAGAATAAATGCATACCCAATTTCATATGACTGTTTTCCATAGCGACTCTCAATAAACAGCAAAGATGTAACAAAATACAGCTCAACGGAGGTGATTTGGCAAGGGGCTAGATAACGTGGTCCAAGTCGGTAGCTTTCCAGGGATCTGGCTTGATAAAAAGACCTTAACTCAACATAGCAACTTCCACGAGTGGATAAATAACATGTGCTTCACATAGGTTTCTTTATCATTTCTCCAAGTATGGGTTTTGGTCAGAGTAGGAGGGTAAGAGTAGTAGCTGTGTTGCTAATTGCTGGAAAATCAACACGACTTGGAAAAGCAGATAAGCGAGCGACAGTGTAAAGGTTTATTATAAACAAATTTATCTGGCAACCAATCAATGGATTAACCCAAGAGCTATATGTGGACCATCATCTTAGTCACTCCAACATCTGGCGCATGGCCCTTGGTATTTAGTAGGTGCTCAGTGATGCCCTTTGAGAGGGATTCCTGTGGAAAGAGAGGAGCTTAGCAGACAAAATCCCAAAGAGTTTGCCTGCCTTTGAGGGTCTCTGGTGGCTGCCAGCATCCCACCTTCACCCTCTTCAGGGCGGTCCCCACAGTTCTATCTAGACCACAGCACCCAGCTAGGGTGCTCAGGCCGAGAGTAAGGATTGGGCATATAAAGAAGCTCATGACGGACATTGGAAGTTTCTTAGCAAAGGGCCTGGTGGTGGAAGTCAGTTAAACCCTAGAAGTTACTGTGCTGTTTGTAGCTCTAGTTGTGGAAGAAAGGGAACGACCAAGGCCTTCATTTTTCCAGTGACATCATCAGGGGCTGCTTTACATACCTACACCCTCTTTGTGAAGGGCCTCTTTTCCCTCACTCTCCTCACTTGCCATATCTCAGGCACTTTTGGCCTTTGTGCGCCAGAGCAGGCAATGGCCAGATGATTCCTCAAAGCTAAGCCGAACCCCAAAGGATTCTGTTTAAACACCTTCCTCATCCTGTCAAGAAAAGCAAACGCCCATGCCCTAGGGGTAACTCTGCTTTTGCTCTATCTAACATAAGCTCTTTGGGGGTCTGAGCCCCTCAGTCTCTCCTTCACACCCCCTGGGGTCTCCAACTTACTTCGCTCCGGGGAGCTGGCTCACCTCATGTCTGACCTGTTGCCCACCCTGGATCAGGGCTCAGCCTGGCCTTCCTGGGCCCTGGAGAAGCATCCCCTTGGACTTCTTCCTCCATCTTCTTCACGGATACTCCAGTGATTCTTCTAACATTGAAAACTGACCATGTTACTGCATCGGTACCCTTGATGGTCATCCAATCAACTCCAGGCTTAAGGCCCCCTGTAATCTGCCCCTCAGACCACTCCTGACCTCTCCCCCCTGCATACCTCAGCAACTGTTACTAGTTTTGAATGGTTATTATGAATTTTTAATTGCTATACAACCTCGCCTCCCCAGACAGGGCTTTCCTGGCCACTTACCTAAAACAGCACATCACGCTCCACCTCCATCACTCATTTTATTTTTCTCTGTAACTGTTACCTTGCTTTTAAACTACACTACCTCTTTCTTTATTTCCCATTTTCTCTACTAGAATGTAAGCTCCCAGGGGTCAAAGACTTCGTTTTGTCCTACACAGTGTCCCCAGAGCCTAGGACTGGGCCTGGCACGCTGTGAAATGTGTCACATGTGTGAATGAATGAACACTTCCCTACGTATAGTATGCTACAATTTTTCTCTTTAATTTTGTCATTTGCTGTTGTTGCTGTCTCCCTGTTTCTGTTCAAGTCATTACCCTCTGCAAGGAAAACCTTCCCCTACATCATCCAGGTCATCTCATTTTATTTATTTATTTGTTTTGTAAGTTATGCCGCAGAAGTTTTGCTGATTTACAATGTTGCGGTAGTCTCTGGTGTCCAGCGAAGTGATTCAGTTATACATATACATAGACATTATTTTTTATATTCTTTTCCATTATGGTTTATCACAGGATGTTGAGTATAGTTCCCTGTGCTACAGAGTAGGGCCTTGCTGTTTACCCCTTCTATGTATACGAGTTTGCACCTGCTAATCCCAAACTTCCAATTCATCCCTCCCCCACCCCCCTCCCCCTTGGCAACCACAAGTCTGTTCTCTGTGTCTGTGAGTCTGTTTCTGTTTCATAGATAGGTTCACTTGTGTCATATTTTAGATTCCACATATAAGTGATATCGTATGATAATTGTCTTTCTCTTTCTGACTTACTTCACTTCATATGATAATCTATAGGTTGATCCATGTTGCTGCAAATACCATTATTTTGTTATTTTTTATGGCTGAGTAATATTCCATTGTATATATACACCACATCTTCTTTATCCATTCATCTGTAGATGGACATTTAGGTTGTTTCTATGTCTTGGCTATTGTAAATAGTGCAGCTGTGAACATAGGGGTGCATGTATCTTTTTGAATTAGAGTTTTCTCCAGATAAATGCCCAGGAGTAGGATTGCTGATCATCAGGCCATCTCATTTTCAACTTTTATTTAGATTGCAGGCACAGTCTCATTCAGAAAGGTCTCCTAGGCACCTGTCCAGCTGTCCCTTCTCTGGGAGTCCACAGTCCCCTGAGCTTGACTCTGCCAGTGCATTTGCTCCACAGGGCTATAATTATCCCTCTGTACCATGATTTCCCTTATGAGACATTCATTCGCTGAGGGCTGGACTCTGCAGTCTTGGTGCAGAGCACAGCACCCAATACATTGTTTTATTGGACTTTCCGTAGATTATGTAGCGGATCCCTCCTGTCCTGCTCTTTACAATGCATTAGACATCATCTATTCACACTACCATCATCACCTTCTGAGGCCCAGAGACAGGGAATGGCTTGCTTGTAATCATGGGGCTGTGTGCGTGTTGATGGCTTATGCACTACTCGCATCCTGGTCCAATATTCTCTCTCTGGTACCATAGGACCTTTTGGTTGACTCTTAGCTGTTTTACATTTAAATCCTATCATTCCATCTGGACAGTAAGCTCCTTAAGGACAGAGATTGTCTTCTGCCTTTCTTGTATGCATATAGGACACAGAGCAGTGCTTTACCCATATTAAGTACTTAATGAATATGTGCAGGCTGAATTATTAGCTCCATAACAGACTGCCAGAGAGTTTCTTACTTGAATGCATGAACATAAACACACACACTAGAATATATTGATATTTAGCCATTTTCTTGCCACTTTAATTTTATCTGTATTGCAGATATATTGGCCTTCTCTTGGAAGGAGTAAAGGTACAAATCAATTCATCTATCAATTGAATCAATTAATTTATAGTTAATTACTGTACTTTATAATGGAAACTCTTTTCTGTTTTTGTTTTGTTTTTTCCAGTACAGCTAAACGGTTCCTCCCTCTTTGTTTTTTTTTTACAAATAAGAAAAGGAGACCCTTAAAGTGCTGTCCAAAGACCATGGTCAGCTGGGGAGGTGGAGGAGTATTGGGTCGCCATCATTGGCCCCAACAAATGACTTTGGATTATTATATTTCTAAAGCTGAAACAAGATTCAGGATGATCTTGGTCAGAGGTCAGCAAACTTTTTCTTATAATGGGGCAGACAGGAAGTATTTTAGGCTTTGTGGGCCATATAGTCTTCATTGCACCTACTCAGTCCTACTGTTGTGTAGAGTATAAGTAGCCACAGACAATACATAAATGAATGACCATGCCTATGTTCCAAAGAAACTTTATTGATGGACACTGGAAACTGAATTTCATATACTTTTCACCATGTGTCATAAAATATTATCTTCCTTTGACTTTTAAAACATTCATGTAAAAAACATTTTTAACTCATGGGCATTATACTGAAATAGGATTTGACCCACAGGCAGTAGTTTGCTGACTGCTGACCCAGGAGCACCCTCCCTCACCTTTAAACCCCTGAGAAAATGGAGGAAGAAAGTTATGCAGGGAAATCCTGACAGTGCTCCACAAATAACTCACGTCTTCTGATTCCATCTCTAGGTTTCTGCCCAGTGCACGGGATCTCTGTCTGTTGACTGTTCTCCTACCACACACTGATACGCATCTAAGAAGTAGAAGATACATTTTTCTGGATTAATGTATGACAAAGCCAGAGCACGTTGCCAGATTGTTCTTCGAGACAAGCAAGATCCCCAAAGGATCTGGGCACACACCTGGCACATCTTGTCAAGAAGCCAAATGAGAAATCCTCCATCTTACATCAAGGTAGGAGAGGGCCATGAAACTCAGGCCAGAGCCCCAAGCATTGGATTGTCAGAAAGCTCTGATCCGTGCAGTTCTTGCAATGTGATGCAGCAAACTTTGAGGAGAAAGAGGATACATGTCTTCAATTATATCACAACATACCTCCCTGAGTAGGGTAACCTTAAAAGGCATGCACAGCAGAGTGGGGACTGGTAAGGGAGTCACCCCACAACATAAAGGGGTGACAAAAACTTGGTAGACAAAATAAGGGATATTTTAATGCAATACATAAAACATCAAAGTTAATGCCCCAAGTCAACAATGAACAAAATATCAGAAATTTAAGTGAAGTCAGGATGTAATCCTGTACATGCAGGACTCACCTCTCTCACCTCACCCTAATTTGCCCTGTGGATCCTGCCTCTATTGAAATCTTTTAATATTTTGTTCATCATGCGTACTTTTTACAATAATTTCTAATTTTGAAAATATTGGATTGTCCAGGATATATGGTACAGAATTGAATTTAGGGTTGACAAAAGGGAACTTCCACCATTCTCATCTTTTAAGAAGACACAAAAAGTACATTTACTTGACAAAACACGAGAGAATCCAGTTATGATCCATGGATATTGGGATCTGTTTTGGTGTCATTCCATTAGAATTGTTCAACGTCTTATAGGGAAAATACACTAAATGGGTCTATTTGGATTTAATGTCAGGTTAGTTGTTTCTGTAAGTTATAAAATGTTTGATTGTAATATCTCTTTCATGATGAATTGGCACGTTTATCTGTCCACTGCCTTGAAATAACCCACGCTGAGGGAAAGCCAATGCTATAAGAAGTGTAGGGATTACAGACCTTGTCATAAGCTCCGACCCCTCTCTGCTAAGAGTCTGCATGCTCCTCAAAATACCAACTGAGGCTAGAATGCAGGTGTTGATGTATGTCAGTAGCAACAATGCTTAGTACCTATTCTGCAAAAACAGAGCTTTTAAAAAGAGCATAAACCCATTTTTTTCCCTTAGAATCTCCAAATGTACATTCAAAAATGGCACTGACACTTCCTCCCCTCCTTGCCGATAGAAAGCTCCTTTACTTATCAGAGTGTCCCACACAAGAGGCTGAAAGTAAGTTGAGAAATTTCTAAAGAATCTTAATTCGGACCTGGAGAGTCATCAAATGTGAATCCTTGAGGCTGCCTACATACATCCTCTTCCCTTCTGGGTCCCCTCTGTCGCTTGCTCTGGGCCAACTATCTCTACCATTAATGACCCCTTTGCCTGAACCGAAGAAGACATCTGAAAAAGCAAGCCAGGCTTCTTCCCAGATCAACTGTTGACAGCCACGAACCTCTCTTTCATGTCCCCAGATGAAGAAGAAGGGAGAAGGCATAATTAGTTGGTGTTTTAATGTGCGTGGTATTTTTCAATTTCTCTAATTCTTTTTTGAGCTAAGGTTTGAATTGTTGAGTCAAAGAACCGTTCGGCAGGAGGAGTGATTTTATGTTTCAGAGGTCAGAAGCCTGGCCTCTTGCTGTGAAAGTGCCTGAAGGTGAAATTGAGCCAAGTTCAAAGGGAAGTCTAATTGACTGCCCTTGGTCTAACTTCCTTGAGAACTCCTGCCCTTGAATGATCAAGCTGCTGCCTCGGGGTGTCCAGGGTGGCCCTCAAGCGATGGTCTTTAAAATGTCACAGGATGATACCACACTTTAGGGACAAGATAGCTTTTAGAGTCCTCCTTGAGCCCAGCTCATTTATTCGTTCAACAACAAATATTTATTTGGCACCTACTTACTGTGTGCCAGGCACTGTTCTTCCATGGAAGTTATGCTCAAATTCTTTATTTGGGGGACCAATGCTGTCTAATATCAGAAGAAAACATTCATTCTTCCCACTGTGTTAATGCCATCCAAAGAATTTGTCTTTGCAGGAACAATGACAGATCATTTCTATAAATCTTATGTAAATCATTTATACAAATCATGATTAGGGGCCCCGCCAACCCACAGCATCCTCCTGCTGATTTTTACTAAGTACTCACCTCCACAAGTGCTAAAATTCCCTCTTTTCCTTTCTCCTCTCCCCTTGCTTATTTTTCTGTATTGAGCATTCTGTCCTGTTTGGTCCCTTCTGAGGCTTGGTCTTTGCCCATTGCTTCACAGAACAAATGCCCAGGAGAGGGGATAAAGTGTGCGTCTCTTCTTCCCTTGGAAAAGTCCTAAAAGCAGACCAAAGAAAACCACCAAGTGTTAATACCCGTGATTTTACTTTTAATTTCAACACTTTTCTCCCATCAGGTGGATAGATGATCAGAGATCTGGACAAAGCAAATTCGATTAGGTTTTTCCAACTGAATAATAAAGACGGGGTGTTATCATAATTGCAAGATGGGAAGTCCCTTGGGAGTCCGTAGGATCCAACCCCCCTGTTTCAGGTAGACATGCATGCAAACTACCCTAAATAGGAAGAGGAGATGGCTCATGACACTGGCTGTTACTGTTGTTGTTCTTTAAATAACTCTAAGAAATTAATCTATTGGGACATACATAGTGCCTGTGGATCTTCTGGGTAGACATTTGCAAGGCCTATTGGAGTCAAATTCACTCATATGATAACTAAATGGACTATCTGGCTACCAATGTATGGAGTTGTCACCATTGGACTCTACCTGTTCTTTGCTCCTGGTCAGCACATTAAAGCTGTCCTTTACAAGACTGATGACATTATCTTCCTGAAACCATGGGCCAGATCAGCATTGCCGTCCCTCTAATTTCAGAAGCCTTCAGTGGCTTTCCACTGCAAACCCAATGAAATTCACAGTCATTAGAACAGCATGCAAGACCTTCCACTATCTCTCTGTACACCTGGAGCACGTGTCAAAAGGAGAGATGGACTTTGGAACTCATAAGAATCAGGTCTTAGTTCTGCCATTTACTGCCCATTCCTCTTTGGGATTAAGCCTCAGTTTCTTCATCTCTGGGTAAAATGGGCATTAGAACCTCCATCTCCCAGTGCTGTCGTGAGGATTGAATGAGACAAGACAGGTAAGATACTGAGAATGCCTAGCACACAGCAGGTACTCAACAAACACTGTACCTAAAATTGAAACTGCGCTAAGAATCTCTCTCTGAGTTTCTCTCTGATTTCCAAATTTATTTCCTATCACAGTCTTCTGCTCAGTCAGAGCTCCATTGTGACATTGTCTCTCCATTTCCTGAACACACTCTACTAAATTCAGCCTTCCATGTGAGCTCCTATTTGTCTCCTCTACTCCGACCTCACTCATTCTCTCAGTATCCACTCCTGGATGAAGTGATTTATCTATTTATCTATATTGCATCTTAATTTGATTCCCATGGTACTTCTTCTTGAGAATCAAAAGTGGCATTTATAGCCTTTAGCCAATTTTTTTTTTTTTTTTTTTTTTTTTGCGGTACGCGGGCCTCTCACTG
>NC_041224.1:175800892-175820658 GCF_002837175.3 Physeter macrocephalus
GCAGGCCCAGCGGCCACGGCTCACGGGCCCAGCCGCTCCGCGGCACGTGGGATCTTCCCGGACCGGGGCACGAACCCGTGTCCCCTGCATCGGCAGGCGGACTCTCAACCACTGCGCCACCAGGGAAGCCCAAGCCAATTTTTAATCATCTACCTTTAGCTTGCCCACTACATTGCAGGTTCCCAGAGGATAAGGATTCTATTTCTGTAACTCTGTGTTCTCCAGAGGCACCAATATAGCAGTATAAGTCAGCTTTTACTAGGTCATGCTGAAGTAACAAATAGCCCTCAAGTCTCAGGAGCTTACTACAATGGTTTATTTTTTGCTCATGTTGATGTTAATGGTAGGTCAACAGCTGCACCCCTCCTTCTACCTTTGTACTGAGATCCAGGCTGAATATGCAGTCCCTCTCTGGCACTTGACCTTCTCGAGACAGAGGGAAAAGAGTGATGACAAAACCCTGTAATGGTTCTCAGGATCATTTTCATTTTATTGGCCAAAGCACATCATGTGGCAAAACTTGGTATCAGTGGGATGGGGGAGCATGTGTTCTTACGGGATGAGACACTGCACACTCTATGGCAGCAGGCAGGGACAAGGAAGGACAGTAAATATTTGAGCACATTATTACAGTTTACCACACTTATACATCAGAGATGCTCAGGGGATAATGCTTAAATAGAGGAAAGTTATATTATTTAAAATAATGCTCTGAAACCTATAATCTGACTGTGATAAGGATATTACTAAGGACAGTGTTAATTACAAAATGTGTGCTTTGTGAAGAACTAGCAGTGTGATTTCTCTCAGATCTAAGTACAAAAGTAAGTGTTCTTACACCCCACCCTCTCCCTATCAAACGCTGTCACTTATTTCATTGGCTACTAGGAAGCTCAAGCCTAAATGATGCCTCCCGCCTCCCTTGGTGAATTATTCAGAAATGTACGGCAACCTTTTCCAGAATTGACCTCCAGCCTGGCATCATTTTATTTCACTTTCATCCTTATTTATCCAGCCATGCTGTATTTTCCATAAGCTACTTTAAAAAATGTGGATTATAAACAAGCAAGCTTATCTTAGATAAACCCTTTGAGACTGTTTGAAGCTTGTCTGCCCACTGGACTTCATTGTGTTCTCGCTTAATGTTTTAGCTCTGCTTTTGAGGAATAAATGAAAACACATGTGCAAGACAAATCACTCCTTGTCTTTCCAAATATGCCATGAACTGCCTGATCAAAGGGAAATGAGAAAAGTCACTTCATAGACAGGGCCCCAGGGGTCCCTGAACCAAGCCAGTCTCTCTGGGGCTGGGAAGGACAGATCCCCCAAGTCTGCTCTGGTTCCCCAAGGCGCCTGTCTGACCCAGCACCTTTGCCCTCATCATCAAGGAGAGAAAACATACATGTAATCCTTTATGCCTGGTGGGACTGTGGGAAATAATATTATGGACAGACCCTGGACTTCCAGGAGGTGTCTCCTTCAGATAACAGGGCAGTAGATGAATTGCAAATACCTGGTAGGTGTGTCTCTAAGACAAGCCAACCTGACCCTGTGGACACGTGGCTGTTCTGCTTTTTGTACATAGGGTTGGAGCAATTTCACTCCTCATTCTTGACTCCCAAAGTAATCAGTCCATAATGCTAGGCTGACCACTACACACACTTTTATGAGTGCCATGTGTGGCTTCTTAATAGGTTTAGGGTTAAGGATGAATTACTAAGCTTGGTTTATGAGCCTCCAGAAGCTGGCTCACACCTGCTCCTCTTCCCCACCCCCTCCCATTCTCCCCATGACGTTGGTCAACCAACGTCATCAGAGTGTTTTTGGTTCCTAAAATTGTTCGTCCTCTTTCTCAAGCTCATGCCTTTTCAGTTACTGTCTCCTTGGACAGAGATGCCTTTCCTCTTCCTTTAAAATGATGATAATGATGTTGATGGTAATAATAATAATCATAACAATAAGCCCTAGCTAAGTACTCATCGTCCTTCCTACTCTGCCCAAGACATCATTAGGGAGCTTTCTCTTTTACCCCTTAGGAGAGGTTAGGTTTCCCTGCTTTGTGAACTCAAATGATGCCTCGACCTACTATAGTATTGTGTTTGTAAGTCTGTTTTCTCAACTTGTCTATGAGTCCTTGAGGCCAAGGGTCAAATCAAACTCATCTCTGCATCGTCTGCCACTAGTTCAGTAGCTGGTATTTATGAGATGTAGAGTAAGTCTTTGCCAAATAAATGAGTGGATAAGTTAATCAGGTCGCAGCCAGTTACAATGGTTAAGTGAGTCACAAAGAACAAATCTGCGTGGAGACAGAGGAAACAGGAAGGGGAAACCACTCTTTGAACTCAGGGTGTTTGCACCATCTCAGGTCCAAGGTGAGGGAGACTTACTTCACTTAGCAAAATGTCCTCCAGGTTCACCCATGTTGTTTCCAATGGCAGGATGTCCTTCTTTTTAAGGCTGAGTAATATCCCATTGTATGTATACACCACGTTGTCTTTATCCATTCATCTCTGGGTGGACTTTTAGGTTGCATCCATGTATTGGAATTGTGAATAATGCTGCAATAAATGTGGGAATGCAGGTATCTCGTTGAGATCCTGATTTTAATTCCTTTGTATATTTACCCAGAAGTGGGATTGCTGGATCACAGGGTAGTTCTAAGTTATATTGCTGGATCATATGGTAGTTTTTTGAGGAAACTCCACACCGTTTTCCATAAGGACAAATACTGCATGATATTGTTTATAGGATGAATCTAAAATAGTCAAACTCATAGAAGCAGGGAGTGGAATGTTGGTTTCCTGGGGCTGGGGGGAGAAGGGAACAGGAAGGTATTAGTCAAAGGGTACACGATTTCAATTATGTAAGAAGAATAAGTCCTAGAGATCTATTGTAAAACATCGTGTCCAAAATCTGTAAAGAGGACAGATCTTATGTTGTATTCTTATTATAAGTGATAGTAATAATTGTTATACACAAAAGGGCAAGGAAATGCTTTTGGAGGTGATGGGTAGATTTATGGCACAGATTGTGGTGATGGTTTCACAGGTGTCTACTTATCTCCAGACTCATCAGATGTATGCATTCATTATGCACAGTTTTTTATATGCTCAAAAAAACAACAGTGAGGGAGAGATACAGGGCATTTCTTCAGAAGAGCTGGAGGGAGTAGAATGAGGCTGGCTTGAGAACGTGACCTTTCCCTCCTCTGAATTTGATCTTGGGATGGCTACTCACTGAAGACAATCTCCAGAGAATTCTCCATGAATATTCATGGGTGCAGAAACAGCCTGACACGGCAAGCAAAAATATGTTGGACAAGAAATCTTATGGGTGCATTTTGTAAGGAAGAGAACCAATGAGAACATAGAGTTTCACAAATTGCCCTAACCATTACGCAAACTATTATTACTGTCACTACAGAAAACTCTGTGGGGAGTAAAACTGAGACAGTGAGGACAGTGGCAGGAAAACAAAACAAACAAACAAACAAACAAAAAACAGAGATGGAGTACTTTTCCTGAAAATAGAACAAAGAAAGAGAAGAAAAAGATGGGCTACAGCTGTGCTATTCAATATAAATATAATGAGAAGCCCATATGTAATTTTATATTTTCTATTCACCACATATTCAAAGAACATAAAATGCAACAAGTGAGATTATCTAATAATATATTTTATTTGACACCATTTATCCAAAATATTATTTCAATCTGTAAACCACCTAAAATCACGAATGAGAGATTTTCCTTTCTTATCTGTGTGCTAAGTATTCAAACCCCAGTGTGCATGTGTAATACTTCTGGGGCATCTCAATTCAGACCAGTCACATTTCAAGTAGCCCAGAGCCACACGTGGCTCGTGACCACAGTACTGGAGAGGACAGGATTCAGAGGCACTGTTTTCGTGTTGTCCCATATCCAGTGGGTCACTAACGTGTAGTAAATGTGCAGAAGCACCCTTGAGGGCAAGAAAATGCCATTTGCAGCAACATGGATGGACCTAGAGATAATCATACTAAGTGAAGTAAGTCAGGCCATGATCATATGATATCACTTATATGTGAAGTCTAAAATATGATACAAATGAACTTATTTGCAAAACAGAAACAGACTCATAGACTTCAAAAACAAACTTCTGATTACCAAAGGGGAAAGAGGGGAAGGGATAAATTAGGAGGTTGCGATTAACATATACACACTACTATATGTAAAATAAACAACAAAGACCTACTGTATAGCACAGGGAACTTTACTCAATATCTTGCAATAACCTATAATGGAAAAGAATCTGAAAAATAATAGATACATGTGTATGTATAACTCACTTTGCTGTACACCCAGAACTAACACAACATTGCAAATCAACTATACTCCAATATAAAATAAAAATTAAAAAATAGAAAAAGACGCAGACCTTGAGTTGGGTCACCAGTGAGAGGGGTGTGACTTCTGTTCTGGTGGTCCTGGGGCCAGCATGAGATTGCCATGAGATCTCAGATGAGCTCCTTCCCCTCTCAATGAGTGGAAGGAATCAGCACCTGCAAAACAAAAGGGTTAGACCAAACATGATGGTCTCTTAAAAGCACCTCCATCAATCTCTCATAACTCTAACAACCACTCAGAGTTGGAACTAGAGCCCTCATGGAGAGATGGAGACCCTGAGACTCAGGAATATCAGGTACGGTATCAAGGGCAGACCTCAGAGTCAAGTGGGGAGGCCAGTGCTATGACCAAACCCACTGGCTTGTGAGCAATGGTTATTCTGTAAAAAGTTACTGTAACTCTGAAGGGTGTCTGTACATAGATTTTATTTGCTGAATTGCTGCAAGTGGC
This sequence comes from Physeter macrocephalus, assembly GCF_002837175.3. Lineage (NCBI taxonomy): Eukaryota > Metazoa > Chordata > Mammalia > Artiodactyla > Physeteridae > Physeter > Physeter macrocephalus. The sequence goes on from NC_041224.1 coordinate 175,805,728, forward strand.
TACATTACTGCGTAGATAACTTCTGTTCTGGGTTACTTCCTGCCTTCTCGATGACACACTTTGCAGGCTTCCATTCATCCTATTTAGGTTAGAACAAAAACACATTTCAAACAAGGCTTCTTCCCTCTACCTCTCTCTTATTCAGGCTGATTTGGGCTCTTGGGCATTGACAGAGAAAGTTCCCTGTCATTTTCTCTACCTTTTTTGAAAAGACAAAACTAGAAAAAATATCAAAACACTAGGAAGGTTATTGCAGCATCAGAAATCTCAACGGTGGCTTGGTTAAGTCCCTGGTTTCATGAGAAGCAGGAGCATACCTGTAATGCATCCTGAAGCTACACACCTCCCAGCAGGTCTTCCTCCCCGCTTGGCCCCAGACAGCCCATAATCACTTCTCTTGCCATCCTCGGACTACTGATGTTGAGAAAGCCCAGGCACCAGGGCCTTGTCCCAAGGTGGGACCTAGGAGGACAGTTACCAACATAGATTTTTCTTTCACATTGACTTGGGTTCAAGTCCCAGTTTCCCACTTAGTATGCGACCTTGGGAACATCTTTTATTCTGTCTTCCTTTCAATTATATCACCATAAGAGTTATATTAATAATAATACTTCTCCCCAGGGCAGCTGTGAGTATTGAATGAAACTGTGCAAGGATAGTGCCTAGCAGGTACTGGCACATGAGGAAGGATAACTAAAGCTATTATTTACGGTCATTGAGGTAAGAGTAATACGGATGTGATGGATGTCCCAAGATAGACCTTAAAGTCATGAAAGCACTTGTCACATACTCTCCAGAAGAGCTGACTTACCATAGATTAACAAGAAATAGCTATTTTGCTGAAAATGTCATGGGAAAAGAGAGAAATGTTTTTCATTGGACAACATGTGGCAAAACCCCGTAAAATCCTCCTTGGAGGATACTGTCCTCACCCCAGATTTTCTCTCCTAATATTGGCTTCTCTTTACCATCCTCTTGTTTTCAATGGCCTCTGTGGGCTCCACTTTTGTTCTGGATCTCATCTTGGTCCACATCTGGGATAATAGAATGCCAGTCAGTGTCACTCCATCTTAGAAAGCTGCTCCGCACCATTCAGGGTTATTCAAACATGACATACCAGGCTGCTTATCATGATTAGTAATACACTGTTCCTGACCCCAAGGAGTTGGGAGTCTAGAAAGGAAGACAGACATGCAAAGAGGTGAGTGCCCAGGAGAAATGTAAGGTCTTTACGAAGCGTACAGCAGGACCCCAAGTAAGGCTTTTGAAGCCTGAAGATGTCAAGAAGAGCTTGATTGAGAAGGTGATGTCTGAGCCATCAAATGATGGAAGTGAAGGAATATTCCCAACTGAAAAGGAAAGGCATTCTAAACAAAATAGAGTACACTAGGGCACAGACTGCTGGAAGAGGGTGGAATGTTTAGGAAAATGCAGATCGTTCCATACTATTTATGAGCACCCTGCCCTTCCTGGAAGAGAGGACTAGAGATGGTGTGAGTGGGAGAAGAAACTTAAAGGAAGACTTGGCTGGGTGTGTTAATGAATTTGAACTTGATGTTGAAGGTAATGGGAGGGTACTGAAGGATTTCAGGCTGAGAGATGCCATCATGATTTCTATTGTAAAAAGATACATCTGGCTGCCATGTTGGAGAAGAAATGGTGAGACTAGAGGAAGAGACATGAGTTTGTAAGCTATTTTGGTGACAAGATAAGAGAATGATAGAATGCCATTCATCTCGAAAGCCCAGCAAGCAAGATAGGTGAGCTTGAGCAACTAGAAGGCAATGCACATGCTTCACTTGTAAGCAGAGAGATGAGGCTTGGCCTCCAGTAGTTTCCATTCCATGTTGTAGATCTGAGCAAGTCAATTCCCAAATACTATGACAGGATGTCACCCAACAGACAAAAGTTTATGTGATGGCTTGGATGTGGCCATCCCACACTGGCATCCTTGGGGGATGACCAAGTGACGTCCCGGGTTCCTTTTAGACACCAGTGTCATCACACTCTCCCATGTAATCCTGACTTAGGCTCGGAATTCTCAACTTCACCCTTTGATGTTGCCAATCATTGTTTCTCTGGGTTTGTTATTATTCCCTTTCTCCTGTTCTCTCTCATCACTGCACTAAAGAGGAGAGGGACAAAATGCGAAACTTGACTTATTTTGTGATTAGCAGCACCGGGTTCAGATTTATTAGTCCCCGGAACAGAAGGCTAGTGAGTTAAATGCCCTGATTAATTAAGCCACCTAATGGTTCTAGCTTACATAAATTCTCACCTGATCAGTCCAGCATCTCTTAAATACATTATACCTGCTACTCTGCAGGAAGACAGAGAGCTAGATGCCCAAAACATCAAGCAGATCCTGGTCCCCAAGCACTGAACTCAGAGGTGTAGAAGAGAACCAATCTGTCCTGTCCCAATACCTGAATCTTTCATGGCCTCAAATGTGATGGTCTTCCAAAGATAATCAATGTTCAGAGCAGCTGGCTGCCTCCTGGGGTTGATAGAGTTACACCGCCATGATCCATTAATCTACTCTCTGCAAACCTGTCTTATTCCCAGAGAGGAAGTCCATTGCAGTGAAATGATTCATGGTTTGGGTGTCAGAAACATAGGATCGAGTCACTTACTAGCTATGTGATCCTAACAAGCTATTTAACCTCCTGAGCTGCTATGCTCTTATCTGCAAAAGAAGCACTGCAGCGCCAGCATCACCGCATTGCTGTGAGGGTTAGAGAAGGTAATGGACCTAAAATGCATGCCTTCAGTAACTCACCCCTTTTTATTGTTCTTAGCCAAGGTACAGAAATCAGAGATGCACCTGGACATTTAAGACGTATGCTACAACATATTCAGGGGAGGAAGGATTCTATGTACTCCAACAATGGCAGCATTTTGGCCACTGAACTAGAGCTTGGTAAGCAACATGGCTAATGTCTTCAACAATGCTGCAAGACGGAGTTGAATAATTTCCCAATTTAAAGTGAGGACAATAAAGATCAGAGATTTAAAGTTATTTGCTCAGCGGCATAACTAGTATGTGTCAGAATAAGAATTGCAACTCTAGTCCACTGATATTTTTGACGACACACGTTACTCTTCCCTTCCTGGTTTTCTCACTCCGAAGCCCAGGTAAATAAAAAAATTTAAAAAATAGAAAATGTATTACAAGTAGGTAGACAAGAAGGTGGGGACACTGGTGGTCATAGGGCATAATCAGGAAGTGGAGAAGGCAGAAAACTATGCAAAACAGATTTTAAAAGAATGCAATGTGGTGCCATTCAATAAATAAGACAAACAGAAGTTCTCACTACATTCCCTTTTACAAGGGATTTTTACTGTGTGCATAAGGATAGACCTTAATCATGATAAAAGTGGGATGGTGTTCAGGGACCTCACTTTCAGATGACAGAAGAAAGCATGGATATAGCTCATTTTAGAAAGTTATTGTTTTGGTTGATTTTATCAAACATGTTGACATAAAATATTTGGGGCTTCAAGGGAGAAACGTCTGTGGCACAGCGTGTGGCAAAGAGCAAGCACTGAAAAGGAGAGTGTTGATTGAAAACATGAAGAAAGAAAGAACGAGCAACTTAATAGTCATAACTCAAGAATTCCAGAGAAAGAAGTTTTGGATAACTATGACCCCTGAGGCTTTTTATTTATCACTGCCATGTGGGTGACTAGCAGGCTAGGTCTTTCTAAATTTGTTCTGAGATCCACATATTTGCTTTTCTTGAAGACACAAGATCTAAGAGCATGCTTGCTATGTATGATGGGGTGGAAGAGAAAGCATGCCAAGGAAGAATTCTCTGACTCACTGAATATCTAAGAACAGGTTCTGGAGATTACTCTGTGTTTGGAAGCACTTTAACTACCTTTTAGAGGTCTCTCCAGGAAGACTCTGAGTTGTATCAATGAGGAATGGAGACCCTCAGCCCAAGCACAAACTCTTGGCACATCAGATGTCAGTAGATGGTGCCTTTCTGGAAGACTGTGAAGAATGAAAGGCAGAATTCTCTTCAAGTGGTGCTCAACAAGCACACACCAAGCGCTTACTATGTGCCTGGCACATAGCTTGGGGAACCAGAGGCAGGGTCGTTGTAGTCAAGATGCTCCAAGTAAGCTGGTCAAGTACAGAATGGCTCCAAGAGTCAGGTGTCACATTAATATTTATAACATCTCTGCAAGTGTAGGTCATCGTGCCAATTTTCTAGAAAAATAAACTGGGGCTAGAAGTTATACAACTTTCTATTGTGTTCAAAGAGCTAGGAAGTGACTGACAATGATAGAAATAATAATGATGGATACATATTTCTTCCATCATAATATAACAATATAATATAGTGTAATATATAATTATATAATGTAATATATAACTTTATATAATGATGGAAGAAATATATATCCATCCTTATTATTTCTCTCTGTTTCTATATATATCTATAATCAATACCATTTGCAAAAAGACTCTGATTCCTTAACTCCCTGAAAGAAAAGCCAAGAACATTATGAACATTTATATTCAGTTAGGATATTCTTGTCTCTGCTGTTGCATATTCTACAATCCTCCCTTTCCGAAAATGTGATTGTTTTATTTAAGTAATCTGCCAATGACAAAAAAAATGTATGTTACCTTAAGTTTGAAGCCACTCCGCAAGCCAGATCATTTTGGAAGGCTGAGAAACCACCCCTGCTTCCCATAAGGTCAAGACATGTTTCCCTGTCCAGGTTCCTAGACACCCTACAGGCAAATTCTCTATCAAACTCTGACACTTAAAAGATTTTTTTCCCTCCGGATACCATTTGTTCATTAAAGTCAACATTACATCTTCTTGTCCCAGAGACCTCCAGGCAATCCTCAAATTTTCCTGGACTGGAGAATAAACAGCCATAAATTTAAAGACCAAAGAGTGATCATCCTCTAGAAAGGATGGAGGGAGGGATGGAAGAAGGAAAGGAGGGAAAGAAGGAAGGAAGGAAGGAAGGAAGGAAAGGAGGGAGGGAGGGAGGGAGAGATGAGGGAAAGAAAGAAGAAGCCAAAGCAGGCATTCTCCAGCTTCACCTGTACTGTGAATTCAGATTCAGGATTGAGCTTACAGAAACTCCACCCTGTGCTTGTTACCTTATGTGTGTGCATACTGGAGACAGGTTATTAATTTCTGTTCCCGATAGGGCATCCTCCATTACGGAGCTATAGAGAGGAGTATGATGCTGTTTGGTATGATTCTCGTATTTTCTTCTTTTTATCACTTTTTGGTGTGAACATTCAGAAATAGAGCCTTGGCTTCTTTCGGTATCTCAACATGTATTTTTCTTAGAGCAGCTTTATTTAGTTGGAAAAGTGAGTAATGCATTTTTTTATCCATTGTAGAGGAAAGCTAGACTAGGGGAATCACAGATCAACACATATATTTAATTACCACTGAAATCTGTGGGCCTCATAAAGTCTCCTCTCATTCCCCCCCATCTCCGCATTGAAATATGCAAACTCCTACCCTGCAACAGAAAACATAACTACATAGATGTAGAGAACAAACGTATGGACACCAAGGGGGGAAAGTGGTGGGGTGGGGTGGGGGGATGAATTGGGAGATTGGGATTGAAATATATACACTAATATGTATAAAATAGATAACTAATAAGAACCTGCTGTATAATAAATAAATAAATAAAATAAAATTCAAAAAAGAAAAGAAAACATAACTAATGCTCTCATTGATCCCAGAGACCATTTTCTTACTGGGGGGACTGACATATCTAAGGGACCCAAGGCATGGGAACACAAGTATATGAAGAAAGGGAAGATGATTATATTTCAGGTATTAATCATTATTGAGTCAAATTGTCATCCAAGTGCTATGACTATTGTTTTTCACATTCACCACATGCTTTCCTAGGAAGAGATAAGAACAAAACTGAAATAGCAAGGTAAGAAAATGGCAAGAGCAGAATTTTTTTTTTCTTAATCTAGGTGACATTTCAATAATGGCAGAGTGTACAACGCTCAGGATATTAAAGTCTTATTTCCCAGGCAAATCAGAGAAACGTGGCTCATCTACAGAAATACAAGGTGAGGAGCTAATAGAGATGGCTGTTTATCTAACTATATCTATCTGTTTAGGCCAGGGCATATTAGCAGTTCAAGGAAAGACATCCAGAACCCTCTATGATAGTGGGTAGAAATCTAATATCCTTTAGGTTAAGAAGGTAACACAGATGAAGACTTGGGTCAGCTAGGACTTGGGGCAAAGCAATGAATCCATTCTAGGTCCAAGGAGGGAGCCACTAGATAGATACGCAGCCCCTGTCAATGATGATATGGGAACCTATGGGACTGCAGGCTTTATAGCTCTTCCAATTTTTAAAGAAACTTTATATATAGGCTCCTATAAAATCCAAAAACACCATTCTGAAGGTCAACCAAAATCTTTGCATGGACCTGGCGGTACTCATAGCCAGCCTTTTGGAGATCTCTGCTCAGATAATAATAACCATTATTATCAAGCAATACATAGAGCTAGATGCTTTATAACAAGTTGTGTCACTTATTCTTCTTGGGAAGCAGCCCAGAGTGGTGTGTGGAAGTTCAGACTTGAGATTAGGCTTTTACATCTCACTGAGTGGCCTTTGCTTAACTTTCCTGTACCTCTGTGCTGAGGAAAATCAGAATGAAGATGCCACCTTCTTCCTTGGATTGTGCTGAGGACTACAGGTGTTGGTGTGACAAAGTGCTTGGTGGAGGATGTAAGACAGAATGTAAACTTAATGGGTGTTAGCTGTTATCATTATTATTGTGTTGGTGGCCATTTAGATAAGAAGAAGGAATTACCCATTTTACCTTCTAGGAAACTGAGACTTGGCTGTAAGCTCTGTAGGCTACTCTAATAATTAAAATCAATAATATGATCTAACTTCTCAGTTAGCCATGATTGCACAACACACACACACACACACACACACACCACACACACACCTACACTAGCAAACGTTTTAGAAAATGGTTCAAATTCATTCAGAACTCTATTGAGTGTGGTTTTTGTATTGCCTTGTGATTATTTCCTCTGTTAAATAATTAGTCCAAATAAATCAAGATCATAGCATTTTGGAAATAAGAATTGTCCCTTAGTCACCACTCTTTTATTTAGAGCTTGCAACAAAGTGGTCATAGACTTCAGCATTTTTTAATGGAAAGGATTTTATAGATTGCTTTGCTCAAAAATCTCCTAGCCTTACAAAGAGGGAAACTGAGATCCATAGAGGCCAAAATTCCTAAGGCAAATAGTCAAATCAAATGCCTTCCAATATTAACAGATATTTCCATGCTTCTTTCCTAAATACTGTATGAAAACTTTTTAATCATCTCTAATGGAATTATTTAGATTGCAAGATTCTTATCACATCAGCCTGACCTATTTGCTGTGTGACCATGAGAAAGTCTATTCATCTTTCTGAGTTTCTCATCCAGAAGTGAGGGATATGATCACAACCTCTCCCAGCTCCAGAACAACTTAGGCTGCACCACAATCATCCGTATTTTTTTAGTAACACGTGGGCTACAATCCCTTTAACCACAGTGAACCAAAAAACTTGTCAGAGTGGACTGTCCATCCAACCATTGTCAAGGTCCCTTGCCCAGATTAGCAGCACAGAAATATTTTCATCTTGTGAGGTCATCTGCTTTTCCTTCCAACCTTTCTCATCTTTGCAGCTATTTTTCCTAAATGATATACTATCTCTCAAAGAAGATGAAGGGCATCTAGAACATCAGGAAAAGCTCCAGGAAGGCACTGTGTGGTGTGATTAAAAGCCTAAAAGCCAAGAATGATGTTTTCTATGGAAAGAAACACATATTGGTCCAGTTATTTTTTTGTAACAAATGGCTCAGTAATACATGTATATATACAGCACACACTTGCATTGGCAGAGCCATGGACGTGTGCCCACGTGCCTGTCCCAACTCACCATCTTTCAAGGCCAACGTGATCTCCTCCATGCTGCTTTCCTTACTTATTCATCTAGACTCTGTCTCTCCTTCCCATCCCTTTGTCCCCAAACCCCAAAAGCTTTCCCAGTTCTTCACTTTTGTCTTCAACATTGATCAATTTTGCAACTTGGTCTGTATTTCATTAGAAAGTAATATGGTGTAATTAAAAGACTGTGGATATTGCATCACACTGACCTGGTTTAAATCATGGTTTTGTCACATAATGTCAACCTAAGTAAACTTGGAGTTCTCATAAGAAAAATGGGAATGATAATATCTGTCTCTTAGAGATCTTGTAAAGATTAAATGCTAAAAATGCCTAATGCATTATGGGCTTCAAATAAAGCTACTTTACATCCATATTCACCTTTTATATATGTTTCATCAACCCTACCAAGTTATAGACTCTTTGATGAAGTCTGTGTCATATTCATTTCTACTTCCTACAGTACCGTGTTGTAGAGAACAGGATACATTTTCCATAAATGTTTGTTAAATGAATGCGTAACTATTTTGCTATACATTTCTAACTTCATGTTCACTACCTTTAGAGTCAAATTGAGTTTTCAAGGTTCTATCCTCCACTATCTATGATGTGGATAGTAAAATAAATTGAATGTAAAAATATGGGAAAATTAGGCAGAAGGCCTTATGTTACTTGGGAATGAAATGAATCATATCAAATTTTCAAGATTCTATCCATGAATTATCTGTGATATGGGTAGTAAAATAAATTGAATGTTAAATTATGGGAAAATTAGGAAAAGGGCTTGATGTAGCTTAGTAATGAAAATGGATCCTTTTGTACATGAGAATAGAAACGATGGTTTTATCTGAATAATGTGTGTTGTTTGCTTTTTTAGTTGTTCTATCCTTAACCCCTCTCCCAACATTTTATTGGATTCCTGAAAGTCATTCTCTATGCATTTACACTATTTCAAAACATCTGCTGCTTTGGGGTTCAAGCTGTGCCTTAGGGTTCCGAGAATTTGCAGAGAAATTTCAAAGCGGGTCTCTTGTCTGAATAACTCGGTAGGAAATGCAGTAGAAGCCTGCTCTTTTATGAGAGTGCTTATAACTGCCTTGAAATGTTTGAAATCCAATTCCTTTACAATTTCCGTGTCTTGTTATTTCCTACCAAACTATATTTTTGCTATTTACATCTCTTTATGGGACACTATGGTCCAGCTGAGCCAAGGGACCCAATGTAGACAATTCAGGTTTCCTAATTGCAAGCTTAGATGCTTTCTTTCTAGCTGTGGACCACCTACTGCAGTGGCTGAAATTGTCTGATCAACTATGAAGCCACCATGTCCAACCCTATCTCATATCCCATCACACTAGGAGATAGGAATTGATGAACTCTCATGTCTTATGACACTGAGCCCCTGGCCCCAATCCAAACCACACATCTTCTTTGTGATGTATACCCATTTGGCTTTGATCTTTGTGTCCTTCCTGATTATAAGCCTCAACACTACTTCAGTTCCCCTACCTGTCTTCAGTGCAAATCCACTATCAATTTATACCTGCCTCAGTCTGACCTAAAAAACCTCATTACCTGCTCCCTGGGCAAGCTTTCCATGTCACCAGAGGCTCTCAACCTTGTCCTTTTGAATCATCCGGAGTCCTGACAGCATGAACCAGAGAGAAATTAAAAGCTTCCTTTAAATAATATTACTAATGGTGAATGTAAAATAACATAATTTGAATTAATCTCAGGATTGATTTGGAATATTTTATGTGGCATTAGTAAGTGTTAAAAATCTGGGAAATTTCCTTCCTTCTATATAATGGTTATACCACTCAATCAAACATAGACAGTGGTGCAGTATAATGTGGCTTCACAGAGAAAAGCACACACACATGCATATGCACACAAAAACAAATACCACTGACTAAATGAAGGACGTCGATCTTTAATTCTTTTTTTAATTATATATATTTTTTTAATTTAAAAAACTAAAAAAGTTTTGTGTGTGTGTGTGTGTGTGTGTGTGTGTTATGCGGGCCTCTCTCTGCTGTGGCCCCTCCCGTCGCGGAGCACAGGCTCCGGACGCGCAGGCTCAGCGGCCGTGGCTCACGGGCCCAGCCGCTCCGCGGCATGTGGGATCCTCCCGGACCGGGGCGCGAACCCGGTTCCCCTGCATCGGCAGGCGGACGCGCAACCACTGCGCCACCAGGGAAGCCCTAAAAAGGATTTTTAATGACAGCAAAGAAAATAAACACATAATGTAATTCTCTTTGCCCTCATTAAAATTGCAAAAATGAAAATGTTTATTAAAACTATGTATGAGATAGAGTATGGAAGAGTAGAATTATTTATACGTGAATTTTAATTTTTTTTAACGGGTGGAAGATCTAAACAGACGTTTCTCCAAAGAAGACATACAGCTGGCTAAAAACACATGAAAAGATGCTCAACATCACCAAGTATTAGAGAAAAACAAATCAAAACTGCAATGAGGTATCGCCTCACACTAGTAAGAATGGGGATCATCTGAAAATCTGCAAACAATAATTGCTGGAGAGGGTGTGGAGAAAAGGGAACCCTCTTGCACTCCTGGCGGGAATGCAAGTTGGTGTAGTCACTGTAAAAAACAGTAGGGAGGGTCATCAGAGAACTCTGAATAGGATTACCATATCATCCAGCAATCCCACTCCTGGGTACAAATCAGGAGAAAACCATAATTCGAAAAGGTACATGCATCTCAATGTTCATTGCCACACTACGTACAATGGCCAGTGTCTTTAATTCTAATGGCAGGCTTTTCACTAAGCAATTCTAACTTTAGGCAATACATGATATTGAGAAGTCCTTGTCCATAGTAGATGGTTAAGATATTCTAATCTCTCTTCTCAAATAAATTGCCACTAAGACACAAGGATTTTTTTGTTTTGTTTGTTTGTTTGTTTTTTGTGCGGTCCGCGGGCCTCTCACTGCTGCGGCCTCTCCCGCTGCGGAGCACAGGCTCCGGACGCGCAGGCTCAGCGGCCATGGCTCACGGGCTCAGCCGCTCCGCGGCATGTGGGATCCTCCCAGACCGGGGCACGGATCTTCCCGGACCCGGGCACGAACCCATATCCCCTGCATCGGCAGGCGGACTCTCAACCACTGCCTCTCCCGTTGCGGAGCACAGGCTCCGGACGCGCAGGCCCAGCGGCCATGGCTCACGGGCTCAGCCGCTCCGCGGCACGTGGGGTCTTCCCAGACCGGGGCACGCGCCCGCGTCCCCTGCATCGGCAGGCGGACTCTCAACCGCTGCGCCACCAGGGAAGCGCGACACAAGGATTTTTAAGTGTGATCCGCCTTAACAACATTTGCATGTCAAAGCAAAAAATGGATACTGAGAGAACCTCAAAGACTCAAAAGAAAGCAGTTTTGATAGTGGAAACGGCTCCCACAACCTTGGAGCAGTTCCAAGGCTACTGAGAGTGAAAATGAACCCTCAGGTGAAATGCAGTGGCTGCCTCGGATTGGAGTTGTCTTGTGCTACTTCAGAACAGTAAGAATTCCTCTGCATTTTACTTTGAATCTTGCTCATTGCCTAGAATCATACAAGTTGTTCAGTGACGTTGGTGAATTATTATTCATCGCAATTAATTTACAATCTCTACACTTTTAAACTGAATTCAGCAAAACAGATGATGGGCAAAAGATAAAAAAGAGACACACAGAGTGTCCGGTTATATGACCAGAGGCCAATCTTGGTTCCTTGGAATACAGTTTCTTCATTTGGTCTTATCAGTTATGTTACCGACCAGGGTTCTTGGCCTCCTTAATCAATAGAAATTGATAGGAGGCCAGACGAGCAATTCAGGCAAGGCTTTATTGGGGCCTCTGTTGCAGCAGGAGGGAGCAAAAACAAGTAACAGTTTCCCTTGTTCGCTCCCCGAGGGGGAGCGGGCTCGTTCCTTATATGCGGTGCGGGTCATGGGGTCAGGCCGGCCGGTTGGCTTAGGTGGGTTGCCCACCCCTTTGGTGGTGTTGTGTGCAGGGGGCATGCACAGTACCCTGCTTTTCTCCAGACACCCTGCTTTTGCTCCCAGCTCTTCAGAAGTGGCACTTGAGTTTCTTTTTTTTCAGTCTTTTTATATCTTGTCTATAATTTGCCCCAACTGCACATGCACAGAGTTATTTTTAGTCCCTTCTAGGTTCTTTGTATTTTGTTGATGGAGGAGCCGTTTGTCCAGGTGCAAGCACTGCAGCAAAGGGTCCCAGTCTGTCTCAGACCAGATGTGCTCAACATTCTCTCCGAGCTGTGAAATGACTCACTTCTACGATACTGTGATGCTATGTAGTTTCGATTCCCCTATCCACTGAAGTTAAATTTTCCTAGCTAGCAGAAATCTGTCCAAGTACAATGAACAAGGAAGATGTTTTGTTGTTTTTGGTTTTGTTTTTCTTTTCCAAGAAGCAAACAAACTTTTAAAAGTCTTCCTTCGCACGCACCTCTGGAAGGTGCTGCCTGTTCCACTGAGTTCCTCAAAACCAGGAGGAAAAGTCTCTCTATTGAACTGCTAATGGGAGAGCAAACTGTATAATAAGATTGCATCCCCTTTGGGTCTACATATAATTTACACATAAAATAAAATTGCACATGGCCTTGTTTCATAGCATATTTGTTTAATTATCCACTTTTTATGATGCTTTTTCTTCAAGTAATTTTCAATATTTAAAAGAGGAATAAAAATGTCAGTTTATCTGCACACCTGATAATTAAACATTGTGGGGAATAATTACATTATCTAATAGTGGAAATTTGTCCAGCTCTAATAACTAACATTTAGCAAGGGTTTTTCTCTTTTCCTTCCCTTCTAAGGATGGTCTTTGAATTTCTCTCTCCCTTTCTCTCTAAGGAAAGAGGATCAGGTTCAGAGAATGGAAAATACCACCCTCTTTTCCCCCAACATTTATGGACCTTATTTTACCATGAAAAGGTGCTACAGGAAACTCTGCTTGAAGAAACTCCAATTTCTGCTTGATTTACATTTTTTCCAAAAACTGAGCAGTTGGCTAACATAAGAACCAATGAAAAAACCAGCAATTCACTGTTCCACCATAATTCACATCTATGTCACCTTTGAGTTAATAATAATAATAACAACAATAAACAGTTTATTAAAAAAATAATAATTTTTGCTGATAGTAAATAAAGCTAAGTAAACTGAGTGCTTACTCTCTACTAGGCATTGAAATTCCCTCTTCCATGGGTTTTGTCATTTTAAAAGCCTGGGCTCACAACCGCTTCCCATACGAAAAGTACTGGGCACCTCCTTCTAACATTTTCATACTGGGAACCTAAGTAAAGCCAGTATGTTTCTGCACTGGTCTCAGGTAGGAAGAACAAAATATTTTTAATAAAAATAACTAAAAATATTAAGACTAGAAGGAGAAAAGAGGAACATTTGTTAAATGCACTCCTCCCTTTTTTAATTGAAGTATAGTTGGTGTACAATTTTATATGTCACATGTGTACAATATAGTGATTCATAATTTTATAGTCCATTTATAGCTATTATCAAATATTGATTATATTCCCTGTGTTGTACAATATATCCTTATAGCTTATCTTATACATAATAGTTTGTACCTTTTACTCCCCTACTCCTATATTGCCCCTCCCCACTTCCCTTTCCCTACTAGTTTGTTCTCTGTATCTATGAGTCTGCTTCTTTTTTGTATATTCACTAGTTTGTTGCATTTTTTAATTTCACATATAAGTGATATCACACAGTGTTTGTCTTCCTCTGCCTGACTTATTTCATTTAGCATAATTCCCTCCAAGTCCATCTATGTTGCTGCAAATAGCAAACATTTTTATTCTTTTTTATGGCTGAGTAATATTCCATTACACACACACACACACACACACACACACACATCACATCTTCTTTATCCATTCATCTGTTGATGGACGCTTAAGTTGTTTCCATACCTTGGCAATAGTAAATAATAATGCTACAAACATTGAGGTGCATGTATCCTCTCAAACTAGTGTTCTTGTTTTTTTTGAATACATACCCAGGATTGCTGGGTCATATAGTAGATCTATTTTTAGTTTTTTGAGAAACCTCCACACTTTTCCACACTGGCTGCACCAATTTACATTCCCACCAACAGCGTATGAGAGTTCCCTTTTCTCCACATCCTCACTAACATTTGTTATTTGAGTGTTTCGGGTGATAGCCATTCTGACATGTGTGAGGTGGTATCTCATTGTGGTTTTGATTGGAATGTCCCTGACGATAAGTGATTTTGAGCATCTTTTTATTGCACTCTCCTTTTTATAGATACTAGAGTTTTTCTTTCAACTTTAACATGCACACGCACACACACACAAGCAACACTGAAATTTTTTTCCCTTTCATTCTCTGGACATTGATGAGCTAAATATGCACTGTTATCTGCCATTCATTATTATTTTATATTCTAAAATATTAATAGCCCTTTGTATTTATTTATTTATTTATTATTTTTTAACATCTTTATTAGAGTATAATTGCTTTAAAATGGTGTGTCAGCTTCTGCTTTATAACAAAGTGAACCAGATATACATATACATATGTCCCCATATCTCTTCCCTCTTGCATCTCCCTCCCTCCCACCCTCCCTATCCCACCCCTCTAGGTGGTCACAAAGGACCGAGCTGATCACCCTGTGCTATGTGGCTGCTTCCCACTACCTATATATTTTACATTTGGTAGTGTATATATGTCCATGACACTCTCTCACTTTGTCCCAGCTTACACTTCCCCATCCCCATATCCTCAAGTCCATTCTCTAGTAGGTCTGTGTCTTTATTCCCGTCTTGCCCCTAGGTTCTTCTGACCATTTTCTTTTTTCTTTTTTTTTTAGATTCCATATATATGTGTTAGCATATGATATTTGTTTTTCTCTTTCTGACTTACTTCACTCGGTATGACAGTCTCTAGGTCCG
>NC_041224.1:175820718-175821282 GCF_002837175.3 Physeter macrocephalus
CTTCTTTATCCATTCATCTGTTGATGGACACTTAGGTTGCTTCCATGTCCTGGCTATTGTAAATAGAGCTGCAATGAACATTGTGGTACATGACACTTTTTGAGTTATGGTTTTCTCTGGTGTTTGCCCAGTAGTGGGATTGCTGGGTCATATGGTAGTTCTCCTTTTAATTTTTTAAAGAACCTCCATACTGTTCTCCATAATGGCTGTATCAATTTACATTCCCACCAACAGTGCAAGAGTGTTCCCTTTTCTCCACACCCTCTCCAGCATTTATTGTTTCTAGAGTTTTTGGTGATGGCCATTCTGACCAGTGTGAGAGGATATCTCATTGTAGTTTTGATTTGCATTTCTCTAATGATTAATGACGTTGAGCATTCTTTCATGTGTTTGTTGGCACTCTGTATATCTTCTTTGGAGAAATGTCTATTTAGGTCTTCTACCCATTTTTGGATTGGGTTGTTTGTCTTTTTGCTCTTGAGCTACAGGAGTTGCTTGTATGTTTTGGAGATTAATCCTTTGTCAGTTGCTTCATTTGCAAATATTTTCTCCCATTCTGAGGGT
>NC_041224.1:175821847-175822263 GCF_002837175.3 Physeter macrocephalus
TCCGTTTTTCTTTCTCAAGATTGCTTTGGCTATTTGGGGTCTTTTGTGTTTCCATACAAATTGTGAAATTTTTTGTTCTAGTTCTGTGAAAAATGCCAGTGGTAGTTTGATAGGGATTGCATTAAATCTGTAGTTTGCTTTGGGTAGTAGAATCATTTTCGCATTGTTGATTCTTCCAATCCAAGAACATGGTATATCTCTCTGCCTGTTTGTATCATCTTTAATTTCTTTCATCAGTGTCTTATAATTTTCTGCATACAAGTCTTTTGTCTCCTTAGGTAGGTTTATTCCTAGGTATTTTATTCTTTTTGTTGCAATCGTAAATGGGAGTGTTTTCCTAATTTCACTTTCAGATTTTTCATCATTAGTGTATAGGAATGCAAGAGATTTCTGTGCATTAATTTTGTATCCTGCTA
>NC_041224.1:175822279-175830852 GCF_002837175.3 Physeter macrocephalus
GACAGCTTTACTTCTTCTTTTCCGATTTGTATTCCTTTTATTTCTTTTTCTTCTCTGATTGCTGTGGCTAAAAATTCCATAGCTATGTTGAATAATTGTGGTGAGAGTGGGCAACCTTGTCTTGTTCCTGATCTTAGTGGAAATGGTTTCAGTTTTTCACCATTGAGGACGATGTTGGCTGTGGATTTGTCATATATGGCCTTTATTATGTTGAGGAAAGTTCCCTCTATGCCTACTTTCTGGAGGGTTTTTATCATAAATGGGTGTTGAATTTGTTGAGTGCATCTTTTTGAGATGATCATATGGTTTTTCTCCTTCATTTGGTTAATATGATGTATCACGTTGATTGATTTGCATATATTGAAGAATCCTTGCATTCCTTTCATTCCCACTTGATCATAATGTATGATCCTTTTAATGTGCTGTCCGATTCTGTTTGCTAGTATTTGTTGAGATTTTTGCATCTATGTTCATCAGTGATATAGCTCTTTGTATTTAAACAGTGATTTTGCAGTTCTCATGGTTCAATTACACAGAAATCACAGGCCAATACAATAGACATTAAAATATTTTTCTCGGAAGCAGGTAGGTTCTTTAAAACCTTCATAAGTCGGCCCCTTCATATAGATAAGGAAGTCCAGCAAGGAACCACAAAGTTTAGACAGATGATAACAGGTCTCCCATCTTTTTTTTTTTTTTTGGTCACAGCAACTTATGAGCAGTAACATTTAGGTTAGGTTAGGTTAGGTTTACAAGGATTTTCCCCCTGCATAACAAATTTAGTTCTTAGGTAAATTCTGTAAAGTAAGTACTGTTTTCCTTATTTTAAAGATAATGAATTTATTGTGTTCAGAATTAAGCTAATTTTAAATATGGCCAAACTAGTACTCCTGTGTTTTCCATTTCAAAGATGGCAAAAGCACGGCTCAGACAGAATGGTACCAATCTCCCTCGGCCCCACCCTTGGCCTGTTTCTATCACTCCACATCCCCTCTCTCCTAGCATCGCTGGTTTTGGTGTATCTTGATTTCCCCATTTTGTCTTTGGGGTAGGTAAGTTCAGAGAGGACTTGTCACCCTGAATGAACTGGAACGTCAGCTGTGTCCATTTTCTTGGAAGTGGAGGACATTCAGAGGGTATGTTCAAGCGTCAAATGAAAAACCAACAATGTCCATCTCTGGAGTCACCCCAGACCAGCTCTGCTGGACAAGACCATGGCCAGAATGCTGTACTTCTCTAACACATAATTCGTAGCTCTGCCACCACCAGCAGCACAACTGTCCTTCTCTGCCTTGTTCCATAGCCTGCAAAGCCAGGGGTGCAGTGTCCAGCTGTCCAGTCTGTCCAGTCCACACCATGGCTTAGGCTCCACAGGGGACTGGTCCCTGTAGTACCACCTCAATGTCAGGGGCAGAAAGGGGTCAAGAAAAATGAGTGTAATAGAAGGAGAAAGCCTGAGCTAATAGAAGCTTACACATCAGGGATTTATTTTTCTCTTGTAAAAGAATTTTCTCATCTAACAAGAAATCTGGATTTGGTTATCTCCAGAGATGATCCAGCTGCTCATCAAGGACTCTGGCTGTTCCCACCTTTCTGCTACACTATACACAACATATAGATGGATGTCTCCTCATGCTCTCAAGGTGTCTACAGCAGCTCCAACTATCACATCCTCTTACAGCAATGTGCAAAAGAAGCAAGAAACAGGTTCTCTCTCACTCTCTCTCTGTGTCTCTCCCTCTCTCTCCATTCCCCTTATCTTCCTTCCTTTCTTTCTTTCTTTCTTTCTTTCTTTCTTTCTTCTTAATATGTGACAGCTGTTAATCTAGGGACATTACCTACAACATTTTATCAGTTCTCTTGACAACCCACCTTTTTTCTGTAGAAGAGATGAATCAATCAATCCATCCTCCCATTCATCTATCCATCCATTTACCCATACACCCATCTATCCATCCATCCATCAGTCCATCCATCAATCCATCCATCCATTCAACCATCCATCCACCCTCTCAAGAACCCACTTCTACTATACTCAGTGTTAGACCTTGAGGATTCACAGATGACTCAGTCAGGTTTCATTTTGCTCCCCTGGTCCTCATACTCTTCCGGGACAAGGTGATGAATGGAGACAGATCAGCTAATGCAGCATGATATGTGCTATATGTGTATGTCCACTGAGCAGCTGGAAGCCAGAAGGGACGGTGCTGGTTCTCTGAGATCCAAGAACTTAATGAAGATGGTGACCCTTCCTAGAGTAGGACAGTTTACTGCTCCAGTATTGCACATGACTTATTTTTCAAATCCATTCTTAAAGGAGCATGGCTCTGAGTAAGCTTTGAACTCCCTTATAGATGTCTAAATCTGACATTCAAGTCATTATCCCAAACTATCATCACAAACCAAATATAGGAGCTTGCCACTGTCAACCCATCTTAATTTCAGACATATGCAATTTTTTTTGTTGAGTCATAAGCTTTCTTTCTGATGACACACTATAAAAAGAAAGGTGATGCTTTGGGCCTGAGGAATTAAGTGTTCTCTTTATACCTTTGGAGAGAAGAGGGCAGAGTATACCCATCAACAACCTGAGGATGTTGCTTTTCTGGAAACAAAGAGAAGCTCTGGGGACTCTCTGTTTGATGTTGGTGGAGACTCAGTTTTGGAGGAGAGGGGCATTTAGAGAAAGTCTTCAGAGTAACCGTATTCATGCTCTTCACTGTGTGACTAACTGGGTTCACCAATTCCACTCTCCAGTATGTAACTACCTCTACTACACTGTCTCCAACAAATTAAAATTAAAAAGGGAGACTTTGAATGCCTACTTCCAGTCAATTTGGTCTTAGCAATATATCAGTGAAAATTGTTTTAATTCTGACTTTTCTTAAGAATAAATAGTCAGGAATGTTTTACTTCCTCGGCTCCCCCATTAAAAGTCCATCTAAATTCAACCAGCTTTATTAGCTCACACGAACATTAAATTTCTTCCGAAGGTGAGTTGTCATTATATAATTCCATGGTCTAGCATTTGCTTTAGGTTCAAAATGCCTGAAATGTTTAGTTTAGTAATCCTTTCTCAACAGTTCTAAGGCTGGTTCTGTGTTATAATCTTTTTTTTTTTCCTGATCAAGCATCTTCTAGCATAGAGCTTCATTAATTTTTATGTTAATTCCTTTACTTATTCACTAATTCATTTTTCCATTCATTTATTCTGCAGACATTTGCTTAAACTGAATCTTGCATCCCACCCACACAAAGGCACACATTTAAATTAAAATTCCCTCCACATGGATGGACCTAGAGATTGTCATACTGAGTGAAGTAAGTCAGACAGAGAAAGACAAATATCATATGATATCGCTTATATGTGGAATCTAAAAAAATGGTACAAATGAACCTATTTACAAAACAGAAATAGAGTCACAGGGATAGAAAACAAACAGTTACCAAGGGGGAAGGGGCGGAGGGATAAATTGGGAGATCGGGATTGACATATACACACTACTATATATAAAATAGATAACCAACATGTACCTACTATATAGCACAGGAAACTCTACTCAATATTCTGTAATGACATATATGGGAATAGACTCTAAAAAGGAGTGGATATATATATATATTTATGTACAACTGATTCACTTTGCTGTACAGCAGAAACTAACACAACACTGTAAGTCAACTATACTCCAATAAAAGTTAATTTAAAAAAATGTCCCAGTCCACCTGTATCCCACAGGTTGAAAGCAGACAGAGAGCAGATTGGCTATTATCATACAGTGGAAGGAGTGATGTATAGGAAAATACTCCCTTGTGGGGAAAGGATTCCTTCCTGGAGGGACTTGACCTGTATTTTGAATAAATAGAGCAGATATTTGTAAACAGGGCCTTCTTGACAGAGGGACAGTTTATGAAAAGAGGAGTTTTATAGTTTACTAATCAAATTGTGCAATTGCCCTCTACATTTTATCATCTAAAGGAGCCTTATGTATTTATCAAAACCCAAACTTTGAGGAACATTAGAGAATGAACACAAGGTGAAATGGAATTATCTGAGATTGGAGGAAGGCTCTAATATTCTATGACTTCAGGTAATTTATTTGTTCTGGTCCTGAAACATCAAGACCAGCCAAAACTGGGTGAACTTCTCTTCCCCTAAAGGCTGATGCCTTTAGACATAGTCATGACCACAGTTGTCAGAACTGTCGAGGCCAAGACAGGAATGGGACCTCACTGTCTGAACTGGGGACACACTGTACCATCAAGACCATATCCATTGTTTTTAATCTCCAGCTCATTTTTTCTTTACAGGCTTGTTTATTTAAGTCTTTCCTCTCCTAACTCAGCTATACTGTGGAACCCTGAGCTATTTAAATTCTCTACTCTTGACCCCAAGAGAGATAAAAGACAGGATGGAAAAGAGAGGTCTGGTTCCTGAGTAGTCTGAGAGAGCAGAGGATATGGACGTGCCCTCCATGCTTCCAAAGCATCCTGTGTTTACAGTTGACTTAACTCTCCTGTTGTGTAGTGTCCTCGTTAGATTGTGAACAGCTTAGAGAAAAAGATCATGTTCTGGAGTTCTATGAGCCTAGTGACTGACTCACACTGGTGATTCCTATGTGTTAACTGAATCAGTTGATTTAAAAATTGACACAATTAAAATAAGACCTTGGTCCTGAGTCCTATGTAGATTTCCGAAGCCCATGGGTGGGATGTGACTGTTTTGTTTGTTTGTTTGCTTGTTTTGGGGTTTTTGGTGTGTGTGTAAGAATAATTGGAAGGGGAGAATAAAGGGAGAGAAGAAGGAAGAAAAATACTTACTGGAGAATGAAGAGAAGGCAATGAGGAAAGAGGGGAGATACAATCAGTGATAGAAAGAAAAACAGGAAGCTGCAGAACGTACAATAGAGAGAGGAAAACTTGCATGTTACATTGTTTACATTGATTGTGATCACTGTGATTGGGGATGTTCACAGAGGCCCTTGGAGGAGAGAAATGACTGCACAATGAAAGGAAAACAGGAAAGTGGCAAAACATTAGAGGAAATAGCAGTCAAGATGGATCAGTCAATGGGATTTCTCTGGTGGTCCAGGGGTTAGAACTCCGCTTTTTCACTGCCAAGGGCATGGGTTTGATCCCTGGTTGGGGAGCTAAGATCCCGCAAGCCACAAGCCACTCGGCCAAAAAAGAAAGGATGGATCAGTCAAGGCATTTGCTGACTCATCCACTCACATGCTTCGGGATAAAGAGGAGAAATATTAAATAATAAGCTGTTCTAATTTAAAGGTGATCATTGTATCTTAGAGGAAAAATCAAGATGGGATGACCCTTAAAAAAGATTTGTCAACTGAAAATGGTTGTGTTTAAGTAATAGCTATAATTAGCATTAAACGAGCCATTACTATGTGCCAAGTGTAAAGAAAGTCCTTAAACTGATTTTGTCTTTAGGTAAAACTCTGTAAAAAAGTTTCTTATTGTTTTTTAGACTAGAGAAAACTTCATAACAGACTGGCATTTTTTCTCAGACGTGAGTTTGTAACCACTGAAGTAGGGGGAAATATCTAATATTGGTGTGGAATTCCATAAAACTCTTGAATACAATGATATTGTTGACTCTTCACAATAGTTCTCTGCTAATTCATTCATATTCTCTAGGTAAAGTCAAGAAGGCTGAAAGAAGTACAATCAGTGAAGTCTCTTGCAATTTGCAAGGAGTGGAGCCATCTCTGGAACACAAAATTTGATGCTATATCTTCAGCTCTTTCCATTTTACCACAAGTACCGTTACTTCTCACCATGGCTTACATTGGAATCACCTGGGAAGCTGTAAAAATATGTGTTGGTCACACTCTCAGATTTTGTTTTGATCGATCCAGACTGAGGCTAGGGAGATGCATATTTAACAAATTCCCCTGTGCTTGATATGCAATTTAAATTGTGAAAACTCGTTTGTCCTGTGGGTGACCACCTGCTTGCACAAACTAATGCTTGCAGAGCTGTTACCCTGTGTGGACACTCTGCTCTGCCACCCTGATTGCCCATGTAGAACTGAAGGACTTAATACCCCAATGTCTGCAAAGATGGGCAGCTGATAACCCTTTGTGGACAGCTCTCCTGGGGGAATTGCCTCCTTCTGAGGGCAGCCCCAAACATTAACTGATCAATGCATGGGGTGCAAATGGCCACTCCCATGCCCCATCTTGGGTAATTTGGAAGGGTCTACCCAGCTTCAGAAATATCCATGGGTCCTTGTTGTGAATGCTCCAAAGCCCAAACTCTCCTGCTCAGTTCTGGGCCCTGCCCTCTGCCAGTGTTGACCCCGGGAGCACTCCTGATAAACTCTGCAGGTAAGTCCCAGCCTCAGAGGCTGCTCCCTGCGGCCTCCACCTACAGTTTTCATTCCCTTTATACAAGCTCCTCTCCACTAACCACAGGGCCTTGAGTTTCAACATTAAGAGTCATTTCTTTGATTCAAACAGACTCCTCTAGAGCTCCCTATGAATCTGCATCTCTGTAGTGCAACTGACAGGAGAAGGTAAACCACCCCTTGAGGCCGTTCATACACCCCGGACACATCTGAAATATAGAACTTGCTTAGAGAAGGCCTGGTTCTACTGTTGTCATTTCTGAGCCAGGGTCTTTATCAAGCATCTCCTGTGCATGAATTCCAAAAACCAATAGATGGATTCACAACCAATTAGAACTTTAAGGCATCTTACAGCATCTCAGACAATGCTTTCCTTCTGCAGTTGAGGAAACTGACACCCATAGCAGGAAAGGAAAGTAATTGCATAAGGTCAAGGCCAGAGCCAAGTTCAGAACCAGAGTTCCTAACTCCCAGTCCTCTATCGTCTTTCCCCCCTTGTGGATCTCACCCAGGCTCCTGTTAGTGCCTTTCCTTGTACAGTTCAATTAGCCTTCATTTTTTTCCTGCCTCCAATTTTCTGTCCATCCAGCTTCAAGGTGTCTAAGAAAATTTCATCTAGTTTCATATGGATTCGGTGAGAAATATCTGTATAACCTTTATCCTATCTTGGAATCCCAACAAGTTGTTGTGTTACAGCAAAGAAAGGGAAGCCCATTGGACTCAGGAACCCAAGATACTTTCCCAAGAGGCTGCCTAGGGATGTGGGAAAGCAGTGTGCACACAGATGGTCCCAGTCTGGCTTGCTTCACTCTAACCCTCCTTCAAAAACAACACCAACAAAAACACACCCAAGAACGTGGAAGTCACGTTGCAACAGGATTCGGAATAGATCACCCAGACCTGCCTTTTACCCAGGAAGCCAAGCTCTACTGGGAGCTGAAAATGGATAGGCGGAAGGGTAACCTTGGCCCTCAGCCATACCGTGCTGATGCTAATTGTCCTGGGAACAGCCTGTGATCTAATTTTGAGAGCAGCGTGTCTCTTCTGGATGCCTCCTCCACCTCCCCAAGTCCAGAAGGAGACTTGGAAAGTACCCAGGCTGTGATCTCCTTGCTTTCAATTGCAGGATTCCTGTCTAGGGCTCAGCATTAGGGCATTTCTCCAAAGCCTTATGTGTTTACAAGTCTTTCTTCCCCCTCTTAATTTGCCTGGAGCCAGGCTTTCATCTCGACTTTTAGCCAAGAGGCACCTGCTGAAATATTCATCAGCAGAAATTGTGCCATGGGTGCTTTTTCCTATTTGTCCAGTTGTGTGTCATTAGAACAAGGGTGAGGTGAGTGGAAATGGAGTTTGACACCAGAGACTGGAATTCACTCCGAACTCCGGGTAAGAGGCAATTAACCCTTTGAAGCATAGGAAGCTAAGCACTCAAAACAGACCTTTGCCAACATTATCTACTCATCCACGGATCAGTTATTTCTGGCATCTGTTTATTCTTTCAAGACACTTTATCGAGCGTCTCCTGTGCATGAATTCCAATGCTGGACCCTGGCCGTACCCAGATGAATATGATTTAGTCCCTGCTCACCAAGTCTCACAGTCTAATGAGGGAAAGCAGACAAGGATACAGATGAAAGGGCAAGTGTCGTTATGAAGTTAGGTACAAAGGAGCATAGAGCAGAACTCAGATTTAGAAAAGATGAACACCCGTTCCTGGAAGCAAAGAGCTCCAAGCTGATTCTTGAAAGCTAACGTGAGTTCTTCAGTTGACGAGAAAGCGGGTGGCAGGGTGGAAGCTTGGAGGATGCCAAGAGGGAAAAATGGACCTCCGGATAGAATCAACCGCAGAAGCAAAGCAAGATCCAATGAGACATGACATTACGGATGCAGCTATGAGCAGTCGAGGAATGATGAAGAAGAAGGTGGGGGTGGGGGTGGGCAGAGAGAGATCTGGCAAAAGAAGTGGTCAGTGGCAGATCAGGGCCCTTGTCTGCATGTTCAGGAGCTTGAACTCTGTTCTTTATTTGTTGGTGGGAGAATAGGTCAGAGTTGAAGAGTTCTAAACAGAGAAATAGGATGGTGAGATTTATGCTTTGGAAGTGTTATTCAAGCTCCAGGGCTTCCCTGGTGGCGCAGTGGGTGAGAATTCGCCTGCCGATGCAGGGGACACGGGTTCGTGCCCCGGTCCGGGAAGATCCCACATGAC
>NC_041224.1:175830923-175833792 GCF_002837175.3 Physeter macrocephalus
CTCCGCAACGGGAGAGGCCACAACAGTGAGAGGCCCGCATATCGCAAAAAAATAAAATAAAATAAAATAAAATAAAATAGGCAGGAGATATCATGGTTGTGAATTATGGTAGAGGTAGTAGGGGTGGAATGGAAGACAGAATTTCGATACCACTAAACAGAGCTTTCTCAATTCAGTGCAATGGCCATTTCCTGAGCATCTATTATTAGCGACAAACTAGTCCAGGTAGGAGTGGGAGAATTCCCAATCAGTGTCAGAGACCATTTTATTTTGCACAATCTAACATGTCAAGTGAATTCAGGGATCTTAACCTAGCTTTGCAGAAGAACCAGATGATTACCACTGGAATAAAAAAAAAATTAAGGAACAATATTGACCATTCACCGAAGACAAGAGGGTTAGGCAGCAGAGAATCGATCCTCTTCAGTTTCCTAGAGTGGGCTCCGTGTTTCTGAAAGAGGATTCAGTCTGCACCCAGACCTCCAATCTCATTTCTGCTTTGGCTTGGGCTGGTGAAAATTGCACAGGCTTCTCAAATCTCCAGTGATGAAGGCATGACTGATGAACTCAGACCACAGCAAAAGCTCAGTGGATCCAAGGCAGAGCTGGTTGTCTTTTTTCATATCCATGGCCCCATTGAAAAACACCAGCTAACATTTCAGGCAACATTCTAACAAAGCCCATCACTGGTTGCTATCAGCTCCACAATGTTGGTATTTATAGAGGAGTCATGATTTTTTTTTAAAACATTTTGTCTCTAACATGGAATGATATAGGGCCCTGTTGCCAGTGTGCCCCATAGGCAGTCTCAATTTTTGTGCTTGTGCCACATAGATATAAAAGCACATCTGAATTTCACTTGGAGTTAAATCACTGTGAATGTTCCTGGCTGGATGCAGTGGGATAGAAATATTGTACTGGGGAAAACCTGGCATGGTAAACAAGAGTTTGGAAGTTACTTCTGCAAAATGGAACTATATGGATATGCCTATGTGTATGTGTATGTACGCATGCATGTGATCCGTACATGCACATAATGATAACTGAAAGGGAGACTAAGTCACTTGCATTCTGAGGCAAGTCTTGCTTCTGTTGCTGTTATTAATTCACATTGTTCACATTTCTGTGACCCAGTTTCCTCATCTGTAAAATGAGGATAATTATATTTATGAATAAAACACTAAGAGCTCGTTGGATGAAAGGGAATGCATGATTGAGAGGAAGCAATTTTATGACAAACTACAAACACTGTGCATTCACAGGGCAACCAAGCACATGCTCTTGCTGGAGCCAGAAAATGTCATTGGTAGCTGATGGATGAAAAGTACTGATGTACACTTTTTTTTTAACATCTTTATTGGAGTATAATTGCTTTACAATGTTGTGTTAGTTGCTGCTGTATAACAAAGTGAATCAGCTATATGTATACATATATCCCCATATTACCCTCCCTCTTGCATCTCCCACCCACCATCCCTATCTAGGTGGTTACTCAGCCATAAAAAGAAACAAAATTGAGTTATTTGTAGTGAGGTGGATGGACCTAGAGTCTGTCATACAGAGTGAAGTTAAGTCAGAAAGAGAAAAATAAATACTGTATGCTAACACATATATATGGAATCTAAAAAAAAACATGATGAACCTAGGGGTAGGACAGGACGGATGTACACTTTAAAGGGCTATGGACACGCAAGTTGAAGTTGCCATTTGTGTGAAACGATAGATGTGAAGGTACAT
The DNA here is from genome assembly GCF_002837175.3 of Physeter macrocephalus. NCBI lineage: Eukaryota > Metazoa > Chordata > Mammalia > Artiodactyla > Physeteridae > Physeter > Physeter macrocephalus. The sequence continues at coordinate 175,832,661 of NC_041224.1, forward strand.
TGACACAGCTGGTTGCTTGTGGAATTCTTCCCATCCCAATCCTAATCAGAAATCTCATGATAGGACACAGATGACTGAAAAATTGTTGTTGAACTGTGCCACTCACATTGCACCCTATAATCTCTGACTGTCTGTTGTGATCAGTAGGGTCTGAACTATATTGGTGTCCTACCAACCACTTCTCCCCCAGGTAGAGGCGATATGTTTTCCTTTTTCTTTTTTCTTTTTTTTTTTCAGCTGTGATGAAGTTTATTTTATCAATGTGTGTGTGGTTTTTTTAAACACCTTTATTGGAGTATAATTGCTTTACAATGGTGTGTCAGTTTCTGCTTTATAACAAAGTGAATCAGTTATACATATACATATATCCCCATATCTCTTCCCTCTTGCGTCTTCCTGCCTCCCACCCTCCCTATCCCACCCCTCTAGGTGATCACAAAGCATGGAGCTGATCTCCCTGTGCTATGCGGCTTCTTCCCACTAGCTATCTATTTTATGTTCGGTAATGTATATATGTCCATGCCACTCTCTCACTTTGTCCCAGCTTACCCTTCCCCTTCCCCATATCCTCAAGTCCATTCTCTAGTAGGTCTGTGTTGTTATTCCCGTCTTGCCCCTAGGTTCTTCATGACCATTTTTGTTTTTGTTTTTAGATTCCATATATATGTGTTAGCATACAGTATCTGTTTTTATCTTTCTGATTTACTTCACTCTGTATAACAGACTCTAGGTCCATCCACCTCACTACAAATGACTCAATTTCGCTTCTTTTTATGGCCAAGTAATATTACATTGTATACATGTGCCACATCTTCTTTATCCATTCATCTGTTGATGGACACTTAGGTTGCTTCCATGTCCTGGCTATTGTAAATAGAGCTTCAGTGAACACTGAAGTACGTGACTCTTTTTGAATTATGGTTTTCTCAGAGTATATGCCAAGGAGTGGGATTGCAGGGTCGTATGGTAGTTCTACTTTTAGTTTTTTAAGGAACCTCCATACTGTTCTCCATAGTGGCTCTATCAATTTACATTCCCACCAACAGTGCAGAAGGGTTCCCTTTTCTCCACACCCTCTCCAGCATTTATTGTTTGTAGATTTTTTGATGATGGCCATTCTGACTGGTGTGAG
>NC_041224.1:175834297-175836099 GCF_002837175.3 Physeter macrocephalus
AAGTCAGGGAGCCTGATTCCTCCAGCTCCGTTATTCTTTCTCAAGATTGCTTTGGCTATTTGGGGTCTTTTGTGTTTCCATACAAATTGTGAAATTTTTTGTTCTAGTTCTGTGAAAAATGCCAGTGGTAGTTTGATAGGGATTGCATTAAATCTGTAGTTTGCTTTGGGTAGTAGAATCATTTTCGCATTGTTGATTCTTCCAATCCAAGAACATGGTATATCTCTCTGCCTGTTTGTATCATCTTTAATTTCTTTCATCAGTGTCTTATAATTTTCTGCATACAGGTCTTTTGTCTCCTTAGGTAGGTTTTTCCTAGATATTTTATTCTTTATGTTGCAATGGTAAATGGGAGTGTTTTCTTAATTTCATTTTCAGATTTTTCATCATCAGTGTATAGGAGTGAAAGAGATTTCTGTGCATTAATGTTGTATCCTGCTACTTTACCAAAATCATTGATTAGCTCTAGTAGTTTTCTGGTAGCGTCTTTAGGATTCCCTATGTATAGTATCATGTCATCTGCAAACAGTGACAGCTTTACTTCTTCTTTTCTGATTTGTATTCCTTTTATTTCTTTTTCTTCTCTGATTGCTGTGGCTTAAACTTCCACAACTATGTTGAATAATAGTGGTAATAGTGGGCAACCTTGTCTTTATTTTTTTTTTTCCAGAAGGCAGCCAGATGATTGAGGTTTATTTATTATTATTATTATTATTAACATCTTTATTGGAGTATAATTGCTTTACACTGGTTGTTAGTTTCTGCTTTATAACAAAGTGAATCAGCTATACATATACATATGTCCCCATGTCTCTTCCCTCTTGCATCTCCCTCCCTCCCACCCTCCCTATCCCACCCCTCTAGGTGGTCACAAAGCACCAAGCTGATCTCCCTGTACTATGTGGCTGCCTCCCGACAGCTATCTATTTTACATTTGGTAGTGTATATATATACATGTCCATGCCACTGGCAACCTTGTCTTGTTCCTGATCTTAGTGGAAATGGCTTTAGTTTTTCACCATTGAGAACGATGTTGGCTTTGGGTTTGTCATATATGGCCTTTATTATGTTGAGGTAAGTTCCCTCTACGCCTACTTTCTGGAGGATTTTATCATAAATGGGTGTTGAATTTTGTCGAAAGCTTTCTCTGCATGGTGTTGAATTTTGTCAAAAGCTTTCTCTGCATCTATTGAGATGATCATATGTTTTTTCTCTTTCAATTTGTTAATATGATGTATCACATTGATTGATTTGTGTATATTGAAGAATCTTTGCATTCCTGGGTTAAACCCCACTTGATCATGATGTATGATCCTTTTAATGTGCTGTTGGATTCTGTTTGCTAGTATTTTGTTGAGGATTTTTACATCTATGTTCATCAGTGATATTGGCCTGTAGTTTTCTTTCCTTGTGACATCTTTGTCTGGTTTTGGTATCAGGGTGATGGTGGCCTCGTAGAATGATTTTGGGAGTGTTCCTCTCTCTGCTATGTTTTGGAAGAGCTTGAGAAGGATAGGTGTTAGTTCTTCTCTAAATGTTTGATAGAATTCGCCTATGAAACCATCTGGTCCTGGACTTTTGTTTGTTGGAAGATTTTTAATCACAGTTTCAATTTCAGTGCTTGTGATTGGTCTGTTCATATTTTCTATTTCCTTCTGGTTCAGTCTTGGCAGGTTGTGCATTCCTAAGAATTTGTCCATTTCTTCTTGGTTGTCCAGTTTATTGGCATATAGTTGCTTGTAGTAATCTCTCATGATCCTTTGTATTTCTGCAGTGTCAGTTGTGACTTCTCCTTTTTCATT
>NC_041224.1:175836318-175917897 GCF_002837175.3 Physeter macrocephalus
TCCCTTTTTTTCTTGATCAGTCTGGCTAATGGTTTATCAATTTTGTTTATCTTCTCAAAGAACCAGCTTTTAGTTTTATTGATCTTTGCTATTGTTTCCTTCATTTCTTTTTCATTATTTCCGATCTGATCTTTATGATTTCTTTCCTTCTGCTAACCTTGAGGTTTTTTTGTTCTTCTTTCTCTAATTGCTTCAGGTGTAAAGTTAGGTTGTTTATTTGAGGTGTTTCTTGTTTCTTAAGGTAGGATTATATTGCTACAAACTTCTCTCTTAGAACTACTTTTGCTGCATCCCATAGGTTTTGGGTTGTTGTGTTTTCACTGTCATTTGTTTCTAGGTATTTTTTGATTTCTTCTTTAATTGCTTCAGTGATCTCTTGGTTATTAAGTAGTGTATGTTTAACCTCCATGTGTTTGTATTTTTTACAGATTTTTTTTCCTGTAATTGATATCTAGTCTCATAGCATGGCGACACATTTTCTATAAAAAGCTTTCATGACCAGGGCTCTGGATTTCAGAAATCTCTGAAGTCTCTCCTCTGTGTCTTCAGTATTCTTCCCCATTGTTGTGTTGTTGCATAGCCAATTATCACAAATTTAGTGGCTTAAAAGAACTCAAATATATAATCTCACAGTTTCTGTGGGTGAGGATTTTGGACACAGCTTAGCTGCGTCCACTGCTCAGACACTCAGCAGGTGGAAATCAAGATGTAATCCAGCAGTAGAATCTATCTCTTTAGTCATATAATGTCACCTAATCAAGGGACCATCAATCATCTGCACTGGTCCCACCCACACTCACAGGGAGGGGATTTCAGCAGGCAGGAAACTTGCGGGCCATATGGGAATTTTTCCCACCACCTTTGTTTTTCCCAGTGTCTACTCTGGGCACATTTGGAGACAACGGTCGTCATCTGTCAGGTCAGGGGTCTGAACACATTTTAGAGCAGAGATGATTTTAACTTGGGTTTTGAAGGATGAACAGAAGTTAGATTTAATACGGGAAGACCATCCTGGACACAGTGAGGGATAGGAAATAATTTAAGTTTAATAGTCCTAACTCCTGCTGTTCTGTTATTGGATTCATTTCTTCTGCTGTGGACACATAAAGTGGTTATGAGATTCTTTACTTTTTCATATTCATGTATATGGGACTAATTGCTCTAAAATACCTGAATTTTACAATGTAGATAGGAAGAGTTAATTGAAAGAAAAAGTAAATCACCTTCTTCCACTACTCTGACACAATAAGAATAAAAACATATATAGAGCTGCATTTCCTGTGCTTTAACATAGATGAGTCAACCTAAGCTTAGAAAGTCATTTGCCAAAATCACGACACCAATATATGAGAAGAACTGGGGACAAATTCAGATGTTCCTTTTCAAAGCTCCAGATCATTTTTGCCTCATAGTCTCTTAAGACATAATTTATAGATGAGGGTATTAATTGGATCTATGTCCAACTGGTGTTTGGGATTTTTCGGTTTTGTTACTCCATCTCCATAATATCTATGCATCCTGGAACAAAAGGTCTGCCTTTGCTTCAATTCCTATAAAAAGCCCTGCGGAATTCGCATTAGCACTTCCATAAAAGTCATCAATGCTCGGCAAACTACTCAGAGTTTAAATATGGAAGTTGAAACCTTAATCACAATTTAATATAACTAAATATGTACATACTTTATGGTCAATCATGCAGACCATTTACAGGGTCTCTTGGCTTTGAAATTACTAAAACTCAGTTGGTGCCGTAGATGAGCCTTGCTTGACATGACATATATTGAAACAGACCGTGGAGCAATCACGTAGGGATGAAAACCTCGCTCCAGTCTTAGTGAACCAAAGCTAAGAGGCAAATTATTCAATTACAGTAAATTTACAGTAGCTTAATATTTGATAAAAGTGGTTCTTCCATCATCAGAGCATCTTACTGAAAACCCTTGAGTGGCAAAATAGCGCCGGAAACTTAAGATGTTTTAACGACTTATTAAGAATATTCATCTAGCTTGATCTTCTATGAGCAGTCTAGTTTGAATATCTGTTTTTTTATTTTTTGTTTGGTAATTGCCAGGTACTTTGTTCATGCACCAGTGACCTCAAAATTAACCTGCTAATTGTCCTACTGCAAGCAGTAGTAGGGCTGTTAGGGGCACACAGCGACATCCACTGGAGAAAAGCTGCTTGGAGTTGAGAGCCTGGCCTTGAGAGAGGGATACTGTGTCAGTCCTTGGGATTTCGAGGTGCAGATCGATTCCCAAGTGCTAGCCCTACAGAGGTGTGAGGTGTGCCTGGCAAGGGGTCAGACTGCTCTCTGTGAAGATGAGTTGTGAGTCATATGACAAGTTCAAGGAGAAGACGGTTGTCTGCCCAAGAAAGTTCTAAAGCAGGGCTTCTCAAATTTTAATAGAGATGAATCCTGAGGGATCTAATTCAGCCTGAGATTCTGCATTTTTAACAAGCTCCAGAGTCATGGCGGCCCCTGCCCCTGGCCTATGGACCACTCTGTGAGTCACCAGGAGATGGAGGATGCTCCTGGCCCCGCCTGGATCAGGCATATTTATAACGCCACAGTCTCTGGTGTGACATCTGAGTTGCAAGACCACAGATGATAGTGGACACAGCCCTGGCGGGCTTTGAATCTAGACTCTAACAATTTCTAGCTGTGAGGTTTGGGATAAGCTGTTTACCCCATTTGAGAAAATTCCATGGCACTGGATTTGAGGCAGGATAAGGAGGGGTTCTACATCTGGCATGCTAGACTGAGGGACTCTTGGGGAAATTCAACTTGGCTTTTAGCTTCCTCCAGTGGGTGCCCTTACATGCAAATGTCTGTGCTGTAGCTAGCTTTGGAGTTACTGCCATAGAAATAAATATCCGCTCTGCCCAAACCCCTTCCTTGTCAAGCAGCACCCGCTGGGAATGTTGATTTTTCTAACTTCCAGAACCAGAGCACGACTTCTTAATCTGGGTTTGGTTAAACTTCCCCTACTGCTCAGGCACTGTCGTCAAATATAAAAGAGGCGAAGAGAGGGGGTGGAAATGCTAATTAGACCCTGTCACAATTCCAGCTACTGTTGTGAGAATTCACAGTATGCAAATCAGATTAAACCTACCCTCAGCTTCTCAGGGATGTGAGGGCATGGGTGGGGGATTGGATTGACAATCCCAGGGTGAAAAGGTAAGAACTGATTCCCATTTGTTCATCTCTCTGTGGTGTCTCCAAAGCACCCAGGCTGAGAGACACCCATGGGGAGAAGTAGAGTCAGATGACTGTACTTCTATGTGTGTGTGTTTAAATAAAACATTTTCTGCGCCCCAGTATTGCAGCTGTATTCAGAGTAAAAGTGAGCTAAATGGCTTTAAACACACACACACACACACACACACACACACACACACACAGCCACCATTCAGCTCAGTATAAATGTCACAGCGTCAAATACTAAATACAGAGAATTATTAACGTAAGTGGCCTCCTATAATAAAGCTCATTATTAATAGGCCTATTAGCTCAGCATTCATTTGAACTGACAGCAACTTCTTTCTATGGCAGCTGTTTGCTCCCTTTTTACTTCCAAGACCCCTTCTGACATCTCAATGTATATTAAGAGGCAGAGAATGGGGTGGAGTCTGGCAGGGAGGCTGAGATGGAAGTAATGCAGATTCTTTTAAAACAGGGAAGAGAGACTGGGAGTTCCTATTTATTGAGCACACGGTATAAAATAATAGTGAACATTATTGAGCATATATCACACTCAAGCATATTACACATATTATTTTATCTACTTGGCAGAAAACTTAGGACACCAGTTAAGTATAAATTTCAGATAAATAACACATTTTTTTAGTAGTAGCCTGCTTTGAATATCGCATGGGACATAGTTTTATTAAAAATGATTTGTTGTGTAGCTCAGATTCAGATTTAACTGGGAATCCTGTGTCTTTATTTGGTAAATGTAGAGCAAGTTCTGTCATTATTCACATTTTACAAGTCAGGGCACTGAAGCTTAAAGGGGTAAAGTCTGAGGTCAGACCCCAAATTGGGTTAGAATCTCTGACTTTGAAATTGATTTATTCTAGAGCTCTTTCTCCTACCACAGGAGGCTTTTCACCAGCGCATCAGTCATGACACACACAGTCCCGCCCACAGCTTCTGTTGTTCATTTCCCCAGAGTTTCCTGAAGTTGCTCTTATTGTACCCATTTTGCAGATGAAACTCCGAGCTGTTCAGTTACAGCCAAGCATTATTTTGATAATTTCTTGAGCACTTATTAAGCATCTACTCTCTGTTAGATATTCTGCTGAACACAGCGGATAAAAAATTCAGACCCGTGTTCAGTCTCCAAACCCTAAGCATATAGTAAACGGAATAAGGCATGCACACAAATCAGCTAAGCGAAATGCACAATGGGACGGGTGTTATTATTACTCCCCCAAACAGTTAAACCGGCATGTCCGCTTCCCTTTTGAAAAAAGTTTCACCCAGTGAAGACCTTTTAGGGGGCCTATATTGCAGCCTGATTATTAAATACAATCTTAAAGGAAACCCTGGATTGCTATACGAGAAAACAATGTCATATTTTCAGCTTAAAAATATTGTAAAAGTCCTGAGGGAATGAATCATAAGTGAAAAATATGAGAAATTTAATAAATGGGAATTTGCAGAAACCAGTTTAATATCACACAGAAAATGACATGAAAGGATGGTTGCTCCTTCATTCTTCAATTGCAGCTCAGGATCAAATGATGGAGATCAAATTATGTGACATTTGTTTAATCAGTATTTATAAACACCTACTATGTGCCGAGCACTATAGAGAAAAATCATACATCTGCTCTCAGGGAACTCACAGTGGTTACACACTCTCTCTGATTCTCATTTTCCTCACCTGTGAAATGGGACTAATATTTGTATCATAGGCTGTTGTGAACGTTAAATAAGCTAATAAACTTAAGCTCCTAAAACTGGCACATACTAGGTACTCATTAAATATTAGCTCTCACTGTTCTTTGCTGAGGACCAAGAAAATTGTAGGGGGGCGTAATTACATTATAGCGTGATAAGGGAGCATTGGGGCAGAGGCATGGGAATGTGAGGCCACAGAAGTCATCCCCGCCAAAAGACTTTAGAGCCTTAAAGAAGGCTTCACATTCAGCAAAATGAGCCTTTCCCCAAAAGGCAGGAGGAAAGAGTATTCCACCTTAAAATGAGTTAACATTTATTGAGGTAGGTACTGTTTCCACACACAAAGAAACAGACCGCAGATGGCAGGTCTGGGCTATGGACCAGATAGTTTGGTCTTTACTCCTGATCAGTTTCTCGTGATTAGAATGGCAGGTGGTCTGGGGCAGCTGGTGTCCAGTGAGAGTGGAAGAGAGATGGAGGTTGGGTGGACCGAGGGGCCAGGCCAGGAATTGCCTCAAAACTCACGTCAGCTGCTGACTTTGTCCTACAGGGGCTGAGGGACCGCTAAAGGGTAGATAAAAGAGAACGAGAATGTTCCTATCAGAGTTAAGTTGTAAAAAGGTGACTCTAGTAAAAATGGTAAAAAAAAAAAATAGTGTGGAGAGGGACTGATTGAGATGGAGATTGAGAAAGAGACAGAGAGAGAGAGAGAGAGAGAGAGGTGTATTTTTCAAGTTAAGTCCTTTTGTGCAGCTTTGGTCTCCAATATTTTGACAAATGTCTCTGAATTTTGTTAATAAAATATCTGTGGGCTTATGGTTCAAAGGGAGACAGATTTCCAAACAATTTCTCTATCTTCTAAAAGTGGTTGAAGTTCTGTAAGCCTTCTCTTTTTGGTTAATTGCTGCGTTATCTGCTTTCTACAACTAAATTAAATATGTAGTAACTTTGCTTTTTCACCAACGAGATACTCTGTGGAGATGAAGAGCCCAGGAGTGATAAGCTGAAAATCCTAAGCTCATTCATTTAGTAATCATTTATTTTATTATTTATCCATTAAACCAGCATCTCATCCGTTGAACTTTCCATCTTTCTGTCTGTCCAATCATTCACTGTTATGTCTATGCATGTTTCCATTTATCCATCCATCCATCCATCCATCCATCCATCCATCCATCCATCCATCCATTCATTTCATTTCCTTTCCTTTCATTTCATTTACTAAATGCTTACTGAGCATCAGTTATATGCAAGCACATTAATAGGATTAACTAAGCACAGTTCATTTGCTATAGGGATCCCACAGCTCATTAAAGGAAACATGCAAGTAGACAGCCATATTAGAGTATCTTTTTTAAAAAAACAAATTTATTTTATTTTTTAATATTTTATTTTATTTATTTTTTTGGCTGTGTTGGGTCTTCGTTGCTGCGAGCGGGCTTTCTCTAGTTGCGGCGAGCGGGGGCTACTCTTCGTTGCGGTGCGCGGGCTTCTCATTGCGGTGGCTTCTCTTGTTGAGAAGCATGGGCTCTAGGCGCGCGGGCTTTAGTAGTTGTAAAATGTGGGCTCAGTAGTTGTGGCGCACGGGCTTTGTTTCTCCATGGCATGTGGGATCTTCCCGGACCAGGGATCGAACCCGTGTCCCCTGCACTGACAGGAGGATCCTTAACCACTGCACCACCAGGGAAGTTCCAGGTTACAGTATCTTAAAAGGATTCATCCCCAAAGATATTTCCAAAGTCCAGAGATAGAACAAGGCAAGGGGTGATAAACTAGAAGACTTTTGCCTGCTTTAGGAAGTGACTTGGTTGTCTGACAAGTTCTAGAGCTCTATCAGCAAATGAAAAATGGCTGAAAGTATGTTTGTTTTACTTGACATCCATCTCTACTTTTCAGATTTCAGGTGTTTTCAGAGGGCAAATGTCTTTACTCCACAAAACTACTAGAAAGAGTTACCAATAACAGCATGTTCTTATTAAAAAGAAGTAATTTCCCCCACTCTTCTTGCTTTACCATTTTAGAAAATAATTTATTCCCCCAGGGCTCTATTCACCACCACTCTGCCTATTCAGCAGTGATGTGCTAAAGAAACAGTTGACTTGAGACTTTTCTTTAGACTTGGAGGAGAAGAGGGTTGCGGAAAGGACCTAGAGAACTGGGCTTTTTCTAGCCCAGTTTCTGTGCCTTCATAGATGATTTATTGTTCAGTCAGCACATTCTAACTGGAAGTAAGGGGGCCATTTCATTTAGCTTTTTGGTGAAAAACACAGCTATGGCTTCAAACTTTGAAACTTTGAGCTGGAGCCAAAAAACCTAGAAATTATTGCTGGTGAGAATTTTAAAAATTTTAAAAATTTTCAATTATAAAAATTAACCCTATTTGTATCTGGCTATTTTTCTTTTAATAAGTTTAATAAATTAACACTCCAGGCAAATGGCAGAACCCAGGTAGTTTTTCTTTTGGGGACAGCAAAAGTCCCAGATCCCTGGATCCTTCCTATGCTTAAAAAGACATCAAGACTCCCTCTCTACTTGTTTTCTCCTGTAGACTTGGAGAACATCTCAGATTTCCTGGACAGTGAGAGAAACCTTCCTGCGCCTTGAGGGCATCTCCATAATATATGTGTACAGTGATTTGTGCACTGTATTGGATTCCACTGATTAAAGAGCTAGTTTTTTAGGTGGGAGGTGCGCATGGTGCACTTGCTAATGGATGTGGATGCTTTGGATTTATTTGGGAGCCTGGAGGATTTGAGATGCATCCCTCCATCCCAGACTCAAGGGTGGATATACGCAGAGCTCTTCAAATCAAGTCTGAAGATGAAGGCAGAGGACAAGAGAAGGAGAGGATGAGGAAAGAAGCAAGAAGGGAAACAACAGAAACTTTAAAAACCTTCCTTAAGTGGCCCTACCTCTGGCATGATACCCAAACTATTGCCAGGGTACACTGCTGCCACTGTGCCCTGATCTATATCTCCCAATCTCCTTCCATCCATTTGACCATGAACTCCTTGAGGGTAATGATAGTATTTTAGTTGTGTTTGAAATCCCAGCACCTAACAGTGCCTGGCACGGAGTAGGCAGTCCATAAATGTTTGTTACGGAAAATAAATGAGAAGATTCTAAGTGACTGATAATCAAAGTTGTCATAAAGATCAAAATTACATAAACAGAAAAGAAAAAAGAAGTGAAGGTGAGACTATGTGATTCAGTAAAGTTTAAGAGTTATCATAAAAGGAATCAATAAACCCATGTATCACCTGCTCAAAGTGGACTCGGGACCAACAGGAGCAGCATCTTGATGCTGAGAACTTGTTGGAAATGTGAATTCTCAATGCCCATCTTAGGTCTACAGAAGCAGAATCTGTGGATAAGCGGCTCAGAAGTCTTCGTTCTAACAACCCCTCCAGCATCTTTTTATGAACTCTCAAGTTTGAGAAGCAAGTGAGTAAAATATATTGCCTTTAATCAGTGAAGTATTGAGTTAAGTGAAACACATGGAAAATACCTTTCCTTCTCGTCTTCCAGAATTGGCACTGTCCAGTTTCCCTGATAAACATTTGGCAGTTTTCACAAAGAAAAGAAGGAAGGGGAGGAAGGGAAAGCCCAGAAGGAGGGGTCTTATTATGTGAATCAACTATGCCATTTGCTGTGATGGTCACTTCTCATATGTGAGAGTTAAAATGTCCATGGAAGCGTCTCTGTTCTGGATCCCACAGACAAGGGCTTCCCTGAACCACGGGAGCCTGGAGGATTTTGCCTTTGATCGATCACGTAGATGAATGTGTTCAAGGTGGGGTTTGCTTTGATGGCCTAGCTGAGGCACAGAATAGATTAAATTGGCCTCTCACGGTGGTCCAATCTGATTACCTTAATGACCTTATATATAGTGCCTGAGCCCTCTGCATACTAGCTATGAGACATGGGTAACTTAATATTTCTCAGGCTCAGTCTCCTCACCTTTAAAAATGGAATAAGACCCACTTGATAAAGTTGTTGTAAGGATCAAATGAGTCAATGCTTATGAAAGCCCCTAGAATCATGTCCCACATTTAATAGAAACTTAATGATGACTGAATATGAATGAATTGTGGACTGAATCTATAATATCTAGCATATTCACCAGGGTAAGTAATGCCAGTTGCCACAACAGAAGGGCCCTGAAATCTCAGTGGCTTAATACCAAGGTTTTTATTCCCATTCACACTACAAGTTCAACAGCAATTGAGGGAGATTGGAGATGGAGGAGATTGTTGCACAGTCATTCAGTTATCCAGGCTGGTAAATTCATCATCACATGGTCGATCCATCTGAAACACGTGGCTGGGTGGGCACCATCGTAAAGGGAGAGAAGAGGTGATGAAAGCAGGCCACGTCACTTCTCTCATGGTCATTTGGGCAGAACGTGGCCCCTCGTTCCCCATATTGGTGTCCTCCCTCTCTCTCTCCTTGGCATTCATCTCTACTCTCTCAGTGCAGCTTGCTGTACCAACCTCTGCTCTGTCATGAAAGCAGACCCTTGAGAACAGCCCCAGCCACTGATAGAAAGAGAAGTGGTAGATAAATACCCCAGCTTCCTCACTCCTCTGTCTGAGTCATTCTGAGGCTCCTTCTACACTGATTTCCAGAGTTCTTCAGTAGCATTAAGCTCCAGGTGACCACCATGGAAGCTGGCTCAATACCACACTCTATGTTGTCTTCACTTCCTTCCACTTATCTGAAGATAGTCTATTAATCCTTGTCTTGGTGTCTACTTCTGGGAGAATCCACATCACAAAACCCTCCAACTACAAAGGGGACAGGAAATACAGAGGGGCACATGGGATATTTGAGATCCATTGTCTCTGTAACAACCTACCTGTGCAATAAAGTGTTCCTACTCAAAAGCATAGGACGAGTACTCCTTCCTCAGCGATTTTTTGGAATAGTTTCAGAAAGATAGGTGTTAATTCTCTGTAAATGTTTGATAGAATTCACCTGTGAACATCGCTAATTATTAGAAAAGTGCAAATCAAAACTACAATGAGATATCACCTCATACAAGTCAGAATGACCATCAACAAAAAATCTACAACAATAAATGATAGAGGGGGCATGGAGAAAAGGGAACCCTCCTACACCGTTGGTGGGAATGTAAATTGGTACAGCTACTATGGAGAAGAGTATGGAGGTTCCTTAAAAAACTAAAATTAGAGCTATCATATGATTCAGCAATGCCACTCCTGGGCATATATTCAGAGACAAACATGGTTCAAAAGGATATATGCACCCCAATGTTCATTGCAGCACTATTTACAGTAGCCAAGACATGGAAGCCACCTAAATGTCCAAGGACAGATGAATGGATAAAGAAGATGTGGTACATTTACACAATGGAATATTACTCAGCCATAAAAAAGAATGAAATAATGCCACTTGCAGCAACGTGGATGGACCTAGAGATTATCATACTAAGTGAAGTAAGTCAGACAAAGAAAGACAAATACCATATGATATTGCTTATATGACGTCTCTAAAAAAATGATACAAATGAACTCTGCAAAACAGGAACTCACAGACTTAGAGAACAAACATGGTTACCAGGGGGGAAGGGGGGGATAGATTGAGAGTTTGGGATTGCCGTGTATACACTGCTATCTTTAAAATAGACAACCAACAAGGACCTACTGTGTAGCACAGGGAACTCTGCTCAATATTCTGTAATAAGCTGAATGGGAAAAGAATTTGAAAAAGAATAGATACATGTATGTGTATATACATATATATATACATATATATATATAAAACTGAATCAATTTGCTGTACACCTGAATCTAACACAACATTGTTAATCAACTATACTCCAATATAAAATAAAAATTTTTTTTAAAGCATAGGAAGAGATGCCTGCCTATTATTTATAATCTATTTCTAAGTTTCCAGAGTTTAAAAGCCTGTGGTTTTCAATGAATTGCTTCTTAGCATTGCGTAGCTGAACTGACCACATAATGAGGCTTTGTGATCACACCCACCCTCTTTACACTAATGCTGAGCTTTGATTAATGAAGTGCTACCCATTGTACGGATAGGAAAAATGATTCAGGGCTAGTCACTTCCACTAAATTAAATACAGTTAGTGTGATACTTCATATAACATTCCAACCATTTCCTATTCAGAGTCCAGTCCCCCACTTTTTTTTTCTTGTCTCTTCATATTACACCTAAGTCCAAAGTTATTCATCCTGGTTTTAGGCTCTTAATTCCTGTGTCCGCATAAAAGGGCAGGAAGAGTTTCACTGCTCAAGGATTTAAGCTGTTACTTAACCTTGAGTCTTCTTGGCTCTTGATTTAAAGCCTTTCAAACCTTTTTTAAGAGAGAAAGACATTTCTCATTCTAATAGTAATATCCTCACATTCCATTCCCACCTGAAGGAAGTAATATGAGGCTTAGAGAATGTGTATGGGTCAGAATCTCCAAGAAAGAACTCAGCTCCCTTCATCCATCTATTTATTTATTTATCTCCCATTCATTGAGCACCTACCACGTGCTAGACACTGATGCTGATGGTGATTCTCTTATCCATGAGAACCGTGCAGCCTAGGAAAGGCGATACCAGATGCATGCATGTAGCTCTTGATAAATATGAGTGCTAAGTTACCCCAAAAACGTACACTTAAGAGAGCTCAGAGGAAGAAAAGACCCCAGCTCATTGGTTATGCAAGTGCATACGTAATCCCCTGGGTATTGATTTATTCATTCATTCATTTAAAACAATGTTTGTCATTTACCATGTGTTAGGAAATGTGCTAGCTCTATGGATAGAATGCATGAATAAAAACGACCCAGCTCCTGCTTCCTGTGGTGTCCAGAGTTTGGTGGGTCAGAAGCGTGGGTTATATCTGGATATGATGAAATGGGTCAGATGGCTGGGATGTGGGGAGATGAGTGTTTTCCAGGCAGACGGAACAATGTGGACACAAGACACAAAGTGGCTACAGGCAGAATATAGTGAAAAGAAGGCAGTCCATTCGGTGGAGAAGAAAGCTCTGGGATCATGCAGGAAAGGATGTCAGACTGAATCAGGGCTTTCGGTCAGGCTTTGGAGGAACTTGCCTGCCTCTCCCAAAGTCCTGGCCAATGTGTGATAGACACATAGGAGACTCTGAAGTTGTTTCAGAAAAAAAGGCATGAGATGACAGACTTGACCTAGCAGGAAAAAGAGAGATGGAGACTGGAGGTGTGAATGCAGAGAGAATGCAGTTCCGAAAACAGAAGTGAAACACACACAGACCTGAACCTGGGTAGTGGCAACATGGTGAGTGATATAGGAAGGGTCTGGGAGGTACTACAGTGATAGAAACTATGGGAGTCCTGATCTCTACATATAGATGTTGAAATCAAGAGAGACAAGGGAGCAGAAACCGTGGGTGCTCACAGATAGTGATTCTCCTTCTAACTGGACACAAAGATAATACCCTTTTCTAGCATCCTTGAGAGATCAGTGTGGCCGTGGGACTGAGTTTTGGCCAATAGAATATGAGTGGAAGCCCTGTACGGGACCTCTATGCCTAACCTGTTAAAAAAACACCTCCCACGGGTGACCTCCACTCTCTTACCAGCTGCCTGCAAAATGGAGAGACTTACAGAACTCAGAGGAGGGAGACACAAGACAGAAGGAGACAGCATCCCTGAATACCTGCCTAGAACAAGGGTCCGCTGATTTTCAGACACCATACCAATGAATGGGCATGGCTGTGTTCCAATAAAACTTTATTTCTGAAAAGAGGTGTCAGGCTGACTGTAGTTTACCAGGCCCTGGCCCAGAGCAAAGCACTCCCGTCTGCTGACCTCACTGGACAAGAGATACAAGATGTTAATTTTTACTTGTTAAACTTCTGAGACCTGGGATTTGTTTGTTATACTAGTTAACTTTGGCATATGGGAGAGGAAGGAAAAAAGGCTGTAAAATCTCCCCATGTTCCTCTGAAAATGTGAGACTCTATAGGATGTAAGATGTGAAATCCCACCACAGGTTTTAAATAATTCCTTAAAAATCAGTGTGACTGGGAATTTATAGGGGAAAAAAGCCCCCAAACTGCTAGAAACTTCTGGGGAGATGCAACCTATGAATACCCCAAGGATTCAGTATTTCATTGCTTAGAAATGGAGTGAAATGACGGCTAAGGGCCCCTTCTCCTGAGACGGCATGATAATTGGGGTTTAGACACATTCGTTTACTGAAGGAAAATTCTGCTGTCTGCATTCCAGAATTCAAAAGAAAGAAGGGAGAAAAGAAGCCTTGGATTTGCGCCAGGTGGAGGAGAAACTGAAGAAGTCTGTCAGCAAGCCCTCAGGTAACAATATCATAATTTAATTTTTTTTTCTAACAATGGGGGAGTAATTAATGATACCGTGTTCCCTTTTCCTGTTTCCATTTCAGCCTAGCAAAATTCAGAGTGTAGGTGTGGTGTGGGGTGTGTGTGGAAAGTACGGTATGTGTGTGTATATGTGTAGTATGTATGTAATGTGGTGTTTGTGTGTGGTGTTTGTGTGTGTGGTGTGTGTGTGTGTGTGTGTGTGTGTGCACTCACTCAGAGCAATCAGAGGCAGGAACAGGAGGAGCTTGTCTCTGTAGGTTTAACCGTGGATTTATTTACTTGGGAGCCCCATCAAACAGGGGCCACATTTTTGCCTCTGTAGCAACTTGCAGGTTCCTCAGGGTGTTTTAATTGGCCTGTTAGCTGTGAGACAAGTTGATAGACCATCCGGAACCATTCAGTGCGGCATCCTTAAAAGGCAGATGTGAAGGCCTTCCTGATTTATTTGCATTTGAAAGGAGAGAGGACAAAATATAATTCTGGCTGGCTACCCCATTGCCTTCTCTCAGAGAGACTTCTTGTGCCTAAGTGAAGAGGGATTTAAAGTCACCCCAAATGCCCAGTGGTGAACATTCCAGGACAAGGTCACCTGAAATGGCTTACTTTCTCTCTAAGGCACTCTAAGTTTCTCTCCGAGGCACTTGAAGATCTGTAATTTATGCACTGGGTCATTTATGCTGTGGATCTAAAATGATTTCAAAATTGGAAATTATTTTCCAAATTATAGAAAATATGCCTAAGAAATGTGAGAGCAAAGGGTCAATTTTCAGGTTACTTGGGCCAAAGTTCAGATCTACAGACAAAACAGCTGTGACCACTGACAAATCACCTCCCTTCCCTGGGCTTTGGTTTTCTTCGGCAGATATAGGTATTGAGGATAGAGTCAAATCCATGCTTTCCAAAATGTGTTCTAAAAGATATCAATAGTGGGCTTCCCTGGTGGCGCAGTGGTTGAGAGTCCGCCTGCCGATGCGGGGTACGTGGGTTCGTGCCCCGGTCCGGGAAGATCCCACATGCCGCGGAGCGGCTGGGCCTGTGAGCCATGGCCGCTGAGCCTGTGCGTCCGGAGCCTGTGCTCCGCAACGGGAGAGGCCACAACGGTGAGAGGCCCGCGTACCGCAAAAAAAAAAAAAAAAAAAAAAAAGATATCAATAGTAAGTTATATGCAAAATTATTTCAATGATTAATTTAACCAGAAGTTGTGTTCCAGTGCTATTAAAAAAGACATGTACACGCTGCTATATTTAAAATGGGTAACCAACAAGGACCTATGTATAGCACAGGGAAACTGCTCGATATTATGTAACAACCTAAATAGGAAAAGGATTTATAAAGAATAGATACATGTATATGTATAACTGAATCACTTTGTTATATACCTGAAACTAACACAACATTGTTATCACTTTGTTGTATACCTGAAACTAACACAGCATTGTTAATCAACTATACTCCAATATAAAATAAAAAGTTACAATGAAAACAAGATGGACATTTATTTTTCTTTCAAGTGAAATAGGTCCAGAGGTAAGCAGTCCTGGCAGATCCTTCTATCTTCCTTCTCCACAGTCCTTAGCAATGACTTCCATCTTCAGTCGCCATGCAGTTCAAGATGGTTGCCAGAGCTCGCCATTACATCTGCATTCCAAGTAACAGAAATGAAGAAGTATAAAGCGTGGCAGACAGGATGGTTTTCTCTTAGCTAAATCAGTTTCCTCTAAATAGATTTTCCTGAAGTCCCTTGTGACGCTTTGTTTTTACCTCATGGGCCAGAATATGTAGTCACATGACCATACCCAGTTGCAAGAGATGCTGTGAAGTGTAGTATTTTAAGTCAAGGGTGTTGCCAATGTGAATAAAATCAGAGTTCCATTACCAAGGAAATTGAAGAGAATGGACATTCAATGGAAACAAACTGTCTCTGCCATAATGGCTAAGGAAGTGTGCAATATACTGGATTACAGCTGAGTAGATTTCTTTTCTGTACATTTCAGAGATTTTTGTATGCAAATGTACATTGTGACACTTCCTGTATGAGATGTGTCCCATAATTATTTGATTATAGATTCCTTTCATTTCAGAACATCACATGCAAATTAGTTTTTAAGAAATAACTTTGAGGAAAACTGCATGTGATGATCTCAAGTGTCCCTGGTTATTGATGAGGTGTCAGATGATCTAGATCACGGGTTCCCCTCTCCCTCACCAGATCTCTGGCAGTCAACCCTGATTCTCATTAACTTTTTCCTCCTGCCGACCTTCTGGGCTCTCCTGACAAGCTCGGGATGACTCTGGAGCCCTCTGTGGGCATTGAAGGGGACACTTGACAATCCCTTTTCCTTCTTGGTCATATTTAGTCACCCATTGATGGGTTTTTACTGAAGTAGGATCATGGGGGTGTTGGGCACCAAAGTCAAGTGAGGATGTAATTGGAACCAATCAGAATGAAGTGTCCCATTTTAGGAAATGCTTTTTACACAGAAAAACTTAGTAACAGCACAGTTATAATTTAAAGGGCCAGTTGTGAATTTAAAAGACAGACAAAAGTAAAGAAAATGGCTCCGCCATGTGTACCCTTCATGCAAGGCTCTGTATTTGTTCCATGATACATGATGATGCCAACATACAATTCTAAGTCAAAGTTTTCAAGGGCATCATTGTTCCTTTAATAGAGAGAAAATGATTTCCTACTATGTGTGAAGCCCTCTGTCTTTGTCCTTCAGAAGCTCATAGTCAAGCAGAGAGAAAAATGTTAAACAAAAGCCAGAGGAGTTCCGGAGGTCTTCACAGAGTAGCGGATGGCTGATAGAGAAAAATATCTGCTGGAAGAAAAGCTGAGCTCTAGAATAAGAAGTGCATGTAACTGAGCCTTGGCTACCTCACTTTTTAGACTTTGAGAAAGTTATTTAACTCCTCTGTGCCTCAATTTCCTAATCTGTAAGATAGAATAGAGAAGATTTCCATTCCTGAAAGTAATTTTGGCTATTAAATGAAATAGCACACTTAGTACTTTACCTGTCATGTATGCATTCAACAATGGCTTTACTGCTGTTATTGCTATTATTATGAATATTAATATATTTGCTCTTCTTAATGTTTTCATGGCAATATACCAATGGGGATACACAAAGGATAAAAAGATAGTTCTATCTTGGGGAAAGGGCTGGGGTGAAGAATAATTTTATGTGATAGCAACTTTGGACTGAGTTACAGAAGAAAGAATGTTCTAGGAGATGAAGGTATCTCAATGGTCATCTAGACCAGCCTGTCAATCAAGACATCTGACCTCATTTGTGGTCCATGTTGATTTTCACATGAGCTTCATGCAGCCAGTTCCAACCAGCAGACCTGTTGTTTTAGCCAGAATGGTCTATATATTTGAATTTGAATGATTCTCTCCTATTTTATGACTGTCCAGTCCTTATAGGATTTTTACCTGGCATATTAATGTGTTTATGTATGGGTCCTCTTCTAGGGGAAGATGTTGCTAAAAAGAGGGACAGTGGCCAAACCCTATAGAAGGAGTGAGGTCTGGGCTGTAATGAGACTCGCAGTGAGGTCAGAAGTCAGGAAAGTAGAGAACAGAATAGAATGTGGATACGGTGGTCAGACCAGGCAAGATGTGTGGAGCGAGGGTGTGCTAGCTCACAGGACCATTCAGAGCTGCTCACAACTGTTCTTAACCACGGGATGACCTGGGGAAAGTGACCCCCCACCTCCAGCAGCCTCCAATTTCCTCATTTTTAAAACAGTATGGGTTAATGGAGTCAAGATGATCACATCCAGATTTCTGATTCCAATTACACAGTTCTCTAGAGGCAGAGTAGAGGCACTTCATCAGAAGGGTATTTCTTCATCCATATGCTATCCAGAAGTTTCTGGGGTCTTTTGAAATTTCTTGTAAGAAGTCCCACTATCTAAAGAATAATTCCCAACACCGCAGTTTCTTTTAATAAGCAGTTACATCATCCTTCTAGACACTACCAACTACAGCCTCGAAACAAATGGGTTGTTGGTTAAAATGAAGTCTTTGGACGTCAAGGTCACCCAGAGTAATAAGGTATATTTACATTAGGTTGGAGGCTTCTGTCTCGCAGTCTCCTTCCTTCTGGTCATAGAGCAGAGCAGCAGGGCAAGATGTGCTTCCAGTTTCTACAGGAGATGCTCCATACCTCTCAGCTTCATCCCTGTGTTCACTGAAGTATATTTAGCAACGTTTCATGACATTCCTGTTCATACAACATATAAAAGCAAAGCTAACATAGAGCTTTTGTGATGAACATATTTTGTTTTCAACTTTTAAGGCTTCTTGAGGTTATGAAACTTGGTTTTTCCTTACGTCTTGTGCCTTGTTTCTTCCCACTTATACAATAGGAGTATTAGTTGGTAACATTTTTCCGTGAGGCTTGGAAACCATTGAAAGAGGAGGCATCCAGAATGTACATAAGCTATCAAGTCCCCACTTACCAGTGGCACACGAGACATAAAGTTACACATGGAAGAGCATCCTTCTCAAAGCAGCCTATTCAAAGGTCTTGAAAGCAAATGTCATCTGTGTTTTGTCTTCATGTGTGGAAGCCACCCCTGTGGCTGGGAAGGGTTTCTCTGCATTGGCTAGACTCCTAGCACCACCCTCAGTAGCCATACAACTTTGCCAGTCTGGACTGAAGTCTCAAATCTGTAATTTGAGTGTTATCATGTTTTTTATAGGATTGCTATGTGGATTAAATG
Source organism: Physeter macrocephalus (assembly GCF_002837175.3). Classification (NCBI taxonomy): domain Eukaryota; kingdom Metazoa; phylum Chordata; class Mammalia; order Artiodactyla; family Physeteridae; genus Physeter; species Physeter macrocephalus. The sequence goes on from NC_041224.1 coordinate 175,854,314, forward strand.
AAACAGCAGTTGCCTGTCATATAGTAAAGATCAAAAAACTGTTGATGTCTTCCTTCTCTCCTATTTGCAGAATGGTTTCATTTATTCAAGTCTTTTTCCAAAATGTACTTAGTTTATTTGTTTGGGGCCTGAAAAACCTAATACCAGTGATAAACTGAAGTTTTTAATTAACAAATCATTATCGAACATCTATTAAGTTTATAAAACTGTGCTATGTACCATGGGAAATATAGAGTCAGCCCCTTATTTTAAAGGAGATGAGTTGGAATGAAATTGCAGAAACGCTTTCATAATTGATTGGCTGTGAAAGTCTGAAATGCAATATTAGGAGGGCTGCTCTATGGTTGTTTGGGATTCAGGGATCAATAGGAGAATAATTGGCATGTCTGTGAGCTCCTCAGGGTAGGCCCCCTACACATGCCTATAGTCTATGACACACAGTGGACATCAGTGAACGTGACTTAGGTGATGGATGAAGAGATGGATGAATGAATGAACGGTGCTCGAGTTTTAATTGCTATGACCAGCGTTAGGCTCACAGATCTTGGAGATCAGCTGTATGAACTAGGCAAAGTGAGTACAGTAAGTCCCCTACATACGAATGAGTTCCGATCCGAGAGCACATTCGTAAGTCCAATTTGTTCATAAGTCCAACAAAGTTAACCTAGGTACCCAACTAACACAATTGGCTATATAGTACTGTATTATAATAGTTTTATAATACTTTTCACACACATAATACATAAAAAACAAACACAAAAATTAAAGAAAACGTTTTTAATCTTACAGTACAGTACCCTGAAAAGTACAGTAGTCCAGCACAACAGCTGGCACACAGGGGCTGGCATCGAGTGCACAGGCAAGAAGAGGTACTGGCTGGAGGAGGGAGAGGAGGTGGGAGATGGTAGAGCTGAAGGATCGTCAGCAACAGGAGACGGAGGGCGAGCTGCAGTGTCACTCACGCCTGACGTGGATGGCACGCCCGTTCGCATCTTTGAAGGTTCGCAACTTGAGGGTCCGTATGTAGGGGACTTACTGTAGTTGTCTCTGCTCCAGTATGTCTGAGACCTCAGCTGGAATACTTGAGTGAGGAGTGACTCAGTGGCTAGAAGCTCCTGAAGGCTCTTTCATTCATGTGCCTTGCACTTGGTATTGACTATAGGCTGTCAATGATGGGAACACCTACATGCTGCCTCTTCATGTGGCCTGGGCTTCCTAACAACATGGAGGTTTTAAGGGTGACATCTCAAGAAAGTGATCCAGGTGAGGACAGTACCCCCTTTACTCACCATCATCAGACGTCATTCACTGTCACCTCCACTCTCCATTAGTCAAGGCAGCAGTTGCAGATGCCGCCAAGGTTCAAGGAGAAGGGACAAAGACTCCACCTCTTGTTGAGGAGGGACAAGGTTTTGGAAGAGCAATCAGAACTTGAAATACTGTAGCCATTTTTAGGAAATCCTCCACAAATATAACACATATGAATAAATGAATAAATGAATGAATGAATGCTTCTGAGATCCGACTCACTCAAGTTTGTGCAGAGGCGGGGAGATTGAAACACAGTTTTTTGGGGAGAGTTGGGGCAGGGAAACCTAGGGAATAGAATCTGATTGGTATGTTGAAGACTTAGTAGAATTTTGTAAGTCAGGGGTGAAGGGTCTCTTGGAAACTTACGGTCTAAAGGAATGATTCAGGGCAGCACAGGTCCAAACAAGTTAAGCTGATTTGACAGGAGAGCTGGAATCATGTGTAAAAAAATACGGGAGGGAGAAAATCCTGAAAAACTCTCACTGCTGATGATTGTGGCCTTGGAAGCTGCATGCAAAGCTCACCTTGCCATCAACATGCCTTGGAGATGGTGGAGGGACACATGGGCCATATTTCAGGTCAACCATCAGTGAATCAGAAAAATGCACTTGAAGATGGGAGAAGAGGAACAGGCATAGAGGGTTGGTTCTTATGACTCCGGGGGATGTAAGAGAATCTACAAAACAGACAATTACTCAACTGCTTTCATTTAAAACGACACTTAAACCTTTTCTTTCCTGAAGGAAACTGAAAAGGAAAAGAATGAACTATCCGTTTTCTTTAACATCGGAGACCAACACAGAGATGAAGAGTGCTCTCTGAGGAGAGCAATGTAAGGTCACTGCATTTACACAACTTCGTCCCCCGAGCTTGGAAAGCAGGCTGACATGCGAGGAACTTTTATTTTTCCCTCCGATGCTAATTGAATGTGCAGATAGAGGGGTACCAAAGTGACTATATTAAAATGAAATATGTCCCCTGAGTACCTGTTTCCATCCATCCTCTTGCCAACTGACCTCCACCCCAGCAGGATGATAACTTTTTCCGGCCAATAAAGCCCATTTTCAGTTATTATTTCTTTTTGTCTCTTTTCATATCTCCATGGAAACATTCCAGTAGCTGCTGGCTAGAAAATTAGCCATCTGAACTCTGTTTCTCCCTCTCTCTCGTTTTCTTTCTTTCCATGCCTCTCTCTTCTCATCAGATTAGTGAGAAAATTCAGCATTGAATCTCTTTCAAGCTCTTGGCTCTGCACAGCCTGGTTAACACATGGAAGGGGCTAAGATTAAACCTTAATTTAACTCTGTCTCTCACCCAAACGTCACCAGACTCCTGGCCCAGTTTAACTTTCAATCATTTTCTAAAAAGTCTGGAGGAGTGCGGTTCCTCACTGCCCGTGTCTCCAATGTGACCATCTTCGCCTGGTCAAATGCCTTGTGGTGAAATCCAAGATGGCATTAGGGAGGAGAAGGAGAGTGAGAAGAAATGAATATTTATTGAGTTCCTGGCATATGTCAGGCACTTTAAATGCATTATCTCTTTCAATAGAACAGCCCTAAAGAATAAGTATGTGTTTCTCTAATTCTTTTCAGAGAGAGAAACTGAGGCTTATGGGGGGGTGGGTAATTTTCATGTCTCAGTTCACACTGATCTTAATGATGTCCTTGCACTGATTGTCGACATATCAATTGTCCCTGAGGCTGGATTAGTCACCAGATTGCCTAGTGACCAGCACAAACCCAGTGATCAAAAGTCCTCATGGCAACTCGTTCAATAGCTGTTGTCATCCTTCATTTTCAGACAGGGAATTAAAGCTCAAACGGGTTCAATAACTTTATTGGAATTGTTGAGACTGGAACTCATTTCTGCTGTAGGTCAAAGCTCATGCTTGTGTGAACTAGATTTGTTATTTTGAACATCTCTTCCGTGGTCAATCCACCTACAAATCATACTTTCTCCATTGCATTGTACACCTCTTGGAGTACTTGATATTGCCCATTCAAAATCAAAACAAAGAAAATATGAGGAGTACAATGTCTTCAAAAGGCATCCTGATAGAATGGAAAGGGTTAGTTGTGGGGTTTTGTTTCTGTTTTTGACAAATTGAGACTAGTAATATTAACTCTAATAAGTCAGGCAAGCAGAGATGGGACAGGAGCCCAGACCAGACCTGCCTCTAGAGTGAGAGACCCAATCTTTGGGAAGAAGAACATGGTACCCAAAGAGGCAAAGAACTAAGTAGTAGGCCAAACAAGAAGCTCCTACCCAGCAATGATGAACTTCAGAAAAACCAAAGGAGTGAAACACAGGGATGTAGCAAATAAGCTTCAGAAACCCAGAAGAGAGATAAAAATTCAATATTAGACAAGTCCATCAGTAAGTCCAGGTTATATGCATGAAGATCTGTTTATCACACTGTTGTTCATTCATATTGGAAAAATTTATATAAATACATTTTCATATAAGAATCACTGAATACATACATATACCCCTCCCACAAAGGACTATTATTCAGCCATTAAAAATTGTTAAAAATATTTATGACAAGGAAAAATACTTTTAAACCCCATTACCCTCCTCCCCAACAAATGATAAGACACAAAACTGTTCTCTCTCTGAATAAACTCACTTGTGTAAAAATATGTAAAATGAACCTAGAAGAAATCATGCCAAAATATGCATGATGCATGACCCTAGACATAAAATTTGAGGGTAAATCTTTTCTCTTTTTTATTTTTTCTGTAATAAATATCTATTTTTAAAAATTAGAATATATTACAAGAGGAGAGATGTGGGCCAGGGCCCTGGGACAGGGCAGACTATCTGTTGGGGTCAGTCATGTATTGTTGGTGGATGGGGCACAAAGGAGCTGGCCAGCATGGAAGAGAATCAAGAGGCAGGAAGAAGAGACTCTAGTAGGTATCAATGTCTACTCTGTCCCAGACCTATGACATACGTTATCTCACCCAGTCTACTCATGGCCTTGCTAAATACCTATGATTATCCCCATTTTATAGATGTGAATGTGGAAGTTATCAACATTAAATAATGTGTCCAGAGTCAGTCAGCTCAAATAGTAACAATAGGTAAAATACTACTGAACACTCATGTGCCACAACAAACGCTGAGAACCATCCACACGTGGGTCAGGTTAGTCCTTGCTACAGACCTACGCAGTAGGTACCATAAATTCCTGGATCCTACAGATGGGGAACATGAAATACACTTGACCCCCAGTCCCATTCCAATGCAGGTTGATTCAGAGTTGGGCAGTTGACTCCAGAGTGTGCCTTAAACTACTTCAGGTCACAACCAGAAAGGTCTGCAGTGGTCAAGATGAGGATAAAACACAGAGTTGTCTGTCTTAAGAGAGTACACTCTTTCAAATACATTTCAGCATCTATGACTAAATAAATGCAAAAACTGAAACTGCCAGGCAATCATTGAACAAGACTGTCATGTCATTCCAGCTCCATCACTAATGTATTGTGTGATCCTGTTAGTTCTGTCTGGAATTCTTTTTCATTTCCTGCATAAAGAAGAAGGGGTGTGTTTTGAAAATCTTTGAAGTTCCTTCCAAGTCTAACCTCGTTAGGAAACACATCTCTGCACAGAAGTCTGTGCTGCCCCCCCCTGCTTACCTTCATGGCTTAGTATCCTTTTTACAATGCATGTACTTTAAAAAATATGTTAAAGACTTTTATTTTGAAATAATATTAAAATCACAAGAAATTGCAAAAATAGCACAGAGAGTTCCTGTGTACCTTCCACTGAGCTTCCCCCATCGATTACCAGGAAATTGGCATTGGTACTATTAACTAAACTACAGAGTTTTTTCAGATTTTACCCATTTACACGCATTCACTTGCTTAGCGTCCTTTGGACATCAGGAAGTGGAGACCAACAGCCATTCGTCTTTCTTCCCATCAACGACTTCTTCCCCGCATTTTACCCTCCAGCAACCTTGATCTTCTTATGGGTCCTAAGGATAGCATATTATTTGTGTGGATGTACCCTGGATCCCAAAGTGTCTTTTTCATGTCATTATGACCCACCAGTGTCTCAGATTAAAAGACATGCCTGCTCTGCCGTTTCTCATAACCTCTTTGTGATTGCATGCTCCAAGGCCAGCTCCCTTTGGGAATCTGTCCTCCTTGGGCAGTGGTCCATCCTTACTTCCTGGTTAATTCTGTGTCTAACACCATGCCTGAGGCTGATTGGACTCATAACACATACTTGTGGGAGGGATGAACCAATGCAACCTGAGATCTTAACATCTATGCTCTTTGTATCTTGAAATATGTCTTTAAAGAGCACCTCTTTCACCTTACAAAGCTTTTCACAGAAGGATCATTAATTTGGAAATGAAAAGTACAGTACATATAGGATGCAGTGCAAAAAAAATAAGGAAGGAAATGCATACACCAACTATCACCACACTGAAGGCTCTACAGTACCATTTTACCATTTAAGAGAGAGGCAAAACTGCTGAGCATATAATTGAATTTTAATGGTGAAAATAATATTCATTCTCACTATGCGTTAGAGATACTATTTTAAAATTATTTCTAATATAAACACTTTCTCTTCAGCTCTCATTTTCCCCCTTTCTCTCCTGCTCTCAGGCACAAATTACTGTTAAGTTGGGCTAAATAATGAATGAAACAGTCACTGTCATTAATGACAAAGTGTAATATTGAGTTGATGAGACTTCTTGTTTGCAAAGCTTTTCTCTCTCTCTTTTTTCCCAAACATTCCTCTGCAAGGATCACTGGCAAAATAATTCATATTCAAGTGAGTATCTAACTGAAAGATTATGGACCCATGGAAATGTAGACTAGCTGGTCTGATATCCTAAGGAAAAATAAATCAACAAAACAACCTTCCCTTGGGATAATCACACTTACTGGTGTATAACAGTCTTGTATTCAGAAGAAGAGCTCCCATTTTAGAGCTTATGCAAGTCTCACAAAAATAAGCTCTCAACTTATGAGTGTCCATCACTGCATTGGGGAAGGGTTTACTTGGGCAGAAGTTAATTTTGTGCTATTCAGTTGCTGAAGTACAGCATGCCCTGACATCAATTTCCTGTCAGACACGTTTTCTGAGATGTGAAGTTCATATATATGCACGTTGTCTTGGAGAGGACCATCCTTTTTCCCAGATCAAGATAATCTTGAATCAGTAGGTAGGGTGGAATGGGGCCAGAGTCTGAAAAACTAAATGAGGGTTGGAATGCTCCAGAAGCTCTAGGCTTGATTCTCATCTGTAATGTTTTCTAGCTTGATTTCACTACCTGGCAAGGTAGGTATCCTTACTTCCCCCAATCTTGGACTTTTATGGATAATAAAATTAAGACTCATAATGGTTATACAGTCTCTAAATAGCCCCTGGAACAGTGAACTCAGAAGATATGTATAGAGGGAATGAATGAATATTCGTTCTGGAGGTGGGGTGACTTCTATCACGGGTTTGTAAGACTAAAGACCATGTGAAGAACTTTGAGTATGTGCCATAACAATGACAATCAAAATTCTAATTAACTAGATAATGTCTACTGAATTTATTCTAAATCATGCACTGAGTGAAGCCCTTTAGATATAACTACTCCATTAAATACATCACAGCTACTCAATAAAGAAGATACAACGCATCTTCCCAATATTGGGATGAGGAAATGGAGGCTCAGAGACATTAAATATCTCACCCAGGTTCAGAGTGGTATCTAGAAACTGGCAGAGCTGGGACTGGCACTCAGGCCAGTGTGACTCACATCCGTTGTTTTGGAGAACACACATCAGTGTCCCTTTTGATGAGTCACGGCATAATCAAGTATTTCGAAGAAACATTTCTCTGACCTAATAAACGTGTATTTACTCCCATTACATAATAGGGTTTGTGGTCGTTGTTGAAATAGTAAATGCATCTCAACATCTTTCTCTTTTTGCCTTTGCTGCTGCAGAGCTGTGGGCTAAATTCATCGCTCAATCACAATCATTTTATTAGCCCTCAAAATAAATGTGTTCTCCTATTCTTCTAAATAGATTTTAAATTTCTGGTTCTGTTTTCACTGCCTTAAAGCACATTTTATTGTAAGCCCTTCTGAATCATTCTTGAGGAGATCTGGAAAATTAGGAAGAACTTTCAAATCAATTAACCTTATCTTGCTGTAAGGTAAGATCATTTTGCAGATCATGAGACAAAGGAAGTTAAGGGACTTGACCAAAATAAATGAGCTGGAAAATTCTGGAATAAAGACACTTTTCGATTTTCCCTATTCTATGTACAATGATTATTCCATCTTATCATGTCACATTTTGGATATGGGGAATATATATTATTTTAAAAAATTAAATTTTTGGAAAGATGATCTCAATTAAAAGCAGAAACTTACTGAGTATGCTGTGTGCTTTGCCCTTCACTTGAAGTTTTATTTAGACTATTTTAATGTTGTCCCTTCAACATCAATTAATTTGTCCTAGTTTTCTATTTCTGTGTGTGATAGTCTATGTGTCAACTTGACTAAGCTCTAGTACCCAGTTATTTAATCAAACACTCATCTAGGTGTTGTTGTGAAGGTGTTTATAGACTTGGTTAACATCTAGAATCAGTGGACTTGAAGTTAAAGAGAGTACTCTCAATAATGTGGGTGGGCCTGATCTAAGCAGTTGAAAGATCTTAAAAGTTAAAACTAAGGTTTCCTGGGGGAGAAGAAATTCAACCTCAAGGCAGCATTAACTCCTGTCTGAGTTTCCGTTCTGGCCTGCTCTATGGATTTTGGACTTGCCAGCCCAAAAGAATCACATGAGACAGTTCCTTTAAATAAATAAATAAATAAATAGATAGATAGATAGGTATATCAAGATAGCTATAGATATGTATCTATATCTATATATCTTATTTTAAATAAATTAATTAATAATTGGTTCTGTTTCTGAGGAGAGCCCTGATTCATAAACTGTGTAACAAGTTGTCACACACTAAGGGGTTTAACAATACACATTTATTACCTTACTGTTTCTGTGGTCCAGAAGTCCAGCACATTTTGGCTAGGTCCTCCACTCAGGGTATCACAGGCTGAGATCACGGTGTCACCTGGGTGCATCCTCCTCTGGAGGTTCAACTAGGGGAAACGTCTGTCCCCAGGTTCCCTCAGGTTGTTGGCAGAATTCAGATCCTGTGGTTGCAGGACTGAGGTCCCCATTGTCTTGCCATGTGCTGGTCAGCTCTCAGCTCCTAGAGGTCACTCCCTGGTCCTCACTACAGGGCCTCCTTCATAGGCCCCTCCCCACTTTGAACCTCTTCCTTCAGGAAGGCTTCAGACTCTTGGAAAGGCTCACCTGATGAGGTCAGGCCCACTCAGGATAATCTCCCATTTGTTTAACTCAAAGTCAAGTGATCAGGGATTTCATTACACTCGCATAATCTCTCCTGTCATATAATCACCATGGAGTGACAGCTCGCTATCACAAACCTTGTTCAAACTGAAGTGAAAGGAATTATGCAGGGTGTACGCTGTCAACAATCTTAAAAAAACTCAAAATCCATAGTGCTGACCTATCTAACACCAAGGCCTCTTATTCCTTGTATATCCATACCTTCAAGGCGGAGGCCATCAGCATTACCTGGGAACCTGCTGGAGATGCAAATCTTCAGGCTCTACCTCAGACCTACTGAATCAGAAATTCTTGGGGGTGGGGCCCAACAGCCTGTATTTTAAGAAGCCCTCCTGCACACTAATTGTGAGAATGACACCTGTAAAGAACTTAACTTTCTCCCTATCTCAGGTAGCTCTGCACATGGTCCTGTCTTTAAATTGTCATCTCCGTTAGCTTCACCATTTCTGAAGCTTAACTTCAGTCTTTCAACACACTCTGACTATAGCCTCCAAGCTTCCAGATCACTCCAGTCTCCCCAATCCAGAAATTCTGCAGCATCACTGAGACCCCTAGTCCATCGATCCTACTGCTTTTTTTTTTTTATTATCTGGCATCCCTGGTAGTTATTAAAGCCATTTCACAAATTTCTGATTATTCTCCTTTCCAGAACATGGTAGAACTGCTCCTTGACCACCTTTTGAAGTTAGATGAAGCTTTGTGATTTGCTTTCACAAATGAAATCTGAGAAGAAGTGACATATGAATTTTAATTGCCAGTGAGATTCCCTGACCCTCTTTTCTTCCCATTGCAACAATTGTGGAAGCCAATGTTGAGCTGGAGCCTTCATCAACACAGGTCCCTGAGTGACCACAATGAACAAAGGCTGGATCCATCCTGCTTGAGAAATAAATGTTTGCTGTGATAGGCCATTGAGATTTGGGGCTTGTTTTTTATTCCAGGGTAACCTAGACTTTTCTGATGGGTATAGCCTCCCACCATGTACAAATTTTTTTCCCTCCTATGACCATAGCCATCCCTTGCAAACAGCCTTCATTCCCTTGCCCATTCTCTGCTCATCAGACTACCCAAGTAACCCCACTTCCCCCCTGAAACCTGTTGGATTAGTCAGCATTCTCCAGAGAAACAGAACCAATAGGATGTGTATACAGAGAGAATCATTTTAGGGAATTGACTCATGTGATTTTGGAAGCTGTCAAGTTCAAAAATCTTCAGGGTAGACCAGAAGGCTGAAGACCTAGGGAAGAGTGGCATTTTGAGTCCAAAGACAGTCTTCTGGCAAAACTCCATCTTCTTCCAGGGAAGTCACTCTTTTTTCTCTAAAGGTCTTCAGCTGATTGCATGAGGTCCACCCACATTACGGAGGGAAATCTGCTTTACTCAAAGTCTTCTGATTTAAATGTTAATCTTATCTAAAAATACTTTCACAGAAACATCAAGGATAATGTTTGATCCAATATCTGGGTACTGTGGTATAGCCAAGTTGACACATAAAATTATTCATCACACCTAGCTATACTGACTGTCTTCTCTCTCTGCATGTGTTGCCAAGGAGCTGATTGTGGCTGAAGAATGTTGCAAAATGGGCTGAATGGATGCATTTCAGTAAGTGACCACACATCTGAAATAGACGTTCAATCCAACTAGACAGTGCTACGTTTTCCAGGTAGATCTACCTTTCCAGCTCTGGAGATGCTGGTTTCACAGCCATCCTTCCTCTATTATCACCCCCCCGCACCACCATATTCTACTGGTGACCTCACCTTACATCTCAAAGAAGAAGGATGCAATTAGACATAAATTCTCCATCTTTATTTCTCCAGGGAGACTGGCTGCCTGTGTCTGTATTCACAATCTCTGGCTTCCCCCCATGTGATGGAATGAGCACCCATCTCATCTCTAAGACAACTCCTTTGCTTATGATCCCTGTTCCATGCCCCCTTGCTTTCTCAAGGACTGTGTTACTCCAGGTTTTTTCGTTCTGTTCAGAATCATCAATTTCTCCCTCTCTACTACGTCATTCTCATAAGTCTCCAAATCTGCCAACAGATAGCCATCCAAAATAAAATCTCCCATGCCTCCAAATGCCACGGCCTTTTTGTATAAGTGTTCACAGCAATGCCTCCCCCTAAGAGTTTTCTCTAGTGTGACGGCCATTGCATCCCTCTTCCTTCATTCACTCCTTACCGCCTCATCAGGGCCCTCAGAGACCTTCCCAATACTTTCTATTGTTATAGTAGTTTCCTCTACATAGGACTTATTTTTATTAAGTATTCTTGTATCTGTTTACTTACTCATGTGCGTGTTTATTACCTGTCTTAGCCCATTAGAATATAAGCGAATTGAAAGCAGGTCCTCAGGCTATGTATGCGGCCCCTGTCTGCCTACCACCATCTGAATACTGCGTGGCTGAATGCCCCCCGCCCCCCTTTCTAGGCAAAATGCAACCAGCTTGAAACCTTATCTAGTAAAGAAACTGGGCTATATATAAAGGAGCATACAGGTCTGCAGAAATGCAGTGCTGGGTAAAAACAGCACTTAACAATTTACAGAAAGAGGCAGGGCACTTAACTTTTGAGTCTAACACACCTGCGTTCTCAGATTTGCCTGGGGATACTGGGGAGAGTATTTGCTTAATATTCTTCCCCATGTAAGGGGATTGCTTCCAAGTAATAGAGCAGCCTCCACCAAAGGCCAGCCCCAGGCTCCAGGTCTCTGGGAGAGAAAACTGCCTGTGGCTTTGAAAAGAGATAACTGTTTTTTGCTTTGTCTCTGTATTGCTGTTGTGGTTGGTTTTTTGTTGCTGGTGTTTTTTGTTTGTTTGTTTGTTTGTTTTTGTTTTCAGCTTTCCCTACGCATCAAGATTACCAAAAAAAAAAAAAAAAAAAAAAAAAATCCTGCATCCCAGTTCCGCGCATGGAACCCTAAAGCTAAAATATTCCACACATTTATGTTGTTTCCTTGGTATAATTTTTCCACTGTAGGTCTTCAGGGTCTAAGGGTATGCACAGTTTTAAAGGTTTTGAAAAGGAATGCCAAATTGCCCTCCAGAGAAACAGAAACACTTTATCCTCTCCCAAGCCGGGGATGAAAGGGTTAGCCCGCCATGGCCTTGTCTGCACTGCACATTATTCTTTCCTGACTTTGCAATTTGAACACCAGGGTGCTCTTTCCTCTGCAGGGGAGGGGCAGAGTTGCCTGGTGCCGGCTCCCGCCTTTCCACAGGTGCTAAAACCCTTCTTAACACCCTGATCACCTCACCCACGTGCATTTGGTAGAAGGCAACCCAAATCCCGTCTTACCCTGCCTCACCAGGGCTTTGAGTACTTTGTAAAACCAACTCAGGCTCTCCTCGGGCAACAGACGAGGTCAGGAAGCAGGCTTCGCACCCCAGGGTCCGTGATCCACCACCCTCTACGCTTCTAATACTGTCTCCTCTCAGCCGCCCTCACAACAATGGACACATTTTCAGCTTTCTCGGGTCGGGCAACTTATCAAAGAGAACTCAGAGGTCTCACGCAGAGCTGCAAGTGAATCTTAGCAGCCTACTGCAAAGTACATCATGCAAGGACTTGTGTTCCATTTTCATGGATTACGGCCTCCACCAGACCCTGGGAAATGAAGTTACCATCCAATACGTGCAGGGCTCTGCTGAGCTGCGGAAACCTTCTAAGGCAAACAGATTTTCTCCTTTTATTTCTTTCCCAGTGTCCTTATTATTCTGAGGAAGATGGCGGAATGCACAATGCACTGCAGTCAGAATTTACAGGGCTAAGTAAATCTGCAACGTTGCCATTAGCTGTAGGATGAAGGAGGTGATGGAACCACATGCATCTCATTGATGTTGCCTTGTTCCCTTCAGGTGGTTAATGTCTGCACTGGTTCCGGGAGCACGTTATGCATAATAGTTGTAACCACATCCACCGATGGAACACACTGCATGCCGGACTCTTGACTGAGGCTTCTATAAGCATTGTTTGGTATAATCCTCACTGCAGTGTTAAACATGAGCATCTACATTTTGCAGATGAAGAAACTGAGATTCAAAGTCGAGTCCAAGGATCACCATCCTGAGCACAGGTACAAGTTTGTGAGAAATGCAGAGTCTCAGGCACCCTCCCCTCTAGGAGTACAGAAACAGAACCTGACTTTTAACAGGATCCCTGGGTGATTCATGAGCCCATCATAGTTTGTAAGACAATGTTCCAGGTCACACAGCTAGTCAGGAGAGCACCTGAGATTTGAATCCTGGTCTCAAGAATTCTTTCTAGTATGCAGAGTTTCTTTTATATTAGAAAAATGAGAAGGAAATTCTCTAGCTTCTAGCAGGGAGCTATTATTGTATGACTCTACCACCATTATCTTGCTGGTCTGTGTGTGCGTGTGTGTTTGTGTGTGAATTGTTTATTCTATCAGTGTAGGAATATAGCTACCAATGTAGCAATATCTCTGCTGTAATGGGGTACAGATATAAAGGTGTTTTCATACATAGAGAATGCCTGCTAGTTGCATGTTCATCGGTGACACTAAAGGATTATTTACCTATCATTAAGATGTGAATGCTTTATCTGGTACTATTTTGCCTGTAGCAGACATCGTATTAAACATGCAGACTATTATGCTGTCCGTCCACTGAGTTGCGTTCCAATCCTATGTAATATAATATAAATGATGAAAAATAAATCCAAGGCAATTTGTCAAGAAAACCCCCCATCCTCACTCCCCTGTCCTCACTCGATTTTGGTGGAAGGCACTAAATCCAGGAAGCTGTGTACCACTTTGATCTTCTTCAATGTTTGGGCCCAGCTCATGTGGATGCTGTAGCACTAAGTCAGAGGGAGTACTTGGAAAATCTTTACTGTGTATAAAACTAGTTTCTCCGTAATGGCACACTTGCCCAGATGCCCTGGGAGGTGTCCTGCACACTCTGAGTCATCTTGCATTTCCCAGTGTAATTGATTCCCCAACTCCCAAACAGTTCCCTGCTCCTTACTTCCCTCATGGCCGCCCTCCAGTTGTGCAAGGTTTCATAGAGCTATGTCCACGATGAATTCTGCCTTGTCTTTTTGTCTGCCTGTTTTATTTATTTCGACATTTAATGCATTAGCGTTCGCTTACAGAAACACCAGAAAACCATCTCTCTTCTTTAATAATGAAGGCATTCAGCAAAGCAATGTGGGTGCCTTTGTCTCCATAGACTCTAATAACTAAAAAAGAAGGAGGAAATAGATTCGCTTTTATCGAACACTTACTAGGTGCCTTAGTACTATGCCCACATCACACACACAGACACACGGATAGACACACATGACACACACACACGGAATGCACACACATACTCATATACGCACACATCTGCAAACACACATAGGAAACACATCACACACACAAGCACACACACATAACGTTACTGAGCCCACAAACAGGACTCTGATAATGGTATGAAACTTAGTCGGCGGTTAAGAAAACCGATGCCTACATTTCACAAATAAAACACAAGTTAAAATCCTCTGGTATAATTTTTTGTTTGCATTTATATCAACAGCTCTGAGGACACTTTTCTTCCTCTCCCCATGTCTAGAGGGAATGTTCTTTATTGAAAGCAATCCATGTGTGCATTTATTTATTTATTTATGTAGGCCAATCTCACTCCTTTGGCTGTTGATTCTTTTCCTCTCACACCAAGATGTAACTAGACCATGGATTTCTGAGCATTTTTGTTCATTAGGAATACAAACGGTCTCTTCCAATCTTTTGAGATGTGCTTGCCCGAACGGAAAAAAACGGGGTGGGGGGATTACATCCAGAGCATATAATTTTGAGTTTGACTTATTGTCTTCTTGCCAGTACAATTTCTTATTGATTACAAAATTATCGAGTGTTGTTGGGCTACTAGAGAATTTTGAGCTTGTAGCGATGACAAGAAGCGCTTGAACAGAGAAACTACCAGCAAGCGGGTGGAGCCAAGTGTTTACATGATGAACTCTTGGGATGCGAAGCCACAGGGGTTTTATCAGGAGAAAAGTCAATGGGAGATTAGTAACAGGAGGACAGGCTGTGGCTGTATGCATGGCTTCCCCCTGGAAGCAGGGAAGTATCACTTGTGGACCAGAATGTCTAAGAATCCTAGCTGCTGAGACATTGGGGACAGTCATGTGCTAGGAAACCTTGAACAACAGGGGCTCCTGGAGGAAAAAAAAAATAGTCTTGATCTGCAGCATTTGCTGATTTCTGCAGTGTAAACATTTCCACCATGGTCAGTTTCAAGCTGTCAGTGGGGTGTCACTGAACACAGATTTGGTAAGTGTTGCTCTCAAGTGTTGCCATTTGAGGGGTGTGTTGCCTCCAGCCCACCACTGGTTTGGGACTTCTTTCTTGCTCTTTCCTGGGAGCATCGTGTGTTAGTCGGAGAGTCCTCCAGGAAGCGGGCAGCAAAATGGAATCTAAACTGTGAGAGACGAATCAGGGGAAATGCCCGTGAGTGATGAAGTGGAGAAGGAGCCAGAGCCGGAGTGGGAGGGGAGAGCTTTCCGGCCGAGATGCAGGTCAGACTGCTGCAAAAGGAGAGAGGGAGGAAGGAGGGTGGGCTGAGAAAACTCCTCAGAATGCAGTACAGCGCTGAGAAAGTCTTGCCCGGGCTGATGCGGAGCCTCGAGCAAAGATTTCCCATTAGTGGTGATCTGTTAGAAGCTGAAATGCCCCAGTTCTAAAGTCCTCAGTGGAACTTCTGGTCTTTGGCTGAAAGAGACTGAGAGAGAGAGATTGCTTTGACGTGAGCACCACACAGGATCCTGGACCCAGAAGGTGTGGCAACTGGAGTATGGCAGCTAATTACAAGCCTTGCGGAAGGTTCTATCTTGAAAGGAGATTTGAGAAACTCCTTGCATGGCGACCACACATCTGAAAGCAGAGGAACGTAAGGAGAGGCAGCCTGGTGAAGGAGGCCCACAGAGCTTCTGTATCAGAATCCCTGGGTTATGTATTTTAAAATACAGATTCCTGGGACTTTGGGGCTGTGGAATCAGAATCTTTGGTGCATTCGACATTTTTAACCATCTTCGCAAGACTTTTTTTTTTTTTTTTTTTTTTTTCAGATCAAAGAAGAGTAAAACAACTCCTGGTTTGGGAGTCAGATCTTGCCATATCAACATGGGGAAAAAAAGAAGTTACTTTAATTTCTTAACTGCAATTTTTTCATCTATCAACTAGATGTAATAATAAAGTGATGAACTGGATTTTCGTTTTTATTCTTATCTTTTTCTTTCTGATGATACCTGGATGATAGATATAGTTGTCTGTCAGTCAGTCACTGTCTGTGATGACAAAACCAGGTCATAATCTTCCATATCTTTCTGAACGCATTCAGTCCTGCCAGATTGTAAAAGTCATTGAGATACAGATCCCTTACCCATGTGTTTCTTCTGGAGGCTATGGGCCTGAGAAGCCCAGAGTTGCACCAGGAATAAAACAGATATAAAATTTTAGAAGGGTTGTCTAGTAAGTCAACACAGAGATGGTGGAAAGGGTAGGTTCTTTGGAGCTGGATAGAGCCAATGACTTAAACCTTCTGAGGCTTAGCTTGTCCATTTGTTAAATGATTATACCCCCTACTAATTGTGCGGTTCCTTGTGAGGAGTGAGAAGGAATAGTGATATATGAAGACAGGTGCATCTTTGGATGCACTAATCCCATTGCTTAGATGCAATGCTGAGGAAATAGTGCAGAATGCTGACACCTTAACACCAAGATGTTCATTACAGGATTATTTATCATTAAAAAAAAAAAAAACTTGGGAAAATTCAATTGGCAAGTAAAGAAAAAACAATTTATTCATGGTTTCTTAGTACCAGTTGCACATCGGTCTCAAAAGAACTAAAAAATACTGAGAATTGTATTCCATCCAAGAGACTCTGAATAAACTGGTTGGGCTGGGGGGTTGTACCCAGGCACTTGAGTTTTGCCCATGTCCCTCCCCCTCATCTCGGTATGCAGCAGCCCAAATATGATAGAATGGTTTAAAACCATAAATATAATGTTACTGAGCCACTAATATAACACATACAAGGCTTGTATTAAGCCCGTATAACAAGAAACACCAACAATGTCCAAATATATGTATAAATAAGAGATCAGAAAGAAATACAAGATGATCTATTGTTTCTGAGTGGTAAGGGTGTTTTTGTTTTTCTTCTCACTTTTCTGAACTTTGAAAACTTGCTTTCATAAGCTTGTATGACCCTAATAATAATTCTAAGGAGAAAGTGTGCATAGAACTTCTGACAAGCTGATTATCCCACTCCAAACTAAAAATATCAAGTCAGGGACCCCTTTTGTCTGTTCTTCTGCCATCCTGGTCACTCCTAGTTCTCCCACATTCTACAGCTCCTCCAGAATGGCGACCATGCCTTTCACATCATTATATATCCACCCCCTAGTACAAAGCTTGGCATATAAGTGGCACTTAATAATTATTTGTCAAATGAACAAATAAATGTCTACCTGACATTTACATAGTATTTAAATTGACTTGGCATACCATGACTCCATAAATGAGAGAGAGAGAGCAAACACTCCAGATCGTATTTTCCGGGGATATGTGTTCATAGCTGCGGGATCGTGATACAGTGAGGCTGCTTATTCATTCTATTGGTTTGAGCATGATTTTTAATGTGTCTATAAAGAGAGGTTTTCAAGTTTAATTGCAGCATCACCTTCTTCACGCTCACCCTTATCTCTGACAGCACTTTACTCCTGGTAGCTCAGCCTGGATTTTACGACCCTTCCACACATAAGAAACCATCCAAACAACGTTTTCACGTCATCTTCAATGGATTCAGAAAATGCAACAGTTTGCACCCTCCTCTCTGCACAGTTTATGGCTCCTGCTTTCATTCTACAAGGCTGCAGTGTATCAGTTGATAAATATCTGTCCTACGAGGCTGAGTGTGACAAACTGTTTCCTTCCAAGATCCACTTGTCCCTCATAACTTATGAAGCCAAAGAAAAAGCATTCAAAGGTGTCTTGGGTTATTTTTTCTCCTTAATTCTACCAAATCTCTCAGCATTGAGATTTCTGCCTATCACCCCACCTCAACTCCTATGTGATTAAATTCAAATTAGAACACACACACACCTCTTACTGTAGAGTGATTGTTGAATACGGCCATATATCCATATATCGTGATTGATATTTGTTTGAAGGAAGGCAAGTGAATTAAAACTGAATATAGAATTAATGCAAAAGGAAAGGCATCCTTAAAGAAGACAGGAAACCTGGTTTCTAAAGCTAACAGTGCCACTTAAAATGGGGTGTGTGGCATTAGCAAATCCCAGAGCATCTCCAAACTTCAGTTTTCTTAATTCCAGAGTAAGCATAGAGACACTTACAGATGTTTTCACCTTTGGTTTTTAAGTTATTCTTAAAACCATGAAGACCACCTGGTGATCCACTTTATCCCCTCATTTATTTAGCCAAAGTTTATTGGGTGCATCTCAGGCAGGGAACATAGTAGACACCAGGATAGGGTCACCCCCAGATAGTGTCAGGCCCCAGCTTTGGACCCTGTGCTTTATTAGAGGGTCCTCCTGAGCCCTCCTCCAGCCTCAACCATTCCCTCAAGGTGAGGATTTCCTGGAGTCAATGGGATCAGCCCATCCAGAGCCCATCTACCTAATTCCCAGAATTCCTTGCCTAAAGCCCCAAGCCTGCTTCTTGTCTGTGCAGGTCTCTTCCATGGCTGCATGTTACTGGGAGGATGGTGCCTCCAGTGGGCAAGGATCAGCTGTCTCCTATGGGTTGTGTGGTCTACAGACATGCCATCTAGTGATCAATATTAAAGACTTGATTTGGGTAAAATAAAGTAGTTGGAAGGATTGTGCCATCACTAAATTTTCCTTTATACGCATATGTACACACATGCACAGGCACACACACACAAAGACATGCACACTTAATGCGCACAGACACGTGCACACATGCATGCGTGCATATACACATATTCACACATACACACAGAGGCATGCACACATAATACACACACGTATACCTGAACACATACTTACACACTTCTCCTCTTAAGGCATTCGTTCCTGAAGAGAGAAAAGCATGTTCACTAGGACCAAATGACCTGTAAAGAATAAACTTAAAATGAGACATAATCCCATGACTCAGATACATCCACTGTTGGTATGTAATGTTGATTATGCTGCCTTCTCAGTTTTACCATTTACAAAGTCTTTTAACATACATGCTACATTGGCTACAACACCCCTGTTAGACAGGAGTGTTTAGATTCATCCTTCAGGTGAGCTGACTGAGGCCAAGGGAGAGCGCCTATGTTGCCTGAGGTCAGTCAGCCGGCTGGTGGCAGAGCTGGCGCATCTTCTGAATCCAGTTCATGGGGCTCATGATTTTATCCACCAGGCTCATTTTCAGGATTTACGTAATTGTCCCATTATATAGATAGACATGGGTAGACGTACAGGTATAGGTAGGAATATGGTTCGGATATAGATACAAGTGGTTTCTCAAAGCACCAAGAAATTAGAGGAAAATATCTAAAAACATCATATGATATTTCTTCAAATCCAGATTTATCCAGAACATGTTGTGTTACAGTCGTATCCAGGCGGATGTAAATCCAGGGGAATCCATACATACTGGTATAGACAGGGGAAAACAGCTTCCTACACCCGTCCTTTCCTCCTGGGAGTGGGCTTCCTAGAGACAGGGAGGGGTCTTTAATTCACACTCAAGAGCATTAGGACAGCATGGGGTAGGAAAGTGTTGTTCAGACAGAGACCTTGTCATCATTATGGCATGCAGAGCTCTTGAGGCTGGATGGGCCTCCCAGGCCTGCCTCCGCTCCGGACATCTCCTCTGGTGGACTTTATCTCCGTCCTTTGCTGACATTCATAGTTTAGAATTCTGTTTCTCATGCTTTTCTAAAGGGGCTATGATCGAAACTCATAGAAGAATATCTTGTTCTTTGTAGGGAAAGGAGGAAAGAGTTTAACACAACTTGCAAACAAGAAGAATGTAGCGTGTAAAAAGGCAGGAGCTGCAAAGCAGGAGAAGGCAAGGTTGTGTGTTGCCTGCTGTGTTGTTATTGAGACGGACAAGAACACAATGTTTCAGTTGTGTTGGGGGAATGAGGAAAGCATTTCCAAGTATGAACACGAAGGGGATCATTTCTACCAGGGCTTTGCCTTCCCAGCTCTGGCAGCCTCCTTACAAGTAACCGGCCTGTTAACCTGCTATGTTATTAACATGCTCCATTAGCCCTCATCCACAATCTAGCATTCATCCCACGGATTACTTCCCCGAGAGAGAGAATAGCACCTTTCCACGTGCCTTCAGTATTTCAACGGAATAAAATGAAGTCACTAAGTACTAGCTGCATTTACAATTCTGAACACTCAATAGCCACCTGCCTGGAAGGTGGCTCAAAGGGGGAAAGACAATTGAATAAAATATTGATCAATGTGTATTTATATCTCTACTTATATAACACGTTAGTAGATCAGAAATCAACTGGAGTTTTTCAAAAAGCACTCAAATTAAAGTTTTATTTTGCATATACTGTTAAAGACAGGAGGAAAAAAACCAGCTCTCTGCAACCCTCCTCTCCTCATGGGGGTGGGCTCCCTGTGGATGGGGACGGGTCTTTAATTCACATTCTGGAGTTCAAGAACAAGGCAGGCACTCCTTTTAAAAGTATGTAGCCATATGGAAAAAGGAAACAGTATCCTATTTCAAGAAGCCGCGTTGCTCCTCTGTCCCCTGAGGCTTGATTTTGGAAAACATGTATCCACACACAGGTGGATCAGACCGCTGAGGTCTGAAGCTCTCTCTCTTGACCAAATTTACAGTCCACACTAGCATGCTTTTACTCCTCCATAGGCTTGGTTAGCATGATTTTGCTATTCCAGCAGAGTCTTCTCCAGGAAAATGGCTTGATTCTTTGATTGTTCCCTGCAGTGGCTTCTTGGAAGAACCACCAACTCTTCTTCAAGGTAAAACAGCAGCAGATAATTTACCCTCTAATATCATTTTAATCTCTTGCTTCAAAAATCCTTACTTTGCTTTTTCCATCTATTCTGGACAGTTGTATCAGATCCTTACCAAATACCATCCAAGCCTCTGCACTGGAAGACCCGCTTAACCAGGATTTGTAACCCTAAATCAATTCCAACCTTGCCTTTCCACCTTGCCAGCACTGTCTAAGCTCTTTCCAGGTTCTCCATTACTTCAGTAAGCAGTAGACTTTTAGAATTTTCTTGTAAAGGTTGTGTAACAGGTTGTGGAGCCAACATGCAACAGGATAAATGTCCCCAACTGTAGGACTGATGTGAGCATTGCATGTGACGGTGGATACACAGACTTTTCCATCCTCAAGCACAGAAAAATCTTGTCATAGTCTAAAAAGGGTAATGGGGGGTGGAGGGGTAGTCCTCTATTTGTAGCTTTGTTGCAAAATCAAAATGAATGTGACTTCATTCCCAAGAAATATTTCAGTTTAGGAAATTTGCTTCATCGAGCCCTAGGTCCTTGAACCATTGTCTGTAATAAAGTCTTAATTTTAGAATTTGATTTTACAAATTACATGTGCTATAGAGCTTTATGCTTTACAGGTTAACATGAATTTTTTGAAAAATAAAAAAGTCATGAAGTAAACCACAGGAGAATTAAACTCTTTAGTGGCAACCATCATTTATAAATAGAAAAATTGTAGAATCATAGCTTTAAAAAGTAATCATTTATTTACTCATGTTCATTCAAATAATACTTTTAAGCATCTACTGTGTGTTAAGTACTTTTCTCAGCGCCTCGGAACATGGTTTTAAACTAGACATAAATCCTGTTCTCAAATAGTGGGCAAGAAATGTGAACAAAAAAGTACACAAGCAGGCATGGACAAAGCAACAGGTGAGAAGTTTCCTGAGAGTCGCAGAGTTTATAAAACAAGAAAATTCAAAGCTGAAGGAGGTCATTTCTAGTTTCTTTTGGGAGGAAGAAGGTGAGGAGACATGAGGGAGGCATTAGATTCAGAAGTCTTCCTGGAGAAGACTTGAAGTCTGGGTCAGATTTAACCATGCAGGCATGGATTTAGGAGGAAGTCCCAGCGGGGCTGAGACCCTAAACGTGCAAAGACAAAGAAGAGAGAAGCAAGACCTGGCTAGATCCATGTGGCCAGAGCAGGGGTGTCAACAGAGTATCAGTGGAGAAGGATACAGCTGAAGAGATGGTAGGTGGTGCCCTTGAAGAGCTATGACAGTCTAACAGATTTGTACCACCAAATAGAAGATCAATGTATACAAAGACTTGAAAGTCAAGTCAATGGGATATAGTCACTCAACCTTCTAGGCATTCATTTCGATAATATGTTTTCAGTGCCTCCCGTGTGCCAGTCCTGTTCTAAGGGTCGGGGTTGAAGTGGTGAAAGAAGTAAACATAATCCTTACTCCTAAGGAGCTACCAGTCTATTTGCGGGGAACCACCATTAAACAAATAAGTGTACAAATAATTGGTTAGGTTTTTTAAAGGGAATGGACAGAGGGAAAGGGAATAGCAGAGGTTCAAGGGGGACAGAGGATCTTGAGAACTGTTGCCCGATGGAATATTCCGATATTCTGCAAAGATAGACATGTGTTGTCCGTACCTTGTGATACAATAACCAATAGCCATATGTGGCCATTGAGAACTTAAAATGTGACCAGTGAGACGGAGCATCTGTATTTTTAATCTTATTTCATTTTAACTAATTTGAATTTAAGTAGCCACAGGTGGCTAGTGACTATTATATTTTGCTTCTAATTACACATGTATAGAATAAATTTCAAGCCCGTTGACAGCAGAAATCTTTTCTGTCTGGCAATGTTTCTTTAGCCAGGCCCCCACTATATACTAGCCATGCAGAATTGAATGCCTCAAGAAAACGTCCTTGGGCTTCCCTGGTGGCGCAGCGGTTGAGAATCCGCCTGCCGATGCAGGGGACACGGGTTCGTGCCCCGGTCCGGGAGGATCCCGCGTGCCGCGGAGCGGCTGGGCCCGTGAGCCACGGCCGCTGAGCCTGCGCGTCCGGAGCCTGTGCTCCGCAACGGGAGAAGCCACAACAGTGAGAGGCCCGCGTACCGCAAAAAAAAAGAAGAAGAAAGAAAACGTCCTTGTGAGGTTGTGTGACAAGTCTATGAGAAGGTCGAAAGGCAAACCACCGTCCTGTTTGGGAAATCGAGAGACTGCCAGTGAGGAGACAGTGAACAAGAAATGTTTGTCAAATGAATGAGCAGAGGGGAAGAGTCACTGGAGACAAGCCTTGCTGGATCCATAGGGTTTCAATGGGTGGAGCCTGCTGGTTGGGCTTTCAGTTGGGGGGCATTGGGTGACCGAGGATGCCGAGGTGTGAGAGCGGTGAGGGTGTGTGGAGAGCTGCCCACAGGCTTACATGCTGCAGCTGCTTGCCCTTCCTGGAACCTTGCAGCAGAAAATACCTTCAGCAGACACCCACCCTACCTTCCCAGGATCTGCACATTTAGCCTGGACAATCCAGGAAATGGACAAGAGGATGAGTCTTGATTTTTGAGTGTCAAATCAAGGCTGTGTGGTCATTCCCCTGCCATCCCCAGTGTAAATTGTCCTAGTTCCAGAAGGAGAGCAGGGCCACTCTCGTAAACAAATCCCCGTGTACTGGAGTCCCACCAAGAGTCAAGTGCTTCTCAATTTTGTCACAGTCAGCCTCCCAATAACACCAAGAGGCAGGGGGTGAATATCCTCTTTATACAGATTAGGAAAGTCTCAAACAGTTTATGAGACTTGCCTGAGGGTTCCCAACTGCTGAATTGGAACCTGAAACTCACCACACGCAACAGCGTCTGACCCCAGACACTCCTGCACACCCCTAAGACATGCTCACATCTGTTTTGATGCTTGTTTATGTCCCAGGTGTATGCCGGCTGCGGGAACGTGAGTCATCGCTGCATCTACTGAGCTATCTGAAGGATCACCATGTATAGATGAGGAAACTGAGGCTTTAGGAGGGGCCCGGCCCAGAGCTAAGTGACAGAGCTGAGATTCCAGTTTGGATTTGCATGACCCCAGAGCTTACAGTATCTTGGACGTTTTGCTCCTACCTCATACAGCTGCCGATATGGACGTACATCTTGTTTTAAGCCCCTTTATTCACAGAAGCTGAGATTGCCCGGGATCAGTGCTCACATATTCTGCAGCTGGAGAAACACGAATGGGAAAGCCAGCTCTAAGACAAACTGAGTATATGGCAATCATAGTGTTAATAAGGATGATAACAATAATAATATAATACAATAACATAGACTATAGATCACATATGTCATTATATAGATTACATTAACTATATAATTACTCAATACTATATTCTAATACATCATTATCACGTATCATGTACAATGTAGGTATTCATATTTAAAATACATAATGTATATGATATAGTATAGTTATATTATATTAATATATTTATAATTTACCATAACATAAAATATATATGTATATTATAGTCATTTGAGATATTATGGTATAAGATGATATAGTTCTGTTTCTTATATAAAAGTATTACATATTATTATATTAACAGATAAGATGTGTACCTATGGCATACATGTGATATATGTTGCGTCAAATTGTACTAATGATATACTATATTTCTATATTAACATGATAACATATAATGTAATGTGATATAATAAAGAATATAACATAATACAATACCACATAATATACAAATTACCAACATTGGTAAATGAGCCCCCTGGAGGCCAGGTACATCGTCTAGCATCACAGAGCTCACGAGGGTCAGAGTTTGTACCGGAACCAGACTCTTGGCCCTCAGTTTGAGCCCCTCCACCTGGCTCTAGCTCTGTGAGCGCTGCCCCTCCCCATCCACTGGGCTCCCATGTAATTACGTGAGGATCTCTGTCCAGTTCACAAGGCTGCCTGTGCCCCACATGTTTTCGGCACTCACCAGTGTTCCCAGGGGCTGTCACCCTTGAGTGTTCTGGCTGTGGGTGGTCCCTCAGGCTCAAGCTCTATGTGAAGACAAGGGGCTTTTACCTGCGGGGAGACCTCCCAATCCCCTTCCTAAGGCTGGGCAGGCCTGGAAGTCACCTGTAAAACTGATGGGATTTCAAAAAATAAAAGTAGATTCAATCACAGTGAAGCAACCTGAGGGTTTGGATCAGGTTTCTGCACAAAGGGTGATTAACCAAATGCCTTTGCTGGAATGTGGGTGGGCTTGGCAGGAGGTGAGAGGGACATGAATGAATCTGTCTGCATACTTGGGAAGTGTTTTTAACTCTCATTTTCACTTAAAAAACATTTCTAATCAATTCCACTTACCTGTTTCTCCTCCCTCTGTTCTTCCTGGTTGACAGGGAAATATGGTGAAAGTAAAGAGGCCTTGGAGTAAGACCATCCCTTAATGCTCTGTGTGCTTAGGTGACTTACTTTCACTACCTGAGGTTTGGTTTCTGATTCAGTAGGTCTGGGTGGGGCATGAGAGTCTGTATGTCTAACAGATTCCAAGGTGAGGGTGCTGCTGTCGATCTGGGACTGAGCTCTGGTCGCCCCTGGACTGGGAGAGAGAAATGATTTCCTCAAAGAGTCACAGCAGGTTAAGACCAAGGGCAGAGATCAAACCCAGGAGAAGTGGAGAAAACGATTATTTGCAGTTCTTCATGATCTTCCTGTATTTAAATTATATAGTCATGCCTTTGGTCACGTGACTTTTCAAAACCACCTACCAAAGTGGTATTTCCCTGCCCCACTGATATCCCACTCAACCATGTGACTTGTTTGGGCCAATGGAATATGGCAGGAGGAGAGTGAGTCTGTTCCAAAGCAAGGCCTCAAGAGACAGTGCCTGTTTTTGTTGACACTCTGGGATTCCTGCCATTCGCCGTGAGCAGAGCATGCCTCAAACAGCTCCAGTCCAAAGAGAAGAAGGAAACACACGGTGCAGACTTGACTCTGACGGTCAGTCTGGGTGCAAGTTCAGCTGACCAGCAGCTGGAATCAGAGCTGCTCACCTGAGGCCAGCCTAGTTCAGCCAAACTGCAGATGACCTGTGGACCCATAAGTGAGAGAGTGTAGTTGTAAGCTACTGAATTTGGGGGTAGTTTGTTATACAGCATGAATGCAGCAATTGCTGACTAATACACACTTGTGTCTTAGCATTACATGAAGATCATCTTTCAGTTCAGAAAGGCAAAGAAATGTACCACGTATTAAGCAGCTACCGTGAGCCAGGACTGTGCTTGTAAAACTGTATCTAGGAATTTCTTGTTTCAATCATTTCACTAGGTATCTCTCTAAACTCAGTACCTTAAAAAAGTGGTTCCAGTAGTTGCAGCTTTTATTTGTATAAGCTCCACTCTTTACCAATATCTCTCAAACTTCATCTTGACCTGTCTTGGATAGCTCCCTCCAGTCTGCCTGGTATGTGCCTGTGCTGTTTATTTTTAATAATTCTGGCATCAGAGGTCACCCAACACTCTTCTTACAGTCTCTCTAACGACTTGGTGTCCACCGTGGCATGGCTTCATCCCAACACACACTTGAAAAAAAAAAAAAAAAAAAAAGAGAACAAAAATAAAACATAAAGTCTCAACTTTAAGATGTAGGAGATAGGCCACTTGTTTTGTTGCTGCTTATTTTAAGGGGGAGGAAAGATGAGTGTCTTTTCTTCTTATGAATAAACATTAAAAAGAAAGAAGTACTTCAAGAGCTGAACTCTTCCACTGGACACAAATGCAGAGAAATTCTGTATATCTTTAAATGTTTTATAGATCCCCGTCATATATAATTTATCATGTTGTGAAACTGAGACCTTCTTTGAATGAAAATTTTACTATCGGAGCCTGGGGTACTTTAGTTTGATGATTTAAAACTCTCAATGCACTCGTAGCAAATAGCACGTTTTTATGACAGTGTGTTTGTCCAAGAGGTCAGCTTTCAGCACAGTAGGAAATTTCCCCCAGTAAAATTATTTCAAAGAGAAATATGTCTCCCAGCCCAATTCTTCTTGCAGAAAACGCAGGTGCAATTCCAGATAGCATTGGGTGTCCATCTTTCAAGAAGACACTAGGCAGCAGGGCTGCTCATTCATCTTGTGGTTTTGGACTGATGCTACAGAGATGTACTTTGAATCTTGTCTTTGCCCTCATTTGGCTGAACCTCTCAGTTTTCAGCCATAACATGATGTTAATGATATCAACTTTCAGGAATTTATTTGTGAGGATTAAATGAGATGGTAGTCTGTCAAAATGTCTGGTACATAATTATTATTACACCACATTATTCTGCAGACTCTGCTTTGAAATGAAATCAGCTCCCCAGTGGGATGTGACAAAGTACGATATAAAGAAAGAGTCCAGTCAACTTGTAGGCAAGGATTTAGGAAAATCCATCCAATACTGCAGAGATTCAGCGGCCAGTGGAATGAAGAGTGAGGGAACAAGTAAGGGAATTTTAGATACAAAGGTTTGGTGAAAAGAGTGGTGTGCATTGAGAAGCTACATTCTGGTGTCCCAACCTCAACCTTTACCTTGTCCTCTGCACTGCGGGGAGCTCCTGATTAGGAAAGGTAATAAACTGTCATCTATGTAGCCAATCAGAGAGCCAGCCACTCAGTCACCCATCCTTCCATCCATGCATCCATCCATCCATTGATCCGCCCATCTGTCCCTCTAGCTGTTTATCTCTCTATTTCCTCTTTCTGTCCGTCAATCTACTCTGCAAGCAGTGAAGAGATCCTAGACAGATACTGAGATAAGCTCTGCAAACACCAAGATGTAAGTCCAAGCCGATGGTCTCCAGGTATTTAGAGATCAGTTGTGAGGAAAATCAGGCAAAGTCATATTTTCAAGGCTGTGTGCTCAACGTTACAAGAGAAAGGGCATGGGATGTTAAGTAAGCATAGAACAGGGACAGCCTTTCCAATCTAGGAAAATCCAGGAGGACCTGCCAGGTACTTGGGGTGAGGAGCATTTAATCATCAAGTGGGTGATATGCGAAAGGCATTCCAGAGAGAGAGAACAGACATCGGGCTCAAAGCACAGATCTTTCAGGGAATAGTGTATTAGTCAGCTGGAGCTATTGTAATAAAGTACCATAATCTGAGTACCTTAAACAACAAACATTTATTTCCTCACGTTTTTGAAGCTGGAAGTTCACAATCAAGAGGTCCGCGGGGTTGGTTTCCGGTGAGAACTCTCTTCCTGGCTTGCAGACAGCCCTCCTTCTCCCTGTGTCTTCACAAGTTTCTTCCTCTGTCTTTGCACAGAGAGAGAGAACTCTGGTGTCTCTTCCTCTTCTTATAAGGACACGGGTCCCATCAGTTCAGGGATCCACCATTACGACAACATCTCACCTACATTTTTTTTTAAGGTCTTGTCACCAAATACAGTCATATTGGAGGTTAGGGCTTCAACCTATGAATTAAAAGGAACGCAATTCAGCCCGTAACATACGGTGACTAGGTTCACATAGCGGACACTCAGGAGGCATGCGGGCAAAAGAGGGTGGGTCAAACGCTGGAGAGGTAAGCAGGGATGCACTCAGCGCAGGGTGGTCCCTGCGTCCACATAACCATGAACAGCACACAAGTCAGAGAAGGGCCCCACCTCTGGCAGAAAGAAATCAGTGAGGAGGCTTGAGCTGCTTTAGCGTTTGTGCTCCATTCAGACACCCCCGGCCCCCGGAAAGCACAATGGCAGGTCACAAAGCCATGCTTATTAAGGTTTCAAAGCTTGGCCTCCCACTGATTTCTCCCTGAGCTGGAGGCTTCCAACTTCAGAAACCTGCAGATTTGATTGGGGAATGACTCTCTTGAACTCCAGGTGTACGCCGATGGGGTTCGATTTAAGATTTCATTCCCTTCGAGATGATCCGAAGTAGAAACTTCTCCAGAGGATGCCAAGTCCATTTTGGAGATCTATGGAAGCAGATGAAGACCGTGTGCCTGCGGCCTGTGAAATTTACAAGAGCGGGGGTGCGGGGAGGACGGAGGCCTGTAGGTCAAGGGTGAGTCGCATCCCCCGGGCTCTGTGATCCGTGTGCCCTGCCTCCCGAGGAAGCGGGAGTGGCTGCCCTTTCGCCGTCAGAGCAGCCCCCCACCCCTTGCTCTTATCCTCTGCTGAACTTATTAAGTTGGTATCAAGTCAACGTGTCCCTTCTTGATAGCACACAAATTCTCTGAGGGCTGCAGAATTCCGCATCCGTCCTCTTACCTGTCACTTCAGCCGCCTTTTAGTGGTGTTAAAAGAAACCTTTACTGCCACTCACATCACCCACTCACCTTGTTCTCGGGCAGTGACGCTCGTGTTGTGTTTCTCCCGCTCTGCCACCACCAGCTCCCGTGAATTAGCATTCGCCAAATTTATACGTGCTCATTAGTTTGAATAAATTTAACAGCTGCTGCTCCTAAGCTTTAAAAATGTAACCAGGCTTTTCCTTGGATGTAATTGAGGCCTCTTTAGAAAAGTAAATTACAGCCTGACTCCCAAGGAGGCATTTTATGAGTTTCGAGTCAAGAGGTCTCTTTGGGGCATCATAGGAGCTATAAATACCTGGGGGGTGGGGAGGAATAAAACAATAAAATCCCCCCGGTCAATTCTGCCTTCCCTGTTCCCTCGGGCCCTCCCCTCCTCTCTCTCACACACATAGAAAACCACCAATGGCAACCTGCATTGGATGGAGACCCCAGTTGTCCTCTTTTCTGCTGCTTGAATAGATGGGCAGCAGGGTGGAGCCTGCGTTTCTCAAAGCCACGCCTCTGGGCCAAATGCCTCGGAACCGCTGGGGGATGCTTGTGAAAGATAGGACTTCCGTGCCTCTCCTCAGACCTCTGGCATCAGAACCCCCCGTTCCCGCAGCTGGGTCCTGGGAGTCTCTGTTCATTACAAGGATCGCATCAGACGTTGATGTTGCATAAATTTGAAACTTGCTCTAGCAGCGGGCTAAACACAGACTTTGGAGGCATTTTGGTTTAGGAGATAACCCAGACTCCACTGTGTTCTCACATGACGATGCTAGGCAAAGTGTTCACTCCCTCTGAAGGGACTGGTACTCAGCGAATAGTGCTTTTGTGGTGATGAAAAGAGATACTCAAGAATATGTCCTTGTAGGTAAATGTCAGGCTGTCGAGGGCAGCTGCCCCAGGAATAACTCAGGTCAATATTCTATCAGTCGGAGTCAGGTTGTTAATTATGGAAATCACCTGCATGGTTGGCCTCCTGGGTGAGAGGCTTCAGTCGAGGAATATTATTTTAGTACCTGCTAGGTGATGGCTGCAGTAGTAGGTGCTGGAAATGTGGTGTTGAATGCCCTCTTATACATAAATAAGATAGTAAACTAAGTAAGCTAGCAGCAATAAACTACAAAAGTATAATGCATCACATTTTAGATGGTGATAGCCCCTTGGAGAAAAATAAAGCGTGTTATCGGTAGGAAGCGCCAGATATGGGATGGGGTGAGGTGGGGGCTGGGGGGATGCTTCATTGAGAGGCTACATTTGTGCAAAGACCAGAGGAGGAAAGGACACCAGCCAGAACTATCTGGAAAGAGGTCATAGCTGTCCCTATGGCAGAGGGGCTAGAAGGCCAGTGGGGTGGGTCAGAGAGCTGCTTCTCCAGCAGGAAGACCCAAGTGGCCAGAGTCCAGGGAACATGTGCCCATATGTCCAGGTCCCCATTGTCCAAAATAAGCTCAATAGGCAGCAAGAAAGCAGGAGAACTTTCTGGAATTGCAGCACAAGATGGAGATGCACGCCAGGCTTCACAGAAGTGGCCCATTTATCAGGAGAAGGATGGACCAGCAGCAAAGTATGCTTTAAAGCCCTAAGGGTGTTAGAAGCTCCAAGAAGAGAGAAAGTCCATTTGAGAGAAAGAGAATAATTAAATCCCCATCAGGTAGACGTTTTGTATAGGAATAATAACAACCATTACTTATTAAACACCTACTATACTCTGGGGAAGACACCAGGAATTTCACGTACGTTAATCCTTGTGAAGTAGGCACATTGTAAAGGAGGAAGCCACGTCAGAGATGCAGGGAGGAGCCCAAGTTTGCAAGCAAGAAATGTACTGCCATCTTCCAGTCTCCACCTGCTGACTCCAGAAACAGCCCCACTTCCAGCCCCAGCATGTTACCTTGCACCCCTGAGCCCAGGCAATATGTACAAAAAGAGTGCTACTAAACACCAGAGGACAGCGGAATATGAACACACAATGGCTGAGAAAAAGCTAACAAACAACCAAAATGAATTTTGCTTCTGGCGCAGAGACAAACCCAGACATTTAACTCAGACGCTTTTGTGTGTCCAGGGCACCCCCCAGGCCCAGATGCCTTTATTTGTACATGCATGCATCCACAAAGGCATCCTTGAACTGTAGGGCTTAGTGGTTAAGAGGCTTGCAGCTTAAGACTTAATGCCTGGAACTGAATCTGGCTGGGCCACTGTGATTCTCTGTGCCTCAGTTTCCTCATCTCTAAAATGGGGATAATAATAGTGTCAACTTCATAAGGATGTTCTGAGAGGGACCAATGAGATTATCTATGTATCAGGCTCAGCACCAGGCCCGGCAAGCTGTAAAAAGTCATGAACCCTTGCTATTTCCTAACTCGTTCACTGTTCCATTTATTGTTCACTTAAACATTCTAATAATTCTAACAATTAACCAAGTTTAAGAAAACTCAGACTTGTGAATCCCACTTAACCATATATAAACCATTTAAATTATTTTAGGTTTTCAGCATCCTCTATCCCATGCCCGGCATACACGTGTACACACACACACACATGCACACACCTCTCATTCTTATTTCTCTATTCTACTGCCCACACGGATAGACCAGGGCATAATCTTTCTCCATTCCATGTCTCACCTGCTTTTCCCTATGGCAAGAGCAGCTCTCCCTATGGTGCAGAGGGCATATGGCATATGGCAGAGGGCATATGGCACCTCCTCCCTATAGACTCCCTTCAACACCCAGGCTCACTTAAGTGTGCTTCACCCTTCTCTGCTAAGTCCTACCCCTCTCTCAGGGCACCGGGGCCCTTCCTAAACTCTGGTATAATTCCATGCTACTCTTGAGTCTTTTCTCCCAGACTCTGAATCCCTGGACACAATAGATTATTAAAATTTGCTCTTCGAGTCTTAGGATAATACCTAGAATTTTGCTGGCACTTGGTAAGTACTTATTGGGTAAAATCATCAATTCAAAAGCTGGACATAATTCAAGATAGGTTTGTCTCAGTTGAACCAAAACCCTAATAAAACCCTGTCATCACAAACAACAGACTTTCAGAATTCGTCTTCGGCACCTTCACATCACAACCATAGTCACCTCGATCATCTTTACATTACTACCACCATCATCTTCATCGTTTTACATCATCAGCACCACCATAGTCTCCAACATCTTCATTCCATCGCCACCACCACCATTACCTTTACATCACTGTCGCCATCATTCTTTAAGTTCCTTGTGACTTCTAGCACTTGGCAAATATTTGAGGAGCTCTTCAAAATTCCTTTTTGACCAGGCTTTCCAAAGCAGTTTAAGTTTTATTTATTCAGGGGGGATCATTAATTTTATCCAGTCCGCTAGGAGGCAGGGCTTCAGTTCTGTGGGTGAATTGAATTATCCCTCCACTGTTTCAAATTAGTAGAATAAAAGAAGCTGGATGTTGGCTTTGAGTTTTATGTGTTTTGGTATTTCCCCTGAGCAGAACTTCAAGGGAGCTCTAACTCCCATGTCTGTAGCTGCCTAATTTCCTTGCAGAATCTACCACCTACCCTGTGACTCCTCATCATATTAAGTTTGATGGTGCATTAAATTCTGAGCAGTCACGTGCTCCCTACCTGGAGATTAAGCCCGTACTTGTGTTTCAGTTTTGGGAGATGAGTCTTTATCTGGGGTCCTTTGGGAAGTGTTTCTCCATAAAAGACCTTGAAGTTCCCTGGGATGTAATGTGGTCCTCTCAATAAATAGCAACACCCCTCCCTCACTGCAAAGTAACTCTGAACCTAAATAATTTGTGGGACATGTGGCTGAGACAGGGATAAGTCAGTCTTGAGGATGACGTTTACAGAAGTCATTGATCTCATCTTGAAGAACACACTTGGCTAACACATCAGAAATCTCTTTACTGGCAATTCACTTGAATGAAAAGCATGGACCTTGGAAATATGTACTTATATATGTATTTTATATGAAGATTTTAAAAAATGTTTAAAAGCATTGCCTCTTTGAAAACTTCTTTGTTAAAATATATCATTTCTAATTATAAAAGCCCAGACCTATTCTAAATTAACCAGGTTAGTTAAAGCCAGAGGAATCTTGGGGTGTATTAGTTTCTTCTGGCTGCTGTAACAAGCTATTACAAATTGGGAGGCTTAAAACAATAGAAATTAATTTTCTCTCAGTTCTGGAGGCCAGAAGTCTGAAATCAAGGTGTTGGTAGGCTCCAAGGGATGCATTCCTGGCCTCCTCCAGCTTTTGGTGGCTCCTGGCATTCCTTGGCTTATGGCTGCATCTCTCCAATCTCTGCCTCTGAGGTCACACAGTCTCCCCTTTTTGTCTTAAAACTCCCTCTGCGTTTTCTCTTCTAAGGATATATGTGATGGCACTTAGGGTTCACCTGATAATCCAGGATAAACTTCTTCTCTCTATAGCCCAACTTTATCATATGTTTTGCCTTATAAGGTAATACATATGGGCTCTGGGTTTTAGGTCATGGGCATAATTTTATGGGGGCCACCACTCAGCCCATGACATGGGGTAAGTAGGTACTTGGTGCCAAGATACAACAGGGTTCAAATCCGAACGGCAATTACTAGCTTTGTGGCACAGACATGTTACTCTGGTTTCCTGAGCCTCAGTTTTATTTTCTGTTAAGTGGGGTTAGTAACTTCTAATGCATAAATTATTTCAGAGTAATTCAATGAGATGATGAGTTTAAGAGCTACTTTTATGTGTAAATCTAGAGCTCAGTGTAAAGGGAGATGTTTAATGTGTGTTAGCATTGATAGTGAATTCACATCCAGAGTGTTTTTACTTCCTTTTTATTCCTGTATGTCAATCTTAGACTCAGTTTCAGCTATGCATGGACCATGCCCTGTTACCTCCTCCAGCATCCATCCACACAAACCTCGGTTTCATATCATCTCCTAGGTGGTCATGAACAGCAGGTGGGTAAGCTCTGGGCTATGGAGCCTATCTACACATATAAACTGGTTTCCCAAGAGCTTCCCTGTACTGCTAAATTGGATTCGACTGAAATCAAAAGCCTGTGAAGAAAGCAGAGCAGACAGGAGAGTGGAAATTTCAAGAATACTCCCTCTCAGAAAGTAACCACATACACTAATTGCCCTGTGGAAACACCAGCTGTGAATCCAGGATCTGCCCAGCACTTTGCCATGGGTGAAGTTCTTCATGACTCTAGAGTAGACTTCCTGGGTTCTAATCCCACTTCTGCACTTGTTTGTGACCTTGGTCACATCACAGAGTCTCTCAAAGTCTCCTTCCTCATTTGTAATGTGGGGATATACTAGTACTTACCTTGCAGAGATGTGGGGATTGCACGTGTTATGGTGTGTAAAATGTTCAGTTAGCATCCTGTTAAACACAGTACCTAGACATCCACTCATCTATCCATCCACCCGCCCTTCCACCCATCCATCCATCCATCCATCCATCCATCCATCCATCCATCCGTCCATCCATCAACCTTCCAATACATATTTGTTGAACTAGGCAATGTTTGAAAGGATGCAGGCAATTTAGAAAGCAAACAAATAAAAACCAGATCATTTCAGAAAATGACAAGTGCTAAGATTAAACACAAATAAATACAGACACAGATAATGTGCAATTGAGCCTTGAGGCCCTGAAAAAAAGAGATCAGGAGAATTTTATGCAGGAGCCATAGGTGACCTTTGCTTATGAATAAGGAGTAAGGACATTTGCTGCTTTATCATGTTTGTGTTAAATATGAAGAAAGTCACCCCAAACTCATTCCCTGTACCCTTAGAGGAAACTCTATGCCTTACTGGTCTCTGTTTTCTCAGGTGTAGAACGTAACAGCTGCTCTCTATTGCATACAAAGCGTGATGCCAGAATCACCCTTCACCCCGTCACCTCTCTCTGCAGTGGATTCCGGTCCAGTTCTGTCTGGAGACTTGACTCCACATGAATCTCTGGGATCATTTGGTTCTTACAGGGTGGAGTCAACAGAGAAATGACCCCCAAAATGTTTATGTCATAACCGTCTTGAACTGTAGATATGTTACCTTACATGGAATAAAGAACTTTGCAGATGTGATGAAATTAAGGATGTTGAGATAGGGAGATTATCCTGCATTAGCCAGATGAGTTCAATGTCATCACACGTACCTTATAAAAGGAAGGCTAGGAGGGTCAGAATCAGAGGAGATGTGAAGAAGAGAGCAGAACCAGAGATTTGAAGACGTTATGATGCTGGCTTTGGAGAAGGAGGAAGAGGCCATGAGCCAAAGAATGTGGGCAGCCTCTAGAAACTGGAAAGGCAAGGAAATAGATTGTCCCCTAGAGTCTCCAGAACAAATACAGCCCTGCTGACATCTACGTTTTGGTCAGTAAGACACATATTGAAATTTTGACCTCCACAATTTTAAGATAATAAGTTTGCGTTGTTTTTAAGTCAATAAGTGTGAGGCAATTTTTTACAGAAGCCATAGGAAAATAATGTAGAGAACGTTTCAGAAGAAGTCGTATATGTTCATAGAATCAGAACCTACTGCCCTCAAGATCCATCCGTATTGTTGCAAATGGCAGGCTTGCCCTCTTTCTCATAAGCTGAATAATCCTCCATTGCATAGGCACGTATGCACCCCTTCTTCTTTATCCATTCAACCATGGAAGGACAGCCAGGTTGTTTTTCTATCTTGGCTATTGTCAATAATGATGCAATGAACATGGGAATGCAGAGATCCCTTTGCGATGCTGATTTAATTTCCTCTGGATATAAACCCAGGAGTGGAATTGCTGGATCACATGGTAGTTCTATTTATAGTCTTCTGAGGCACCTCCATACAGTTTTCTACAGTGTCTGCACCAATTTACACCCGCTCCAACAGTGCACAAGGCTTTCCTTTCTCCACATGCTCACCAGCACTGATCTCTTGTCTTTTTGAATACAACCATTCTAACAAGTGTGAGGGGATATACATTATGGTTTTAATTTGCATTTCCCTGATGATTAGTGACTTTGAGCACCGTTTCATGTACTTCTTGGCCAGCTGTATGTCTTCTTTGCAAAATGTCTATTCAGCTTTCTGCCCATTTTTAACCAGATTGCTTGTTTTTCTGCTATTGAGTTGTATGAGTTATTTATATATTTTGAATATTAACTCTGTATGAGGTACTTCATTTGCAAATATTTCCCCCATTCCATAGGTTGCCTTTTCATTGTACTGATTGCTTCTTCTTCTGTGCAGAAGCTTTTTCATTATGCTAAGTGAAATAAGTCAGACAGAAAAAGACAAATACTGTATAATATCACTTATATGTGGAATCTAAAACTGTTAAAACTCATAGAAAAAGAGTAGAATGGTAGTTACCAGGGGGTAAGGGAAATGAAGAGATGGTCAAAGAGTACAAACTTCCAGTTATAAGACAAATAAGGTCTGGAGAGAGATATAATGTACAGCATGGTGATTATAGTTAATAATACTGCATTTTGTACTTGAAAGCTGCTAAGAGAGTGGATCTTAAATATTCTCACCACACACAAAAATGAGTAATTATGTGATGTGATAGAGGTGTTAGCTAATGTTATGGTGGTAATCATTTTTCAATATGTAAGTGTATCAAATCAACACATTGTGCATCTTAAATTTACACAATTTGTATGTCAATTATGTCAATAAAGCTGGAAAAATAAAATTAAATAATAAAAAAGAACCTACTGTATGACAAGCACTATGCTGGACATTTTTTAATATTACATTATTTATTTTTCAAAACACCTCCATGAAGTCATTTCCATTTTACAGATGAGATACTGATGCTCAGAGAGGTTAAGTGCTTAGCAAAGGTCACACAGCAGGTGCATGAAGAGAAATGTTGGAATTCTGGAGTGATTCACTCTTAACCCACTGATCTCCCACCACCCTTTGTTGCCTGTCTACCCAATTGTCTATCCAATTTAGTGTCATGACTCCCCAGCTGTCAGTCCTCATCTGCCATGGCAGCCACCTCCTTCCCAGCACTCAAGCACCCAGATTCCTGCTTTACTTACCACAGTTTTGAGCCTACAGCTCAAGAAATAGAATTCTGAGTCTGGTGCCATTTTGCCATACTAGGTAGCTTCCACGTTCTCAATGCCCCCCACCTACTGGCCTCATTCAATAGTCTCTGAACCAAAATGGTGCCTGTTACCGAGTCCTGGTCCTTCAGCATCAGCTGTCCCCTTGCAGGACCTTCATCCCTCTCCTTCTCCTTTGCCACCTGCCAGCCTGGACTTCCTCCCATCTGAGGCGGCCTCTACTAGCCCGCTTCATCCCAGGGGCCTCTTGAGAGCCAGGGTGGCTGGTCTCATGTGAACCAGTGTGGTCTCCAGTGCAGCTTATATCCGCTGAGAGGCAGAACTAACCCCAACTAGAAACTGGGGCTCCAGAGATGGAGAAACCACGATCTGATGCTTTGTTCTGCCCCTAACAGCCTAGGTAATTCAAAGCAGTTTATTTAATCTTTCTAAGCCTCAGTTTCTTTATTTGCAAAATAGTAGCTGTACCTATCTCACCAAGTTCTTTTGGGGATTAAATGAGTTAAGGCACTGAAAAGCACATAGCCTAGTCCCCAGCAGATAAATAAGCTTTCATTATTTTTGACATACAACTTTCTATTCTGTTATAAGGTTTCTGAGTGTCCTCAAATGCTACGATCCTTGGATAGATTGAAGTCACATTTTGAGGGTCCCGGTATATCATTGAAATAGTCAAAATAAAATGAGAATGATAAAAACATTATGACTGGGCTTCTAGTGTTTGTAATCTACTGTGACTATGTCAACTTGTTAATTAGTTGGAAAACTTAAGCACAAAACAATTAACCCTTGGATACTCTTGTCAAAATTACCTATGTGTTCTTGAGAAAGTGACTTGATACCTCTGGTTCTGAGGTTCCTCAAATGTAAAAGGAAAGGGTTGAACCACCTAATCGTGTATGTATCCTTGCAGCTCGAGATTTCAGCTTCCCAAGGAATAGCTGACCTTCTTCAGACTGAATTATCCAATGTTCCTTCTGAATTTAGAGAGTTTCAACATTTATGTATGAGAAAGACAAGAAATCCTAAAAGGCCAATCAATTTTAATTTTAAAAATGCAGGACTTTACTTCACATGTTGGGATAAAAACATTATGTGTAGTACAGTATTTCACAGAGAAGAGGTGTTAATTGATTTGACTGGGACAAATCTTGTAGAGAAATAGAGGGCTCTTCCAAGGGTAAGGGACCTGTTTTAATGGTAGATAGGAAGCTTTCTAGGGAGGCAAATTAAGAAACCCTTGTTACGATTATTTGACATTGAAGGTGAGGCAAAACTCTATGGATTATGAGGCCACTCAGTTCAGTACCTAGACCCTCTCAGCAGTACTTGGAGCCCCAGGAAAAAGTAGAATGACTGTTAGGAAATATTAAATTTCAAGGAGAATGGGCAATAGACGATTTCTCTAAATGGAATAAAAGTGTAGAGAAGGAGTATCAAGAAGAAAGCAGAAGAAAGGGCCTTCCTTCCTTCCTCTTTCTTTCTCTCTCTTTTAACCTCTCTCTTTCCCCTTCCTCCCTTCCCCCTTCCTTCCTTCCTTCCTTCCTTTTTCCTGGAGCATTGGGAAAGGAGCAATGACCAGTATTCCTTTCAAAAATATAGGAGGCAGGGGCTTCCCTGATGGCGCAGTGGTTGAGAGTCCGCCTGCCGATGCAGGGGACGCGGGTTCGTGCCCCGGTCCGGGAAGATCCCACGTGCCGCGGAGCGGCTGGGCCCGTGAGCCGTGGCCGCCGAGCCTGCGCGTCCGGAGCCTGCGCTCCGCAACGGGAGAGGCCACAACAGTGAGAGGCCCGCGTACCGCAAAACAACAACAACAACAACAAATATATATATATATGAGGCAAAAAGGAGAGAGGAGTTCTGGGTCAGTGAGGCTGCCCTTCCTGCCTCTCCCACTTACTGGTTGTGATGGTTAATTTTATATGTCAACTCAGTGGGAACATGGGGTGCTCCAATTAAACATCCTTTCTGGCTCTGTTTGTGAGGGTGCTTCCAGAAGAGATCAGCATTTGAATTGGTAGACCGAGTAAAGCAGATTTTCTTCACGATGTGGGTGGGCATGATCTCGATGAGTCGAGGGCTGGGGTAGAATGTGGAGGAAGAGGGGATTTGGTTTCTCTGCCTGACAGTTTGAGAGGGATGCCAGTCTTCTTCCGCCCTCAACTGGGACTTAACACCTCTGGCCCCTTGTTCTCAGAACTCTACCGTCAGCTTTTCTGGGTCTCATAGGGACTTAGCTTCCAATCACATATGAGTCAATTCTATGTAATGAATTGGTTCTATTTCTCTGGAGAACCCTGACTAATGCACCAACCAGTCTTGTGGTATTGGCAAGGCACAGAGCTTCAGTGCTTCTGCTTTCTGAATCCTGCAATGTATAGAACCCAATGGATCCAGAAGATTGTTTTGAGTGAAGAACAAACTGGAGAAAAATGTTTTGTAAGGTTTCTAATGTTAACAAGATTGCGTTTGTTGTCATTAAGTTTTTGTTGTTGTCACCTAGTATACTAGAAGAGGATTCACCCTCCAAAAAGAAAGCTAAAATGGTATGTGATGTGGATATTTGATCTGCTAGAATTTTGCATGTGTTCTGAAAACAAGATCTGAGCAACTTAAGCCCTTTCTATAAAGCAACCATGTATCTACTATGTTCACTTTTCATTTCTTTAATGATTTGTTCATTTTTGAAATGGTTGCAATAAAAAATAATATAGTGAATATACAATTAAATATACATACAGTTAGAATGTTTTGACTAGAGGGGGAAATATAATAATGATTCCAACCTAGAATGACTAAGTCGCCTTTCCAATTTGTTCTAGAGCTTTTTTGTGTTCCAAGTGAAGTGGAGGTACAATCAGTCATTCAACTTTCATTGTTGGTGAAGAGGGTTAACACCAATCTCTTGGGGTAAATTAATATATTTTATAGCTGTGAATTCTAAAAGTAATTTTTTAATTAAGTGTTTTATGTAATTTTATATTTTGAAATGAGACATATCACAGCATAGTATTAAATGAGCCTAATATTATGCCAGTCTCCTTTCAGTTCCAATCCTCTATAAACTAGGTTTATGAGAGTTAAATACCATTCACTTTTATTCTCAGAAATACAGCTTCCTCACCATGTGCAGAGGACTAGAGGAATTTATGGTTAGCAAGGTCTCTGGTGCCTTGTAAATTCTCAGTATACAATTGTTATTATTACTATTTTTATTATCATTATTTGGAAGGCCAAAACACGGAATGATGAGGTAGACGATATCCCCTAAACATAATTCTAGCAAATGGGCTTCTGGTAGTAGAGCAGGTTAGATGATCAGAAGAATGTCTTGGCTGAAATACTACCAGATCTGAGCTTAACTAGAAGTTAATAACAGAAACATAAATAAACATAATTATAATGTTTTTCTGGACTTGATAGAATATAAGGGACATCTCTAAGAACTAAAAACAGACAAACATACAAAAAACATGACTAAGCTGAACTTGAACATGAAACTTGAACAATAAGTAAGTCTCCATTGAAGAATCTAAGTCTAGACTCCAGTACAATGGAGGAGCCCAACCTGAGAGCTATACTTTGGACCAGGAAGCTTATAAGAAGCCAAAAATAGTACCAGTCTGTAACATCCTCTGACGCTAAGAAAAAGCAAATGAAAATCCTCTCTGGAGATCATAAGTAGGTCTCATACACACACATATACAGAATTATACATATGATATAAAATAAGTGTCTGTGAAATATTTAAGAAAATAAAATTAGAAAAGGATAAAAGTCTATCAAACATGTCTATGCAGAATTGATTAAAAAATAACCAATAGTACATTTATAAATAAAATTATTGAATTTCAAAACCCCATGAATGGGTTAAATATTGAATAAGACACAAATGAACTGACGATTTGGGAACCACAATGGTAAATCAGAAGAAATATCCAGAATGTTTGAAAGAGAGGCAAGAAAATAAATAAATAGTGAAAGCAGTTATAGAATACAGAAATTAAGAATATAGAAAATAAAGTTCAGTGTATATCAAGCAAGATTAAACAAAATAACTTCACACTTAGATACACTGTAAAACTGCAGAACATCAAATAAGATTCTCAAAGCAGAGAGAAAAATATAAACCACCTGACAACAGACTTCTCAATGGAAATAATGGAAACAAGGAGACAGTGCAGTAACATCCTTCAAGTTTTGAGAGATTGTAACATTCAACCAAGAATTGTGTAGCCACAAAAACTATCATTAAAAATAAAAGTAAAATAATGTTATTCTATGATAGCTCAAAATTATGGCCATCATACCACTATAAGGTAAATTTAAAAGATATTCTTCAGGCATATAGAAACACATTTTAGAAGGAAAAATATCTGGGATCCTTATCCTTTCTTTTTTGCAGAAGTTTAAGATACTTATTAGCTTTAAACCTTGTTAAGTATAGATGACAAAAATTTCAGGTGTAGCTATTGAAAATAAAGAAGTTACATATATAAATTTCAAACCAATGGAGAAAAAAAACCAAACAATTCAACTAACAACAAAATTCCACAATTAATTCCCCTACACTATCCTACGCAGAAAATAAAATTATAGAAAACTGAGTAAAGAGTCATAGATACAGCATTATTATTAAAGGCATCAAATAAAGGTTATAAAGTAGGATGCTAGGAAAAAGCCCAATGCTATGAATAATCACAATAAATATAAATTGATTGAATTCCATTAGTAAAAAGTTATTAAATATAAGACTTGTTAAAAAATTAAGTATATGGTGTTTACAAAAGTATACCTACCTAACACATGACAACATAGAAAGGTAGCAAAATATATAACAGGCAAATACTGACCATATAGAAATTAGAAAAATGGACTTTAAGACAAAAATGATTATTATGCAGAGTGACAGTCTCTATATAATAATAGGTGGCAATTCATCAAGATACATCTATTATGACTTGATTTCAACATTTAACATATTTTCAAAATATATAAAGCAAAACTGATAGAATTACTGGGAAGAACTGACAAGTACACCTTTGTAGTGAGATATTTCAAAATTATTACGGCATTCAGTTGCATACACGATCTCTTGGTGAATATTTATTGAACATCCAGATCGTAAATGCTTATGCTCATTTCTTTGTAGCATTAGACTGAAGCTGATGACATAAAATTTAAACCTTGTCAAAGTTAAGAAGCTCTGGGAAGGACTAGGATATGTAGGTCAGCAATGTAGTCTTCCAAGAACTAAGCTGGCTGTAAGGGGCATGTCAGAAGTAGCAGGGTTATGAACACACAGCACATTCCTTAAAGGAACCTCCAAAAGTTCTAGGCTTTTGACAGGAACATGGAAGCATGACTCTCTGATGGTACCGTCTCTGAATACCTAGAAAGTGAACAGATTCTGAATTAAGATGAGAGTGTTCAGTTATAAAAGCCTGTTGAGCATCCATGGGCCTGCATTTGTTGGCATATTTGGGGGTCCTAAGCAGAACCCTTGTGGATGAAAGGTCCTCATGCCCTCCCTAGAGGGGGTGTGGGTCTCAGCAATCCAGGGGCCCCTTTAAATCATAGGCTATGCATGTACCACAATGTTCATTGCAGCACTATTTACAATAGCCAGGACATGGAAGCAACCTAAGTGTCCATCGACAGATGAATGGATAGAGAAGCCGTGGCACATATATACAATGGAATTTAACTCAGCCATAAAAAGAAACGAAATTGAGTTATTTGCAGTGAGGTGGATGGACCTAGAGTCTGCCATACAGAGTGAAGTAAGTCAGAAAGAGAAAAATAAATACCATATGCTAACACATATATATGGAATCTAAAAAAAAAAATGGTTCTGAAGAACTTAGGGACAGGACAGGAATAAAGACGCAGACACAATAGCCAGGACATGGAAGCAACCTAAGTGTCCATCGACAGATGAATGGATAGAGAAGCCGTGGCACATATATACAATGGAATTTAACTCAGCCATAAAAAGAAACGAAATTGAGTTATTTGCAGTGAGGTGGATGGACCTAGAGTCTGCCATACAGAGTGAAGTAAGTCAGAAAGAGAAAAATAAATACCATATGCTAACACATATATATGGAATCTAAAAAAAAAAATGGTTCTGAAGAACTTAGGGACAGGACAGGAATAAAGATGCAGACACGTAGAGAATGGACTTGAGGATATGGGGAGGGGGAAGGGTAAGCTGGGACGAAGTGAGAGAGTGGCATGGACATATATACACTACCAAACGTAAAATAGATAGCTAGTGGGAAGCAGCCACATAGCACAGGGAGATCAGCTCGGTGCTTTGTGTCCACCTAGAGGGGTGGGCAAGGGAGGGTGGGAGGGAA
Source organism: Physeter macrocephalus (assembly GCF_002837175.3). Classification (NCBI taxonomy): domain Eukaryota; kingdom Metazoa; phylum Chordata; class Mammalia; order Artiodactyla; family Physeteridae; genus Physeter; species Physeter macrocephalus. The sequence goes on from NC_041224.1 coordinate 175,897,724, forward strand.
GGAGATGCAAGAGGGAGGAGATATGGGGACATATGTATACATATAGCTGATTCACTTTGTTATACAGCAGAAACTAACACACCATTGTAAAGCAATTATACTCCAATGGAGATGTTTAAAAAAAAAAGATTAAAAAAAACCCAGAGACTATGTTTAATCAACAACAAAGCCATGCTTTCAAACTAGGGGAAAAAATGGTTCATACATGGATGGCAAGGTCTTTAAAAGAAAATTTGATTTTGAGACCAATGGCCTGAGTTCTGACTCTACTCCTTAGAGACTTTGTGAAGACTCTTGCCTTAAGCAAGGCAATAAACCATGAGTTATGATACTTACCTACATCTCCAGTTTGCTTACCTATGTCCCAAAAGCAGGATACAAATGGAAAGATTTGTCATCCTTGTAATCAAGGAAGACAAGCACACAGGCAACCCTGACTCATTTGTGGAATATGCTCTAAGGAAAGAGTAGAAAATAAGGTTGTCAGATAAAAATGTCAGCCAAGAAAGAACTGCTTTGAATATTGTCAGAATAGTCCAGGTTTGATTCCTGAGGAAGCATGAGGCCTTGTTGGAGGTATTTGGGCAGGGAACAGGATGCTTAAATATCTGTGATATCGAGAATGAATTGAAGTGGATATTTATTATTTTGTCAAGTCGGAATAAGACTCTCCTTCTGAGAAATGCTCTTTCAAATCACAGTGTTCTATTGAAGTTCCCCAAATAGTTTATTTTATTACAAACTGGTCATGTGACAGAAGCTAAACCAGTCAGTATTCTTCTTGGAAATTTTTTCTAACTTAATCTGAAACAAAGAACTAACATCCTTCTCTAGTGACAACAAAATGGCAATGTGATTCCCAAGTACTCAAGGGCCAGGATGCTCGGTCTTGTCAGTGCACTGCCTTCCTGTCATCTTCTGTTTTATAATAGTGGAGGTGACATGACAGCCTAGCCTTTCTGTTGTGTCTTTCATGATACTCTGACCCTAAACTTTAGCCCTAAACCTCCTCTAGGTATCACTTCAGCTGTTTCTCTCACATCATCCCATTTGTTCTTCACAACCGATGTCTGACTTTGACATTGCTGCTGTAACTTAAAGGTGAGGAGTGCATGGACCAAGGTGATCCAGCTCAAAAGCAACGATACCCTTTTTCCAACACACCCCATCGCATGCTGCTTGCATCAGTATTTGCCCCGGCCTTAAACCCAGAACAGGTTGTATCTCTAGTTAGTGCCCTGGTTTGGATAGAATTCTAATTCTAGCAATTTACCAATCATGTTGGGGATGGCGAGCATTTGTGTCACATTATCTTAAACACCATTAGCTGGAAAACACACACACACACACACACACACGTACACACACACACATGCGCACACACACATACACACACACAGAGCATGGAGGGCTCTAAAGCCATTTTCCCTTTCTGATAATGACAGGCGCTTTGAAATCTTACGTTTCACATTGGCAGTTAGGTATTGAGGGAAAAGTCTTTCCTTATTCCATGGAATTAGTGCTGATCAAAAAATGGATTTAATTTTCAAGACAAGGCACTGAAAAGCAGGTAGATGAAAAAGCAGGCATTGAAAGCCTGCTTCTCAATGTAGCTTTTGAGTCAGAATTGTTCCTCCTGTCATTGCTATAAAAGAAATTTCTGCCCCTGATCTGTCAGTTTGCACTTTGGCACTTGAAGATTCGAATGTGATCAGATGTGGATGCTTTACCATAGCAGCATTTTAAGGACTTTGGAATTTTCAGTTTGATTACCGCATTGAGAAGACATATATTTTACTTAAAACAAGGATGCCTGATGGGATTTGGGGGAAAACTTCCAAAAATGAGGCCATACTGGAAATATTAAATACAGATACAGTAGTAAAACATTCAGCTAAAATAGCAATAAACTGGACCTCCGATGGGCCTCTTGAGGAATTAAAAAGAGCAGCTTCCTTCTGCGGGTGTGTTCAGAAAGAAATAAATCAACTCCGTGCTGTTGCGTAGAAATAAGACCCGGGTATATCTTTATTTAAGATATGTAGGATGCCAGGTCAGAGAAATGTGGAGGAGAAATACATATTGTTTTTGAAACTGAAACATGAATATGGTTGCGATTTTAATGTTTCTTGCTGGAAAAAGGTCATCTTTGGCGAGGTCGGGGTTTTCTTAAGGTCACTTCACATAGAGATCTCTGCCTTCCTTTGGCATTTCATCTTGCAGAGACCTGACTCTTCTGACACATGGTATGGGTGCTTGGCACACCCCATGGCTATTTCTATCAACATCTGTGACGTACACGGAGTGGAATATGCACTGATTGGAGACAAAGATCCACAGTCTCTCTGAAGCTGGATATTGGATTGGGAGAATGGAGAGAAAGTTTTTATTATCATTTAAAGGGACAGTGATCATATTTCTAAAATAAAAGTACAGCTCCAAATCCCTGGGTGGGGGCGGGATAGGAACAGGATATAAATACAGGAAGTATGATGTTTTCTGTTGCCCTCCACCACAAAAAGTTTATTTTGAAAGGAGATGAATTTAATTCATTTCAAAATACTAACAAGTCACCTCTTCTTTTAGGAAAGGCAGCCCAGATTTATAAGTTCGTAATAATGTTTTTAATTAAATTGTCTGAGGTTATTTACTAGCAAAATAGATTATAAGCATATGACCACAGTTAAGTCTTTTCTATACTCAGAGCCTCAGTTCTGTGTCCTGTGGAGCTTACGAGGGTCATATCTAATCCTACGTCATATGTCTCCAAGTGGTCTATAAAATAGTCTGAAATTGAAGGAACCATTATTATTATTACCTTTCATAACTGATGATTATGACATTGATTTTAATAGCTGAGTATAATATAACTAGGTTTCCTATAAGGAACTTAATCTAAAGAAAATGAAAAGGAAGGAAATTAAAAAGTGAATACAAAACAAGACTGGGTTGCTAGGGAGTTGATACTGTATATATCAAATTAAAGCTGAGCATTTTTCCTTATCTTTTTCCAATATTGTGTTTTTAGACTTGGTAAACAATTGAATCAGAGTACAGAAAAAAAAAAATCCTTTTTCTCTTACATCATGGTTCAGTGTCCTTTGCTGTCTGAACATTTCACTAAGCAAATCATCCAATCCCACCTACTGGAATTGGGGGTTTGGGTCACTCCTGTGTGATAACTGTAGCCTCAGAGAAGAAAATCATCTTACCAAGAAGCAGGAAAAGCTGTAATACACGGGTTCAGGATGGTGGCGTGACTCATTCAGAACCCACTCCCATCCCACCCTCACTGTACCCCTCCTCAGATGTGGGATCTGCGTGATTCTCGCAGTATTGACTGTTCTGCCCAATATTTCAGCAGGAAGGAAAGGTGTGTGGCAACCATCCAGGCTGTGGGAGACCCAGGTGCTCCCTTTCTGGAAAGTATCCAGGTGCCCACCCCCAGGGCTCAAAAGAGGTTTCACCTCTTTTTCAGTTTCCAGGTGTAACTGAAACTTCTGTTTCTTGTTGTTGCTTCCCAACCTGCGTCCCCCTGCCTACACCTGAATAGTCTCGGGTAAGTGCCATGATCATACTTTCATGTTCTGCCATGTGCAGAGGCCAGAGGCCACCAGGGAAGGCTATAAAGTGTTTTGTTCATTCATTTAGGCTAATTAGGAAAATAGAGCATAAAAGTTCTTCTCCTGTATCTCCCCTGGAGGACCTCCCAAAACAGTTTTCTAAAGACAGAACTTTCCTGCCTCATAAGCCAGAATGTTCCTCCTTTCAGTAGAAAGAAAGCAAAATGCCATGCAAATAGCTCGGTACACATTGTGGAGAGACCATGTTGCAGCTCTCTCCCTGTCTCATTTCATTTGTTCACTCACTCCCTAGGGTCTCTGTCTTTGGGGAGCTCATTATCTAATGGGGGACATCCATCAATAACTTGAAGTTAGAAGGGCAGTGGTGTCGAGTGCTACAAAGAAGGGCATAGTAGGAGAAGCAGGTGTGGAAAGGGGATCAGGCTTGGAGTCTTAGGGAGAGATTCCTGGAGAAAGCAAAGAAGGTACCAGCATCTGTAGAACGGTGAGGGTCAATCGGCCGTGGGGAAGGAAAGGACAGAGCCTATCACAAGCCTGGAAGGAGCACTGATTGCTCTTGGAGAACAGAAGGAAAGAGTGCAGCACTTTTAAAACGTGGTCCCTTAATCATCTGATATTCTTTCATCAAGGGATGGGGTTTATGTCCTTTGAAAATGGGTAGGCTTTTGTGACTACATAGGGGAAGAGAATGTGACAGAAGAGATGCTTTGTGACTTCCAAGGCTAAACCATGCAAGGCCATGCAGTTTCTGGCTGCCTATCCTCAGTCACCCCGGGCCCAGACTCCAGGCTCACAATGAAGATGTCATGTTGGAAGGGGATCCTCCAGTCCCAGCTCTTCTGAGACCCAACCCCTGGTCTCAGACATCCTCACTGGGCTCTTCCTGAATTCCCCACCCGTAGAATTTGTTATCTAGTTGGCTCTTCTAAGTGTGGAATCATTTATTTCACAGCAATGGACAACAGGAACAAGTAGTGTGGGTAGAGTACAGCCAATGAGGCCAAGGATGCTGTGAAATGAGATGGAGAGATAACCTGCTCCAGACTGTGCCTGACCTTAGGACCATTTGGAGGACTTTGTTCACTATTCCTAGAGCTATGGGAATTTATTGGGAGGTTTTAATCTGGGAGAAACAAAACCAGATTTGTTTTTTGTAAGATTATAGGAGCTTCAGTGATGGTTTGAAAAGGGACAGGATTGGGTTTGGAATCAGAGATGACTGAAGTGTCTAGGTGAGAGATGATGGCATCATGAACAAGCAAGGTGGTGGTGGACATTAGTTGAAGTGAAAAGAGTAGAAACATCTTCAGAGGATAAAATTACCTTGTGTCGGCCATGGCTTGACCAGGAGGGTGAGTCTCTGGGAGGGGTCCCTTTGACGCCTAACGGGCCAAGTCATGTTGCTTATTGATGGTGATGCTACTTATTAAGATGGGGCAGGGAAAAGATCAAGAATTTGATCTTGGACTTCCCTGGTGGTCCAGTGGTTAAGACTCTGTGCTTCCACTGCAGGGGGCATGGGTTTGACTCCTGGTCAGGGAACTGAGATTGCGCATGCTGCGCGGTGCAGCCAAAAAACAAAATAGAATTTGGTCTCAAACGTTTTTAGTTTAATAAAGCTTTTAGCATTCAGAGTGGAGGTAATGTGTAGGTGGCTAGATATATGTGTCTACAACACAGAGGAAGAAGCTTGGCTTTACCTATCAGGTTGGGAGTCACCAGCCTAGAAATGACTGCCAGAGCAGAGATTTAGTTGATTTGGTCTAGGAGGGAAGTACAGAATAAAAATATGGGGTTCCAGATGAAGGAACTCCAACATGCAATGACAGTAGTAGCGGAGAAGAAGGAACTCATCTATGAAGGAGGAAAAGTGTAAATCATGTGTTCTGGAAGCTTGGGAAAGACCATGAAGAGGACTGAACACCCCATGACCTGAGGATGTGAAGGACAGACGTGAATAGAGGGCAGATGATTATGAGGGAAACATGATTGTTAGGGATTGCAGGGGGAGAGTCTCTTTCATTAAGATGTCTGTGAAAAGGAGTGAGATGGGCATTGATTAAAAGGAGGTTGAGGGCAATAAAGTATTTCTGTTCTCTAAAAATGGGAAGATCAGGATTGAATGATTGAGTATGGATGTGAAGAATTTAGCGAAATGTACTGGAGAGAGACAAGGAATAATTGACGTTTTAAGTTTTCTGAGAACACGGAAGGCTGTCTCAGAACAAAGGGATGGAAATGACCTCCCATGGAAGAGGGTGTCTCCTTGAAGTTACCAGAATAGAAGGACGGGATGTAGGTAAGTTGAAGGTTCAGTATTCATGTGAAACTGAGGGAGTTCTCATACTATTCTTCCAATTTTCTTTGAGAAGTAAGAGGTTTTATCCTCTTCTGTGTATTGCAGAGAGAAGTAGTAAGAGTTTGAAATACTTGCTGTGAAAACAGGACCTTGATGGGCTCATGAAACACAGGAGGGCTGCCTGGCACTGGTGAGTCTGCTTTTGAAGTTGATCATCAATGCATTCTGCCTTGCTGAACAAGCTCCATCATCACTTGCTTCTTGAGTGAAGATAATGGATCACTGAGTTCATCTGGGGTTTGGGTTTCACTCAGATGGTTGTGAAAGACGGAAGGTAAGGGATTTCAGGGTATTGGCAAAAATATTATTGAAATAATCTAGGCTGTGTAAGGAGGAAAGTGAAGACATGAGAAGGCTGATACATTAGGAGAAACCCAGGATATTAATTGATTGGAGATTTCTAGCATCCTTTTCCATGTGATCCTGGGAATGTTGCTCAAAGACGCCAGCATTTACTGAGAATCTATTATCTATGCAGGCCCCATACACGTTTTAGAAATGCGAATCAGTACAGCATAGTGGTTATGAGCTCAGGATCCTGTATCACACTGACCAGGGCTGAATCTCAGATCTTCCACCTAATAGACGTGTGAGCTTTGGCACATCACTCAGTCTCACAAGAGGACCACTCTCCTCACCTGTAAGATGGAGAGGATGGTCATTGTAGAACCTACCTTACAAACGTGCTGCACTTGAGTTAATATGCACAAAACATTTTGATAATGCAGGCTCCTGTAAACAATGCATATCAGATAACATTGCCTCAAATACTCATCAAAAACCTTGAAGCAGTTGTTATCACCTCTCATACATACTTGAGGACATGGAGGTACTGAGAAGTTAAGTAGTTTTCCCAGAATCCCAGGTAACTAAGTTCTAAGATCAGCTTAACCACAAAAATATTTCAATCTTACACATTGTTAATGTTTTTGACATCCGTTGCCTTATCTAGCAGATGGACCAGTTGGGACACCTTCCACTATTCCAAGATATCTTCTGGAAAGTTCCTTAGACTGCTTCTTCACCTGCACCCTGGCGGTTATAATACTTGCTCTGTCTACCTCACTAGTGGATTATACATATGAAACGGGATAAGATAAAAGCATCTGTCAACTGTAGAGCAGTTTCTCTTCTCTGACTTTCTCCTTTCTTCCTTTCTGTTTCTCATATCTCCCCATCTTCTAGGGTACCTTGGACCGCAGCGCTCATCAGTTCATGCATGATTCTGCTTTGCTCCACTAGTGCATGAGAGGGCTCAGAACAAAATTGTGGATTTCAACAAAACGGATCTGTCAGCAGCACCCTTGGTCCCTTTAACAAGTCCTCAAACACAGATAGTGGATATTTTACCTCTTTGTTATCAAGACAAAGCCAACTAAGGAGGTGGAAATACAAAATCTTAGAGGAAACTCTTTATCATGACCACGTGGATGGGACCCAGTCTTGGCCATATAGCCAAACTGTATACTCTACCTAGCACGGCAGTGGTCTGTCTCTTGTGGACTCGGGAGCCAATGTTGATTGGTTTACTAAGAAGATGGAGAAAAGAACAATGCAGGGTGGGCCTAGAAGCTTAAGCATGTCCCAAGGATGGCTTTACCACTTCTTTCTTCTTCAGGTTCATGCTGTACTCGCTGTCAGAAGAAAGAACCCCTTATCTATCATATCTCTGCTCTGTGATGCCTTCCCTCCATCCTCCAACAGAGCTGGGCCCTTGCCAGTTGGAAAGGGGATCCCGTCCGGTGGCCTGTTACACTTGGTGATCTTCTGCCTGGCACAGAGCTGACCTGTCTTTGGGATGCTTTATTGAACTCATGACTTAACCTGCTCCCGGGGGCTCCCAGTCACCACAGAAAAGTACCGAACCCTCCAGCATGACTTTTTTCCATAGAAGGAAGACAATAAATAATACTTAAAAGGGGAAAATAAAAAGGAGCATCATAAGAATATTACTTTAAAATATATGAAGAAATAAACATGTGAATGAGATGCAAGCGGTTGGCTCTGAGGAGTTGGATTTGGAAATGCACAGGACTGGGGACAAGCATTATACACTATTTGACTCATATTATGTACATAGATTACTTTGATAAGAGTGAAAAATAAAAATAACATTTTCTGAATCTTTAGATTCTATCTGTCTGGGAGTGGGGAGAAGGTAATGACTTTTGCTAACCATTACTCCTAAGAAAAGCTGAAAAGTAATTATTCCATTAATACTTCAGTGCAGTCTGTGTTTATCAGTTATTACTTATCTTTTTTATTTCATCAGAAATATTTTATAATTGAAATATTTTATAATTGAATTGAATATTTTCAATATTCAATTCAAATAATTGAATATTTTATAATTGAAAAGAGAATAGGTAGGAGAGAGACGACAATCTAATATAAATGGTAAAAGAATATTTAGAAAGTCATTAGATAGCGAAGGTTCAAGAGCAACTTAATTGTAATATCGTTTAAAGTTTGCATGTTGCTTAAAGTCGTTTAACATTTATTACTTTATCTTAAGTTTGCAGGGGATCAGAGCTTACTATCTCCGTTTTAGCTATAAAGATGCTGAGGCTACACAAATTGGTTTGCCCATGATTCATTAGTCACAAAGAGGTGGAGTCCCAACTATCCCTTCTTCCCTCCTTTTGCTGTGTTCTGACAGGACACTACATAATCTGGGTTATGCTGCAGTAACACACAGCCCCCATATCTCAGTGAATTAAAGCAGCAAAATGTCATCCTGCACCACTGGGACTCCTTCCTGTTGTAATGTTGCCGTCACTACAAATCTGGATGGACCAAGGAGCCTTAACTAACTGAGGCATTGCCAGGCATCATAGAAAGAAAAAGGTCTGAAGCATCTGCCTGGATAATCATACACTCCAGCCTGGAAGTGTTGCCCGAAACTTCTGTCCAAACTCATTGGTCAAGAGAAATTGCGGTACTTCCATTTATTCTATGCATCCATTAACATATTTTGATTACAGTTATTTTTAAAGCTTGGAAGGGAAGGATGTGATATTTGTAGAAAAGGTCTAATGACTACCTTGCCACCATGCACCAAAACCACTCTTCCTTAACCACAAGTCTGGTTTTCATCACAGCTAGTTATGACAAACTTTCACCCTGATTTTCTTCTCATAGCCTGTGCCTCATTGATCCTCAACTAGTAACAAACACTGTGGCAGCAGCAGGAGAGGGGCTGAGGAAGGTGATGAGAAATAACTCAAGTAAAATGTGTTCCGAAGCACCATCGACCCAGTTATATTTTAATCACAGCTTGCTGCACCGAGGTGTGAAAAAGAGAGCCTTCCTCCCCTGATCTCTAACCCAACGCCTATAACGACCAGAGCGATTAGTATCACGATAAATAACAACAATAATGATGATAAGTTTGAAGTGGCATTGTATTTGCTTCTTTCTCCCCCAAAGATAATGTCTGGAAAGAGGGAGAAGCTTCTTTCCTGTAAATGAAAAACCAGAGGAGGCGAGGTGAGGACGGTCAGGGCTGGAAAACAGAAGTGTGAAGACAGAGAGTCAAGAGATTCATTTATCATTTGATTGAAGATGAGGCTCTGGAGGGCTGGAGTGGTTACACTGCTTCCTCATAGCCTTAATGAAAGAGAGAGAAAAATACATATCCATTACTAGGAGGGGCAGCCAGAATACTTTAATGAAGAAAAGGTGATTGCCTGAGAAGAATAATAGTATCTTATGTATTGATATGTTTTTCTACTAAAATCCTCTAGATTTTGATTATCTAGGAAGGCACAGAGCAAGCAGAACCATATATAAAATCAGCCTGCTCTTGGGAACTTCATTAATAGATCTGTAGTCCTTGGGAAACGAAACAGTAAAATCTGGTATTGTTGAGGAGAGGGGTTCCAAGTCAGGGCAGGTCACGGTGAGACTATCTCCAAGTCAGGGCAGGTCACGGTGAGTCTATCTCCCCTTCTTTACATCTCAGATGAACACATGCTTTTGAAACATAAGTGAGACAGTGCATGACACAGCCACTGACACGGCAAAACACTAAATTGGTGCCCCTTTTTTGGTCTCCTAAAGTAATGAGGTATGAATTACACATTTAAGAAAAAACCCTACCCTATGCTGCCATTATTCAGGACAAACGCTTATCAGTAAATTGAAACTCAAATGAGATGGAAAGTATAGTTTTCTTGTCCCTAGAGGAATGAGGCTTCTCTCTTCTGGGTATCCGTATTAGTTTCCTAGGGCTGCCATAACAAATGACCACAAACTGGGTGGCTTAAAATAATACATTTGTTCTCTAAAAGTTTTGGAGACCAGAAGACCAAAACCAAGACTAAAGCAGGCCCACACTCCCTCTGAAGGCCCTAGGGTAGATGCTTCCTTGTCTCTTCCAGATCCTGCTGTTCTGAGGCATTCCTTGGCTTCTGACAACATCACTCCAATCTTTGCTTCAGTTTTCATGTGGACTTGTCCCTGTGTCTGTGTGTCTTAAATATTCTTCTGTCTTTCTCTTATAAGGAGAGCCATTATTGGATTTAGGACCTCCCCTAAATCCAGGATAATCTCAATATTCTTAACTTAATTACATTTCCAAAGACCCTATTTCTAAATAGGATTACATTCACAAGTGCCAGGTGGATATATTTTGGGGGTGGGGCGATGGGGGGAGTTCCACAACTCAACCCACCATATACCCAGTTAGAAGCTATCAGGCAGCATAAATGGCTCATCTAGGAAGGAAGCAGATAGGATATTTAGCAAGGGGAAACTCCATTGAGTCTTTCCCAAGTATGCAATTAGGGTGACTCAGATTTGTGAAATCTTCTCAATCCATTTTTGAGAGAGAGTTCTGCGGCTCCTGGAACTTGGGGGAAAACGATTCCTCGTCATTAACTACACTTGTTCTGTTTATTCATTCAAAATGAATAAACCTCAACACCCACTTGTTCTGCTTATTCATTCAGAAATTTCTCCTGAACACCTATGATGCACCAGGCCCTGGGCTAGGCACTGGGTTGTCTTGGAGGTTCTACTTGTCCTAGAGCCATGCATGGGATGAGGTAGAGGTCACTTTCTCCCCAGTTAAAAGCCCTCCTTTGGAGAAATGTCTTTCACAGCCTTCTAGGGAAGAGTGAATTCAAGTAGCACAGAATGTTATCTCCCTGGCTTTTGCTGCTTGGATTAGGGAGGGAGACTTGGCCCAAGATCAGCCAATCAGATTGTTTCTTCTGGAGACCCAGAGACTGAGCCACAAGGACTTGGGGGGTGAAGCCACTGTTTGCTTGTTTGTTTGTTGTTTAGTGGTCTTATTAATCATGTGCCCAGAAAAACTTGCAGAGAGGACAATATAGCTGTTCCAGGGGGTGAGATCCTATATGTCTCCAAGAAAAGATAATTCCCTGATATGCCTCAGGTTTCTTTCTGCCCTCTGCAGCCAGCTGAGGTCTGGCTATGGCAGCAGTGAGGGGAGGAAAGACAGATCCTGAGATACTCACACCTCACGCTGCTGCGTGAGGTCAATAAGGTACAAACCAGGTGTGATGGGGTCCGGATGCACGTGGTTAGCTGGCTCTGTCAGCAAAGAGTGTCACCAAATGGGCGATACCCATTGGATAAGTCGGAGTTCTTCTGGTTGAATCTTACTAATTAATATGTTAATGAATTAGTTCTCTACCCTGACTACACTTTAGACTTACTTGGGCAATGCCTGGGCTCACTTCAAACCACTTGATCAGAACCTGTCAATTCTGTATGTGTGTTCTTAAAAAATCCCCCCAGGTGATTCTGATGCACAGGGAAGGCTAGGAATCACTGAAGTGAGTTATGTAGCAAAACGACATCCTTCTAGAGTCTGTCCTCTATTCTCTTTGGACCCGCCGCAGCATTATCCTCCCGAAGCTATTAACCATGTGTCACCCACTGCGTTCACAGTCCTCCAAGTACCCCACTCTTTGTGAGGCATATGCAGCAGGTGCTGAAGAAATACCTTTAGCTTCTGTGAATCTCAAAGAGACGTAGGCTCCTGAGACCCACGGTCCTGCATCATTTCTTTTCATTAACAGCTCCGTCTTTTCACTGATGATACCACTAATTCCAAAAAAAGATACCTTTCGATTTATGTTTGCATTCTCTTTTCTTCTGCCACTGCCCTGGTACAGGCCTCTTACGTGACATTTTTCTTATGGGTCTCCCTGAATCCAGTAAGTCATTTCATCATCATTGTCATCATGAATCGTCAATACGTCCATACCCACACCCACAAACACGCATACACTCCATTACTTATCCATCCATCTGTTCATCCATCCGTCCATCCATGCATCTATATATCTATCAGTACATACATATACACGCACACACACACACACACACACACACACAGACACACATGCCCTGGTACAGGCCTCTTACGTGACATTTTTCTTATGGGTCTCCCTGAATCCAGTAAGTCATTTCATCATCATTGTCATCATGAATCGTCAATACGTCCATACCCACACCCACAAACACGCATACACTCCATTACTTATCCATCCATCTGTTCATCCATCCGTCCATCCATGCATCTATATATCTATCAGTACATACATATACACGCACACACACACACACACACACACACACAGACACACACACACACACATTCCTCCATCCAAATACTCATCCATCCATCCACCCATCGATCCATGCAGTCACACATTCAGTTATCCATGCATGCACCCATCTATATAACCATCCAGACCCACATGCATACATATATACATACATCCACACATACATCTGCTCACCTTTCACGTCGCAGGGTGAGGGTTAGATTTGGGGTTACAAATAAGTAGAATAAGGTGAGATTTATAGTTAGAGGTAGAAAAATGAGGTGAGGCTTAAAGTTCCGGTGGGCAGGGTGAGCCTAGGTTTAGGCTTATGGATAGATTGGATAAGGTTAAGTTTAGGGTTAACGATGGGGAGTAAGGTTAGGTTTGAGACGCAGAATGAGTAAAGTGAGGCTCCAGAGTAGGGCTTGATGGGGGGAAGGAAGGCTAGGTTGAGGGAGGACCTAGACGTCTCCATGAGAGTTGTTATGCATTCTGACTCTTGAACAGTCAGTACAAGTTTGTCCACCTACAAGTAGATTCAGAATTGCTCCCTGCAGAGGGAACAGCATGATTGTCTAATTGAGGAGTTGAAGCAGAAAGATCCACGTAGGGAACTTCCCAGGGGACCCCGTGCAGGCCGAGGGTGTTAGGAGGTAAGGAGAGACGGGATGCTGAGGGTCAGGAAGAAAATACTTGCAACTGCAATAAAGTGTTCAATGTATCCTGGAGATTAGGAACAGTGTGGGAGGATTTTAGGCAGGGGGTGGCAACCAACACATACTTCCAACCATGAAGGACTCACTTTCTTTCTTTCCGTTTCCTATGGTTTGGTCCTCAGATGCCCCTAGAAAGATCTGCCCGCACAAAATTAGGGAATTTCAGAAACCACTTCCCCAGGAAATAAAGGACTCTCAAGGTATGGGTGGTCAGCACAGAGAAGCTCAGCCCAGTCCTCCCTCCTGCTGTACCTCTGGCTCCTGTTTTCCCCCCATTAACTCATAAGGATTTTAGCAAGATTTCCTGCTAAACCATAAACTCTTGGCATGTGTTCTTCTTCCTTCACTCCCCTCCTCCTTTCATTCCTTCCCTCACCTGTTAAGAAAGGACCAGGATCTTCTTCCTGGTTGTTTATTGGAGAGGAACACTGAGAAAATGAGCAGCCTAGCATCCTACAGAGTTGCAGGCAGCATGTGAAAAAGCCCAGAGGCACATGAGTCTGGCTCTTTGAGATATAAAATGAAGCCCTTTCTTCTTGAGAGCAGGTGCAGACTGAGCAGGAAGAAATGAAGTGATGGAGGTCATGAAAGGCCTAATAGTCCACTGGATTTAAACTTTATTCTCAGGAGGAAGAAGGTAGACGACAATAATGTATTTTAAATTTAGAAGGGAGATATTAAATTTGCATGTTGAAGTCTTTAGTCATAGCTACAAAAGTTACTGAAGATAGGAAAGGGGTGTGTGTGTGTATACATGCATATATATGTATATAGAAGATAAATGATAGATAGACATAGATACATAGGAACATAGATAGAGTAAATCTTTGGGTGTATCAAATCTTCCAAAGAAAACAAAGAAATAGAAGCCAAAAAAAAAAAAAAAAAAGATTGGTATATTTGAGTATATAAAAGTATAAATCTTTTATTTGTCAGAAGATGCTATATAAAAAGTTAAAAGACAACTGATTGAGAGAACATATTTCCCACAAATACACAAAAATATTAATATTATTTTCCAAAAGCAATTTAATAGAAAAATTAGCAAATTAATAGAAGAATGAGATATCAATTCACAAGAGAAATACCGTCAGCCACTATTACTCAGGAAAATGCAAATCAAAGCAATAAGACAGTATTGCAATCACTGTAACATTTTTCTTAAAAATAAAATTGACAATAATCCTAAACTGAGGAGAGCCTGCACTTTCCCTAAAAGCTGCTGAGAGCAATTTTTAAAAAATTGGTACGGTCTTTTTGGGTTGAAATTTGTCATTTAACTTTCAAACATTTTAAAGTTGCACACTGTTTATCCAATGTTATGCACGCACCAGTATGTGTTTATTGCATCGTTACTTGTCATAGCAAAAACAGCACCAAAACTAATGCTGAAATCTATCAATACATGAAAAAAAAAAAGTATCCTAAATCCCCAAACTCTGGAATATCAAAGACCCATTAAAAATAAGTTATGGCAAAGAAAAAAAAAAGAAAGTTATGGGTATGGCAGCCATATGAACTGATTTGAAATCATCTCACTGCTAGGTGAAAAGAAAAGGTCACAGAAATAGATGAATGCTCCCATTCACATAAACACACAAATGGAAAATGGAGTGTACACAAATATATCTCAATGAATAGAAGATGGTCTGGAATTTTAGAGGGTTGTTTGAGGGTGCTGTATTTGCCTGGGGGTGAGGGGAAACTCTTTTAATTTGCTCTATACTAGTTAAACCTTTTACAGTGAGAATATATCTATTATTTATCTGTGTGATTTGAAAGAAAAACAAACAAAAATCATGGCTTCGGAAATAGATCTTTCTGTCCTGTGTAAAGTGGAGATACCGATATTGATCTCACAGGATTGCTGGTGGGATTAAATAAGATCATGCATATAAATTCTCCAGCCTATAGTAAAAGACCCAGGAACTTTTTCTTTCCTCCCTTATCTGATTTATCTCTTTGATGCCCCCATCCTTGATCTGAATTGGGATTTTCTATCATTTCAATATCTTTCCAAGACTTGCCTTCCCATCTTTAAAGCAATCTTCCAAATTGCACTCATTCAGTCCATAAGGTTTGCTCAATTAAGTAGATCAGGACCTAGGACCACAGAGTCTCTCCAGAGCAGGTGAGTAGCACAGCTGGGAAGGGATTCTAGATCATTTGACTCCAAAGCCTAGCCTCATTTCACTGTACCAACCTAAATTTTATGGCAAAGTCAGACATGACAATTGTATAGCTCACAGCAGATAACTATTGGAGAGAGAATGTGGATAGGTAATATACCGAAAGAAATTTGAACAGTTTTCATGATAAGCAGACCCTAACCATTATTTAAACCAGAAAAATAATTAATTAAACTCTTTATACATAAAAAAAGAAATAGATTCTTCTGGCAGCAGTACCCAAGATGGATTGGAGGGATAGGAGAGAAGAGGCTTGCAGAGGAGAACCCTGCGGGAATCCAGCCAGAGTCTGAAGGTGTGCAGGGAATGCCTTCAGAGTTTGGAGAATGGAAGCTGATGTCAGGAGATGCTGAGAAGGCAGAATCCAGATGACGGGGCAAGGAACTTGTCCACAAAGATGCTCAGAGAAGTGGCAGGTTGGGGCAGTGCTGTTAACAATAACAGCAACAGAGGATGTGGAAAAGTGACTGAATTCTGAGCAAACGTGTTCGACGTTATTTTAGGCAGGGGTTATACTTAGGGAATGTTAAAGGACAACTGAGATCAAGGCTGGGGGAGATAAATGAGCAGGTGGACCGTTTTGTCTGGGTCCTAACTTAGGTGCAAAGCAGAATACTGAAACTGTCATGTGTCAAAACTGAAATGGACAAAAATCAGCTCGGCTCCTGACCCACGGACCCTGAACTGCTTTCCACAGCTGCTCAAAGACATCAGGGCAACTCTTGACAGATGGGTAGTGCTCCCAAAAGCCGAAAGGAAACCTTATATTTATCTGTGATGAGGCTGCCCTCACTAACTAAAAAAGTCCTTTGCTTTGCTTTTGCCTGGAATTATTTCACTTCTATTGCTTGCCTCATGCAGCTTAAAAGCTCTTAATGATTAGTACAATGGGACCACCAACAAATAGCCAAACATTTGTGGAAAACAACAGTCTACAAGGAGCAAGCTTCATCCTGAACATCTGCGGGGTCAGATAATAGCATGAACCTCAAATCTGGGAAAACTGGACCTTCCCTTTGCTCTGTCCCAGGCTGGCCAGGAAGCCTTTTGGGGCCTCAGTTTTCTCATCTGTAAAATGGGTTATTTTAAGTTCATTTCTGCTTCCGCATGACAATGTATGATCAGCCTCAATCTTGCCCTCACCCCACGCCCACCCTCGTTTTAGCGTATAATGTTTTTTCCCCTGAAAGGATAGTTGATTGATGGTAGAAGAGAGGATATTGGAAAGAAAAATAAATTGAAATTATGCAAGTGGGGAGGGAATTGCCTCATTAACAGAATAATTGAGCTGTTAGTTAATTTTGCTTGTTATCCTCAGAAAAGGGCAAAAATCTTCTAAGCAATGACTCCTCTTCTTCCAAATGATTAAAAGAACAACAAAAAGGTTTGTAGCTTGGATGTATCTAGTAATTATGTGCCTAACACTTTTTTTTCCTTTTTGAATATCATACGGGGCAGATGTACTTTTAAAATCCTGGCAATTTACACAACACTGTGAAAGCGTCAGGTCTTCGTAATCAGAAATTTTCTGCACTTTCCCCAACCTTATTAGCAGTAATTCCCGCTAATTGATAATTATTACAATTTCTTAGTCAAATCTAGTTGTTGGTGTAACACTTCCTGCTTGCTAAGATCAATATGTTTAACTATCACTGTAAATAATGCATAAAATTAATAAGAAAACTATGCTTGATCAATAGAATGCAAACTTCATCTATTTTCATATCAGCTTCTTTTTTTTTTTTGACACAGACACAGACTAGTAATAATAAGTAGTTCCTAAGCCCAAATAATGAAACTCATCATTTGTAAATGATGGACTTTGACTAAAGCCCACTGACACAACTCTGCTAACCCTGGGCTAAGTCCCAGTGGAGAATAAATCTGATCCCTTCTTCAAATCAATTGCAATCAATCTTAATTGATTCGTATACAAGAATTGCTCTTTACCTACTTGAACTAGACTGGACTCAGCCCTGTGTGATCACTCGTGGGTTTGCGAAGGCTAATTTCCTGGAAATTGATGTCTTTATGGCAGTAAAGGGTGAGGTCAGCAGGGGTTTTAGCCCAAAATGACTCCTAATAAAGGAACATTGGCAAATGGCCTTGGAAGAGCTTCAGAGAAGGTAGCATAACCATCATATTGTTCTGGCAAATGTCCCCCACCCCAAACCTACCTCCCCCCTACATTCTTTATTAAATCAGAAACACTTGGCTTTCTGAAAGTCAGAGACTGTGACTTTTTAAAAATTTTTTATTGAAATATAGTTGATCTACAATGTTGTGTTTATTTCAGGTATACAGCAAACTGCTTCAGATATATACTACACATAGAATATATACATATTCTATATATATACTATATATATATATTTTTTTCTATATATATTCTTCTTTTAGATTATTTTCCATTATAGGTTACTACAAGATATCGAGTATAGTTCCCTGTGCTGTACAGTAGGTCCTTGTTGTTTATCTATTTTATATATAATAGCGTGTATATGTTAATCACAAGCTCCTAATTTATCCCTCCCCCCCTTCACCTTTGATAACCATAAGTTTTGTCTTCTATGTCTGTGAGTCTATTTATGTTTTGTAAATAAGTTCATTTGCATTATTGTTTGGATTCCACATATAAACGATACCATATGATATTTGTCTTTGTGTGACTTTTTAAAAATATGATTCAGGAACCTGAAAATACAGAGGGAGATCATAGATGAAGGGAAGTACTTATAGAGCCAGGGCTTTCTCCTAATCTTGCAACTGAGATAATGCCTGAGAACACTTCTCATGGCAGCAGGAAATGAACTCCAGGCTCTGCATCCTCTCCTTGTTAGAAATGATGCTCAGTGGGTGCTATAGTGGAAAGAGCAGGGAACTGGCACGGAGGTTCCTGCCTTTCTAAACCTTTGCACCTTAGCTGTGTGACTGCACATACCTTGTTCTTTATGGACCTCAGTTTTCTCATCTGTAAAATGGAGAAGTTCACAGCATAAGAAACCTCTCAACCTCTTTCTACTCTTTTATTCCAAGTTAAATTGATATCATTTGACCTCAACATTGGGGTTTTTTTTGCTCAGTATTTTTAAAAATTTTTTTGAGAATGAAAACAGCTAATGTCAAAAGATTGATTTTGTACACAGCAAAAGAAAAAAATAAGTCATAAAGGAGAATATGTGGAGCTCAGTGGCAAACTCACATGTCATTTTGGTTAACCAAGACTGGCTCTTTCATTTTTTAAGTAGGAGTAAAATATTGTGGCAAAGACCATTCTCCGAAAGAGAAGGAATAGCCATACCCGAGGAACCTCAAGAGTGGTGGCTTTCCTACAAGACAGGAGCAAAGGAGATATTACCTTTCTGAAATAAAAATAAAACCACAGCTAAGAGAGCACTGAGATAAGGTGGCAGGGGACTGGGGTACAGAAAGGCCTCTGGGAAGCTACTCAGAGCATGATGACAGAGATCAAACTCAGGCTGGAGCCAGAAAAAGATTATAAAAGGCAGAAAGGACAGAGTTGACACTGTGGAAAAGTCAACTGGTGCTGAGGAATGGAAATTGGATGCCCATTCAGAATGTAAAGGTATAGGAAAATGACATGGGAGGTCATAGACATGGGGTACAAGGATGTGTTATAGTCTATGGTCCATTCAGTGAATATTTATCGTTCAATTGTTACATCTCAGGGATTGCTCTAGTGCCTTGGATATATCAAGGAACAACATAGACAAAAATCCATAAGCTCTTAGAGCATATAGTCTGCTTGACAGGTCTTCTTGAGTACAAACTTTATCAATTAGAAGTAATCAAAGAACACCAATATTTTTAGCTACTAGGTTTCCATTCTTTATATGAAAAGATCAGCATCCTTCCTATGAGATAATGTTCATATACACACAGCGAGCCCTATACCCAGTTAAGCACACAAACCTGACATAAATGACCTCCACAGGAAAGGAGAGAGATCAGCTCTGACTCATCACCATTCAGTCTGTTAATTGTGGGTTAATTTGCTGCCTTGTCTTCTAGTGGACTTTAAGCTCCACGAGGGCCAAAGCCTCATCTCAGTAACCACTATGCAGGATATTTCCTTGAATAAAGTAGGGGACCAATAACTATTTGTGGACTGCTGGTGAATGAAATCTGAGATTGTCTTATCAGATGGTTCATAACTGAAAAAAAAAGTCCCTAAGTTTATAAAAGAACTGAGCATAGAGATTAAAGTACAGGCCATGATTAGGGAAACCCAATAAAAATAAAATTAAACCTATGGCTGTCCTGATAAAATGATCAAAAAATGAAAACAAAGTCAGTATACATCTGGTTAATAAATGCCATTTCAGCAACATGGATGGACCTAGAGATTGTCATACTGAGTGAAGTAAGTCAGACACAGAAAGCCAGATATCATATGATATTTGCTTATATGTGGAATCTAAAAAAAAAAGGTACAAATGAACTTATTTACAAAACATAAATAGAGTCATGAATGTAGAAAACAAACTTATGGTTACCAGGGGATGGGGAGGAGGGATAAATTGGGAGATTGGGATTAACATATATACATTACTATATTGGGATTAACATATATACATTACTATATAGAAAATAGATAACTAATAAGGACCTACTGTATAAAACAGGGAACTCTACTCAATACTCTATAATGGCCTATATGGGAAAAGAATCTTAAAAAAAAAAGAGTGGATATATGTATATGTATAACTGATTCACTTTGCTGT
>NC_041224.1:175917989-175928090 GCF_002837175.3 Physeter macrocephalus
AAAAAAAAATAGCATGCTGTTTCAAACTCTTTCTCACCAATACAATGAACACAGAGTGTTATCTACAGGCTTTGTGAGGAAAATCACTGTGGCCTAAACCTGTGTAATGGGTAATGTTTTACTCCTTATAAAGACAGTAGAAAGGCATCATCATCTATTTAGACACTCAGAAAAGGGTGCCACTCACTCATCCTTCTGGAAAAATAATGATGAAGAGGAACTCAAGTTTTCTAAAAGGTAAGTCCAATTTTAGGTACTCAACAATCAAAACATTATGGCTGTTAAAAAATAAGATTAAGATAACTTTGTCAGTAGCTTCTGATCAGATTCTGTTTTAACACAGACATACTCAGTTTAGACCCCCATATTAGTAACCTATTTGGGTCCTATATTACCAGTTAGACCTGAGGATAAATTTTGGCCCTAAATCAGGAAATACACTTCCTGGAGCCCATCTCACAACCCATTTTTCTTGCCAAATTTTATGAGCTCTTGTATTAGCTATGGTGCAGTAACAAAGTACTCCCAGACCTCAGTGGGATACAGTAGCAACAGAGGCTTATTTCTGTTCACATTGAACTTTACCTATGAAATGCTGCAGGTCCACTCAGGTCTGCTCTGCTTGTCTTCAAGACAAAAGAGCTGCTCCTACTGGGACTCGTTCTCATGGCAGAGAGAAAAGGATGAGAAAGCTGTTAAAACCCCATTATGGGGCTTCCCTGGTGGCGCAGTGGTTGGGAGCCCGCCTGACGATGCAGGGGACGCAGGTTCGTGCCCCGGTCCGGGAAGATCCCATGTGCCGCGGAGCGGCTGGGCCCGTGAGCCGTGGCCGCTGAGCCTGCGCGTCCGGAGCCTGTGCTCCGCAACGGGAGAGGCCACAACAGTGAGAGGCCCGCGTACCGCAAGAAAACAAACAAACAAGCAAAAACCCATTATGGTTGTCACAGCTTCTGCCTGGCTATGCGTATATCACATTTGCTCATATCCCATTGGCCAAAGTGATTTATAAGGCTACATTCTATGTCATTACGGCAGAAAAGTGTATGTCTTGTGCAGGACGGGACTGCAAGTTACATGGCCATGACTGAGGATGTTTGATTCGCTTACAGGGAGGGGAAGTGAATAACTGAAAACACGGATTCAATTCACTGTGCAAATTAAAGGAAAAATTGGTAGGGGGTCTATATGTGAGGCAAATTACTGAACCACCCCTACTCCCCCCAGAAACTTTATAATCTGACCCCATATTATCCAAACTACTCCTTCTGGGCCAAGTTTGCTATGTCACCAAAAGTACCCTGTTCTGTTATCTCTCTCTCTCCAAAAACCAAGTTAGACCAAGGAAAATAACGGTCAAATTTTATTGCCAGAGAATTACTGAATAACTTTCTGCATCTTTCAATTTTACACTGAATGACTTAAGTTAATTTGAACGACTAATAAACTATCTAGAGACAGATATTACTGCTTTAATCAAATCTAATTCATTATCAATCATAAGAAGTATCATTGTTTCATGTACCACTAAGAAAAAAAGATGCCAATTAAACTATGATATGCCATTAATTATAAGATGCATTCAAATTTCAGAGACGTTAAAATATGAAAGATATGTCTTAGAATCAATGAAATATGATATTTATTATTATATTTCTTCATTTCCGATCATGTTTCAGATGAGACCTATGAATTCTGTACTAACCATAATTTAAAATCTGCTTATATACAATATGACATCAATAATATAAAAATTGAAAGATAAGTCAGCATTAAAATACTCTAGAATATTCACAATGATTGTTATACCTGGATATTAAGACTAAATTTCAGTTTCTTTGTTATTCTTTTTGGGGTTTTCTATTTTTTAATAAACTAGTGTAAATTTCATAATCATAAATATTGTTTGTATTTTAAAATAATTACATATGATTTTATATATGTTATATGATCTTTTTTTCAATATACTGAAAAAAGAGTTACAGGAAAGACATCAAACATTAATGGTGTTTATTTCTAGTAATAAACCATGTCTGTTATTTTTTCCTTCTCTCTACTTGTTCTCTCTGTTCCGAAAATTTTAAAAACAAGAAAACTTTTTTTCTCCAGTAAAGCAGGTTATGTCCTCCAACGGGGACCTGCACACACTAGTTGTAAGTCAAAGGTGAATTAATAGCTGCCTACCAAAGACGCATTCTCTCCTTCTTTCCTAAGACAATCCCATATTTATCCCAGGTGGCAAAGTGCTGAGCTGAAGACTATTTCTCTGTCAATCTTCTTCCCTCACCAGTGGCCATGTGAATAAGTTCCCACAAATGAGATATAACTGAAAATATTCAATGGGGCTTCCAGTAAGCTTCTTAAAATCAAGGCAGATATTTCTTTTGTCCTTTCCTTCTTTTGGAATACTGCCATAATGGCTGGAGCTTCAACAGCCATTTTGGGCCCTGTTTTAGCGTGAGAATGGGAGCCAATGCAAAGTATGCTGAAGCAGACTGATAAAGTAGTCTGGGTATTTGTTGATGTTGGAACTATCAGACCACCCTCAGACTGCTCACCTTTGGACCTCCTATACAGGAAAAGGAAATAAAACTCTAACTCATTTAAGCCTCTATTATTTAAGCCCCTGTTATTCACAGCTGGTGGAAATTCCTTAACAAGGAATGTAAATGGAGGCATAGCTCAGAAGCTCTCCTCTGCCTCTGTATTCTATGTATGATCATGAATGTGGACAATGTTTTCCCTCATGATTTGAATTAAACAGTTCTGAGCTGTCAAAGTTAGCTTAAACTCAGGCATGTTCCACATCAGTGTCTAGGGCAGGAGGAAATTCTGAGATCTTCGTGCAATCAGATGGACCTGGTTACCTGGATGGCATGATCTCCATTACAAATGAATAGGTTTTACTTTCCTAGCCATTTTCACTACTCCCCACATGGGTCAGGGTCTCTGATCTCTTGTTTATTTCTTCTGTGTTGCCTTTTCCCTGAAGCACTTGGCTAATTTTGTGCTCCAGTGACTGAGATGGGCATGTCACTTTCTTCAGAAAAAAATAAAAGCAGGTGAATTTGACATTCCCAGCCACACTTAACTGAATCTTGGCGCAAGCAACAGGCCACTAGGCACTTTGCTTGAGTGTATATGTATCTAGAACTTGGAAATTTTTCACAAGATGCATGTGTGTGTTTCTTTCCATACTTTCATGGCAATGATCTTTGTTTCAGAACCCAGGGGATAAGACCTGAATAAAAGAAAAAAGATGTTTTGAAAACATTTGAAGAATTCTTCCAAGAAAGAATCCCCACCAGAGAGCTCTGTCTTATTTAGAGAATCTATGGACAAACATTTGTAAGGCAGGATAAATAATTCATTTATTCAATACACCTACAAAATGAATTGGCATGGGCAGATTTCTAATACAAATGAACAGATCAGCTTAAGTTTTTCTTGTTGAATTTTGTGGAACGAAATTCTCTAAACTCTCATTCACCTTGTAAGCTCTGTGGGCTTGATGACTAATTGAAGCATATGATTTAAATTATCCAAAGACCACAGCTATGATCTTTGGAAAGCATGGGCTTCTGTTGAGGTCACTCACTGGAATTCTTGCTCAAGGGCAGTTCCCCACTGTCTTTCGGAGCCTGGGTGAGGCAGTCCATGGTCAAGATTATCTCCACCTGCTCCCTCCCTTTGCCCTTTAAGGTTCATACTTTCTGAACTGATATTAAACTGTATGCATGGCCTCTGCCTCAAGCACCACACTCCTGGAAGTCTTCCTATGTTTGTAGATATTTCCCTTTGTATGGAATGCCATCCCTATCCCTTCTGTTCACTTAAGGAACTCCTGCCCGGTCTTCAAGATCCAGCCTCATTATCCCATTTCATGAAGGAGAAAATGGAGATTCAGAGAAGTGGAGTTATTTGCCTAAGACCATGTAAGTTTTGCTAGGGTCAGGACGTGACTCTATGGGTGCAAATTTTGTGTTTGTATCTGTCTGTGGGTGGAAAAAGAGTGGCTGTATGCACTGATTGGATCACAATATTATTCATTTATGAGGTGTGGTTATATTTAAATTGTATTTATTTTTATTCTTTTGGTTTCTTAAAGTGGAAGCTGAGGTCACTGATTTGAGACCTTTTTTCCTTTCTAATATAGGCATTTTACTGACATAAATTCCCCTCTGAAGACTGCTTTAGCTACTTCCCACAAAATTTGATATGCTGTGTTCTAATTTTCATTTAGTTCTAGTATCTTCTAATTTTGATCTTCTCCTTCTGTTTTTGATTCTTTCTAATTTCTGTTCTTGATTCCTTCTGCTTGGAGTTCACTGCGATTCTTGGATCTGTAGAATTATAGTTTTCATTAAATTTAAAAAAATTTAGTTGTTAATATTTCAAATACTTTTCTGCTCTTCCTTTTTCAAGGACTCCACTTGCATGTATTTTCCACAGGTCACTAATACTCTCTTTATGCTTTTTTCTTAGTTTGTTTTTTTTCCTGTGTTTCATTTTGATAGTTTCTATTATTATATCTTCAAGATCACTAATCTATTCTTCTGCAATGTCTAATCTGCTGTTAATCTCATGTAACCTACTTTTCATCTCAGACTATATAGTATTCATTTATAGAAATTTAATTTTGGTCTTTTTTTATATGTCTTAACATATTCATTCCTTCCTCTAGATCATAGACCATATGAAATACATTTAAAAATAGTTATAATGCTTGTTTTAATGAACTTCTTGAACTAATTTTATCAGCTATTTAATTTCTGAATGTCAACTGATTGATTTTTCTCCTCATTATGACTCATATATTCTTTCTCCCTTCCATGCCTTGTAATTTTGTTTTTATTTGATGCCAGAGACAGTGAATTTTACTTGTTAAGTAATGGATAATTTATATTCCTATGAATATTATTAAGTGTTATTCTGGTATGTAGTTAAATTATTTGGAAACATTCTGATTCATCTGGATCTTGCTTTTAAGATTTATTAGACAAGACCAGAACAATGGAAAAAACCCTTCTGATTACCCTACCTGATGTCCTGTGAGTTAATAGGCTTTCCACTCCTACTGATGGGAACAGAAAATTTTCCCAAACTTGTGTGAGCTCTGGGATTATTTCCTCTGATTATTTCAGGTGTGTCTTGCCCAGTCTTATGTAGGTTCCTTACATGCATGTGCTGATCAGTCTTCAGTTGAAGACTTGAGGGAAACCCATTACAGATCTCTGAATTGTCTCTCTGGGCAGCTCTCTTGTGTCTGATACTCTGCCTTGTGAACTGTATCGATCTTGGCCTCCCAGCTATCTTCCCTCAACTCAGGGAGACTGCCAAACTCTGGTAGATTTCTCTTCCTTTTTCTGTAGACTGGAAATGCTCTCTAAGCAATAAACTAGGATAATTTGGGCTACATCTGATTTTCTTCTCATTGCTTAGGGATTCCTGCCCTGCCTCATGGCCAATTATTGAAAACTCTTGCTTTATATATTTTATTATTCTTTTTATTTGTTTCATTTGTGACAGTATATCTGGTCTCTGTTACTTCCTCTGGTCATAAGTCAAAGTTGGGTTCACTTTTCTACTGTAAAAATGACTCATGTATTAGAATCTTTGAGACGAGCCTGGAGATATTTGTGCTGATAAGTAATCTTGATATTCTTGTAAGATTGTAGTCAATTATTTCCTTAGGTCAGGGACCATGTCTCTTTGATCAACTCCCTTCCT
The DNA here is from genome assembly GCF_002837175.3 of Physeter macrocephalus. NCBI lineage: Eukaryota > Metazoa > Chordata > Mammalia > Artiodactyla > Physeteridae > Physeter > Physeter macrocephalus. Next base: position 175,923,717 of record NC_041224.1, read on the forward strand.
CCCCTTGCTCCAGTCCAAAAGATTAGCTTCACACCTCAAATTGCCTCTTACAAGTTACCTGTTCTCAGACAAATTACCTGAATACCTTAACCTCAATATTTTTAAATCTGTAAAATGGGTTTACTATTATCTACCTAATGGACTTGTAATTGTTAAATTAAATAGCATGTAAAAATGTCTTTCTCATAGGAAGTGTCTGAAAAACAGTTGTACAATTAAAGACAAAAGTTGTGTGCTCTAAAGTGTCAGGATTTGACATTGCGTCAAAGTCAATTATAGTTTTATATATATATATTATCTATCTATCTATCTATCTATATATCATCTTTCTATTTTAATTTGCATCAAGGATGGTCTATAAAATTCTCTCCTTTGTTAAAAGACTCAAACTTAAACTTTTTTCTTTTCATTTCTCTAATAAAGACTATGCCATAAAATATACGGAAAGAAAATATTTATTTGATATTTGATGTTTGCAACTGTATGTGTCACACTTAAATGGGATTGAAATTCCTCTTACAGGAAAGACTAAAGTCTTCAATTAATTGATTCAGCCCAGTAATAGGGCATTTTCATTGAGAAACCTGCTGAGACTTGGTGGAAGATTCATCATGGGCAAAGCCAGCAGTTTCTGTAACACTGCCTGGGTCACACTGGACTGGGGGTACAGAGATGCCCACCTCAATCTGAAGACCCGTTGTCATCTATTTCACTGGAGAGAGAGCATTAAAGATGCAGCCAGGTGCAATGTTGTCATAGTCTGACACAGTATATTTTGTGTGAAGGAAGCTTCCCTTGTACTGACATTGGTATTTAGACTTCCAGAGGCATCCAGTGTCTTCCAGGTGATGTTTTTAGTATGATCATCCATGTAGTCCATTGTCCTCCATCTTACATTGTCCATTCTGCAATAACCTGGAACAGAAACCAAGATTATTTCTTTATGTCTGTGGAATCCTAGGTGAAAAATGAGGTAGGGGACATTCCATTTTTTCCATTTATATTCTTCATAATAAAAATGAAATCCTTCTTAGACTCCCATTGTATTGATAGTAGACATACTTGTGGCCCCCTTAACTGCTCCCTTACCTGCAGAGGAGGTACCTCAGAACCCATATTTATAAATGGTTCCAGTGGATTGGGCCAGGTGTGGACAGCTGACACAAGCTGGGCCAATCGAATTTAGAACTGACATTTTTCAGTTATAGTTGACACTAGAGTAGACTCTGACAACAAAAACAAAAAGATATTTAAAAGTCCCGAGCTGTGATTTGGATATTTTCCACCAGGTGAATAGTATAAACAGGAAAGCATATCTGTATATATAAGAGAAAGAGTTGGATTGAACAGAGACAAGCAGAAATATGACACAAAGAGTCCATTCTCTAGGCTTCCCAGATGCTGTTTCGTGTTTTCTCTAAGGACTGGCTATATTCCCACACTGAGGTTCAGGGAGACATGAGTGTGTCCCTACACTAAATTACCAAAATTTTATTTCAGTTTATGTTGGTTTATTCTGCCTGCAAACAAAGTGCCCTAACTCATAAAGCATGACGGAGTGACGTGAAGTGAAGAACACTTGATCTACACCTAAAGAGAGAGGCAGGACACCTAGAAATGACTGAGCATGCAATGTAGGCCAACAACATTTCTATGAACAGATTCATTTAATCCTAAAGCAGTCCATAGGTGGTAGACTTAGTAGGTCTCTTTTACAGAGGAATAAACTGAGGCTCAGTTAATTCAAGTAATTTGGCCAAGATCATAAAGTTAGTAGTAGATGCTGAAGCCAGGTCAGCTGACTAATTCCTTCAAGAATGACAAAGGTGATGGGTGTCATGTGGCTTCTGAAGTCCTTGACCACATGTTGGGTTTGGTTTATTGACAGATCATAGTAGATTTCTCATGAAATCAACTTAAGCAGGATCTCAGGTGTCACTCAAAAGGAGTAAGAGAGTGGTGGGACCAGCAGGGGAAATCTATTCCCTCCATGTATAATAAGCAATTAGGTAAGTTTTGTGTTAATTCACTCAGAGAAGCAGAGAAATATTGCAACTCTTTGGATGAAAGTCTGAAATCAAACATTCTTTTTTTACACGGTTGACCTTTGTCAGTTTCTTGTAAGAGGAACTGATGATGAGCCACTGAACTAGCAAATTAGCTTTGCAGAGCTGTTGACAGGGTCAGTAAGAAATGAAACCCATCTGAACAAAGATGAGCTGGTTTTTAAGGTGTAGGACTCAGTTTGGGAGGCTTCAGCCATACAGATATTCAGAGGCACTTTGGAAACAGACTAAAAAAGTGCAGATTTTTTTTTTACCTTGAGACATTTAACTCTTAGCTTCTCCTTCTAGAACCAGTCAAGGGTGTGATGTTGGCTTACCAAAATCTTCAGGAAGGCGGGACTCTTTTTCAACTGCTTGAAACCGAAAAGAAATGCCGGGCACCTAATCTGCATCAGGAGCTTTCACTGCCATGGTGTACTGATTCCTCACAAAATTTAAGATCGCTGTGGAGGAGGTAAGGTGCAGAAATAAGGCAAAGATTAGCTAGACAATCATGGATCCTGTTCTTTATACTTCCCTAGTGGAAGCTTTACTCTATTTCCCAGAATCTCTTCTGGGGTAGGTGTGATCATGTGACCCAGTTCTAGCCAACGGGCTATAAGCAGAAGCCATATGTAGAAATTACTTGCAGGTGCATAAAATACTACCACAAGCAACTTTTCTTGCTCTTTCTCCTTTCAGTGGCTTGATAGAAACAAACACAGCAATTTTGGAAGCTCTGTGTTAAAGGTGAGGGAACCAAAAAGTTCTGGGTTCCCGAATCACCACTTGGAGGAGAGCTGCTCAACAATTGGGAATATTTATTTTGGACTTCACAGGGCAAAAAATAAATTGTAGTATACTTGAATCACCAAGACATTTTGGAGTTTATTACCACAACTAGCATTAGCTTAGCTAGTACAAAGAGCTCAGGACCATAACTGTGATGTGGGGTTGGATGATAGGACTTTTACACTGAAATATAGTCGTTCAATGAGATGATTAATTTTAGGTGTCAACTTGGCTAGACTCTGGTGCCCATAGTCTAATATTGATCAAATATTAGTTAGTCTAGATGTTTTCGTAAAGGCATTTTTAAGATGTGGTTAATATTTACACCCAGTTGATTTTAAGTAAAGTGGATTACCCTTCATAATGTGGGTGAGCCTCATCCAAGCAGTTGAAGACCTTAAGAGCAAAGACCAAAGTTTCTCCAAGAAGAAGAAATTCTGTCTCCAGATTGCAACATAGAAATTCTGCCTGAGTTTCCAGCCTTTGGACTGAAGACTGCAACACTAACTCTTGCTCAATCCCCAGCCTGCTGCCTTGCCCTACTTGTTACAGATTTGGCAGCTGCCAATTGCTCAAAACAAATCTCTCTCTCTCCCTCCCTCCCTCCGTATCTATCTATCTATTTATGGATCTATCTATCTATCTATCTATCTATCTATCTATCTATCTAAAATCTACTGATCTGTCTCTCTAGAGAACCCTGAGTAATACAAATTTAAACAACTGAAGCACCTGGATGGAATGATGTTTGCAGTGACTGAAGGAATGAGATTCTGCTATTGACTGACATCCTCTTATTTCTGAAAAATTTCAGGGGAGTGCAGGGAAGAGGAGTCAGATGGTCACAACCAGTTTAGAGAGCTCCTAGCTGAAGTCTTAAGATATTGGGACTCTGGTTGGGAGGCCTGTGCAGTATTCTACAGCAGAGAGTACTGCAGGACTCAGGCATTCACTGCCCCTGCCCCCGACTGTGGGAAGATTATCCTTTCCTGTGCCATTGACATCAGGCTTGGCTATTTGACCTGCTCTTACCGATGAAATAAGATCAGAAGGGGAGTATTTCATGTCTAGGCAGAAGATTTAAAAGTCAACAAAAGATTCCCTCTCTTTTCCCTCTGCCACATGACTGGCAATAGGTAGAGGATGCACCATCATGCAGGACCCAGAAACAAGTCACCTGGAACAGAGTCACAGACAACCCTCTAAGGATACAGCACAAGCAGAAATGAACCTCTGTATTAAAAGCTGTTCAAAATTTGGTGTGATTTGCTTTTCTAGCATATGTTAATCTCTCCTGACTCATTTATACTTATGGATCTATAACTATAGACTTCCCTGGTTCAAATCCTGGTTCCCTCCATTTCCAGTTATGTGTCTTTGGAAAGGTTACTTAGCCTGTCTCTTGCTCAATTCTCTTCACTTAAAAAGGGGGAAAATAGGGCTTCCCTGGTGGCGCAGTGGTTGAGAGTCCGCCTGCCGATGCAGGGGACGCGGGTTCGTGCCCCGGTCCGGGAGGATCCCACATGCCGCGGAGCGG
>NC_041224.1:175928128-175940307 GCF_002837175.3 Physeter macrocephalus
GCCAGAGCCCGTGCTCCGCAACGGGAGAGGCCACAACAGTGAGAGGCCCGCGTACTGCAAAAAAAAAAAAAAAAAAAAAAAAAAGGGGAAATAAAATACTTCTGGAAAAGGGTGGTTGTGAGGATTTGGTTGGTTAACATATGTAAAGTTCTTATTTGTTACAGGCACATAAAAGATAATTAATGCATATTACATGCGATTATAGCATGCTTTTAAAACCCTTCTCCACACAGGAGTGACCAGGAAGCCATTACCACTGGGGTGTGCAACGTAAGAGTAAAAATAAGCAATTCACAATCACTAAAGTGTATCATCCAGTTCAGAGTGGGGTTTGGGAACTTTTTGGATTAGCACTAGATAATACATAAGTCCTATGGTCTCTGTTCCATATTCTTCTCTCTGTCTCTGTCTCTCTCTCTTTGTAGACCTTTATGTAAACACAGTCCTTACCTGGAAGGACATACAAAAATAGGCAATGGGCTGGATCTGGAAGCTAGGCATACTTTGCTAACCCCTGGTATAATCAGTTATACGGTGCCCATTTCTTTTGATTTTCCTTATAGGAGATCTCCATCTAACCTCTCTTCTGGAAGGAGCTAAAGACTACCCTTGTCACAGGTGAGCATTCACCCCACACACATTTTGTGCATATGCACTCACCTAGTCAGAACAATTCCCCTCAATGCTGAGCATGGGTCATCAGCTCTGCTCTTAGCTGATTTCACTCCAATAACATGGAAAATGATATATCTACGTGGTCCATGTCCCTCAGCAGTGAGGTGGCTCATTCATTCCTACAGTAAGTACAGCGCATGAAACTGATTCTCGAAGGGAAAGCAAATTCTTTGTTCATAAGGACAAATATTGATGAGCCACATTGTGAAATAACAAAGGACTTCTGGTGTGTGTGCTTAGCTTGGCTTGTTGGATAGGAATAGCATGTCATTAGCACGGATTCTGTCCTAGCCCTGTGATGGTTATCTGTGGTCCACAGAGGTTATGGATGCACCTGATGAGGGCTGACATGAGCATTTGGATGAAGCAGACGTTTAAGGTCCCTTATAGAAGAAGATCCCACTGCAGATTAATTTTTAGGACTGGCCCCTTTCCCGATACTTAATGCAGGAATCTCAGCCTTCCGAGTTCCATCACAAAACAATAACTACAATAAGTAGGGTCATCTATTTCCCTAAGAAAGATCTCAAGCTGCCTTGCATTGCTTCTCTGTAGGTATGGCCCTACAATGGTTCACATTGGCTGAATCAATTTTGCAATCTTTTCTAATAATGTTGTCCAACTCTGCTACTGCCTCTTGTATTCCTTGGCATTGGCTTTGTAATTCTGTTTGTCCATCTGTTATTTGTCCTTCCGGCATTGTTGCCTGCCTATTTTTTTTATATTTTTCTGTTTGTTTGTTTTTTTTCCCAGTCATTTTGCAAAACCAGTCTACTGTTTGATACTCTGTCTTGATCCCCTTCTGAAGACATGCTGTGAGAAATTCTAGAACTGGAGGGAAACACTGGGTCTTGCTTCTCTGAGGGTTTGAATTGCAAACTGGAGTGTGTATATCTCTGCGCACATCAGGGATACAGCTGCAGACTTGGGGAAGCACAAGAAAAAGTTTCCATGTTTTCCCAGAGCAATTTTACATCACAAAGACTTGATACTTCTTTATTTTAATAAATATGGATTTATTATAGAATAGGTCAAACTTTTTTGTTTGTTTTTAAGTAAATAGAAGAACAACATTGCTGAATGTCTTTTTGGATTTTGCATCAAGTTCCCTCTCTCCTGCTGTTAGAGGACTTTGATGGAAAAATCTGAGAAACACAGATGAAGCAATAGATTGAGTGGGGAGGGAAGAGGCCCACCTTCTAAAAGTTTCCTGTGCACCAGCACAGCACTTGATCCCCTGGTACATCTTCTTATTTAATCCTCATAATACATGGGGCCACAGTGATATTTACCTATTTAACTAAATCAAGGTTGAAAGAGTCAAACTAAGGATAACAGTGATAATGTCATTACCATTATAGTAAGTAATTGTGCTAAAGGCACACATTAGAGAGTGACCAAACTGCAAATTGAGTGCTGTTTTTTCACTTAGAAGGGGACATTATTGCATGATGTTATGGGCTGGGTTGTGTTTCCCCCAAAGTTAATATGTTGAAAACCTAACCCCCAAGTACCTCAAAGTGTGACCCTATGTGGAGATAGGTCTTTAAAGAGGTAAAAAAGTTAATATGAGGCCGCTAGGGTGGGACCCTGATTCAATATGGCTGGTGTCCTTATAAGAAGAGATTAGGACACAGACCCATAGAAGATAATGTGAAGATATGGGGAGACCATCTAGAAATCAACGAGAGAGGCATCAGAAGAATCAAACTAACACCTAGATTGTGGACTTCTAGCCCCCAGAATTGTGAGAAAATGCATTCTGTTCTTTAAGCCACCAAGTCTGTGGTACTTTGTTATGGAAGCCCTAGGAAAACTAATGCACATGACAGGGCTTTTCATCTTTCTTTCTTTTTCCTTCTTTGCTTCCTTCCTTTCTTTCCTTCTTTGCTTCCTTCCTTTCCTTTCTTCCTTCGTTTCCCTTTCTTTCTTTTTTCCTTTCTTTCTTTCTTTTTCTCTTTCTTTCTTTCTTTCTTGTTCTTTCTTTCTTCTTTCATCCATCAGACCTTCTACATTATCTATCTATCCATCTCCTATTTATTCATCTATCATCTACAGAACATATAAACAAACATCTAATTCATATATAAAAGTCTAAAGGAAATATCTTTATTTTTCCCTATTCCCACTGTCCTAAAATGACATCTATTTTCATGGCAACACAGTCTCCCCATCTATACCTGTAACATTTCTACACAGTTGTAACCATAGCACCCATATGCAAGAATGTTCTAATATTTCCCCTGATCTTTAGCACTTAAATATTTATTAAATATTTACAGAATATAATTGATCCTGGTAAATTACATACTATTTCTTAGGACTTATTTATTGAAATATTATTATATATTTAATTATTATTTTCTAGAATTATTCTAGATATGTGCACAGAGCAGGGATAAATCTGCAGAAGAAATTTTAAAATCACTCATAATTTCATTGTGCAGAGATATTTGATGTGATCTTTTTGCCTTTAGTATTTTCTATACTTGTATGAATACACAGATATACAAAAAGACACTTGTAAATATTTAATATACTTTCCTGTGTTCTTTATATAGAAAAGATAGTAAGTTGTTATCTGCTTTCTCTGAGGCAAATGTTTTCCGAGGTTTGTCTTGTTATTTTCATTTGAAGAAGTTTTAATTCTTACACATTCCAAGATATTGAATCGTGTGGTATTTTTCTGTCATTTTCATACTCCAAACTTACATGTCTATCCTGAGACCAAATATTCACCTAGATACTCTAAGGTTTCATTTTTTTCCATTCAATTATTTAATCTGTCTAGAATTTGTTTTGCTACAGAATATTTTATGCAAATCCATACTAATATCCCCCAAGTAGTTAATAAACTGTTGTAATAATATTTGTTGGAGTGTCCTACACTTCTCCACTGAATTCAATTTCTGTGTTACAAATTATACAACATAGATACTTAAGACAGCACCTAGTTATTAGCTCATGGTTTTGTAGGTCAGAAGTCCAGGGACAGTGTCCTGCTCAGGGTCTCACAAGGCCATGCTCAAGGCAGAAATTGTTGTGTCTTCATCCAAAGGCTTGACTGGGAAGAGACTTGCTTTCAGCTCCCTCGGGTTGAATCCATTTCCTTTCTGTTGCAGGACTGAGATCCCCATTTTCTTACTCACTGCCGGCCAGTGAGGATCACTCTCAGCTCCTAGTGGCTGGCTGTCCCCTCCATAATCCCTCTCACACATTCTCTTGAACTTTCAGGAAAGACTCAGTCGCTTTGGAGGTCTTGTCCGATTCGGTCTGGTCTACTCAGAATAATCTCACTCTGAATTAACTCAAAGGCAACTGATTAGGTATCTTATTGAATTTATAAAATTCCTGTACCTTTGGAATATAAGTCAACCTAGCCAGGGGAGTAAAATTCATCATATTCACCAATCAAACCCACACTCAAGGGGAGGGCATGTTGCAGAGAATGTACACGACACGGCATGCATCTTGGGGGTCACCCCAGAATTCTGCCTGCCACACCCACTTATTTTTTTATGCCGTCTTTGTAATATGTTTCTCCTCTTCGATTTTGTTCTATATTCTATGACCTGCTAGCGAACCCTACTGTTTCAGTCTTTATCTGTCCTTGAGCCTGTGTAATGTCAATCTTACTATTATAGAATTATAAAACTTTTTGTTATAGTTCAGCCAGGTGTCCCCCCCCCAGTTTTATCTTCTTTCAAAAATAGTTATTTGCATTCTCTTGTATTATTTATTTATTTTCTCAGATAAACACTAGCATGATTTATCAAGGCTCCAGTCTCCAGTCTAGATATGCTCTCATTTGATTTTGATCTCAAACTAGTTAAATCTATGCATTGTATTTGGGGAGAATTTGTCCCTTTACAAAAATTAAGCTGTATAGACAATGCTATGTCTTCAATTTAATTAAACAAATATGCATTGAGTGTCTACCTTGCATCAGACACAGAAATGAACAAAAAGAAGTTATGTTCCATGGAGCTTTCATTTAAGGGAAGGAGACAGACAATAAATAAGTAAACAAGTGAATAAGATAAATTCAAATAATGCTAATAATTGACAAATAGGGTCAAATGTTATAAAATGACTGGGGATGATAGTGGTCAACTTGGGATAAGGAATAAGGGAACCTTCTTTGAGACGATATTTGATCTGAAACACACAAAACTCTCAGCCATGAAAGAATCGGAGGTAAAAGCCTGTTGGGCAAAGGAAACGGTAAGTTCAAATTCCCCAGAACAGCATGAGATGCAATCCAACAGGTGGGTAGGAACCAGATATCTTAATCAAGTCTTTATTTCTATTTTTGAGTAGTAAACTTATACAATGTTCCCTGTAAAGGCACTATATACACAGGTCTAAGTTTGACCTCTATAGAGAAAAATTTTTCTGTAATATTTTCTAAATGATTGCTGCTAATATATAGAAAAGTTATTGATTTTTAGAGTATTTATTTTGAAATGATCACATTACTTAACTGTGGTTAATTCTGCAAATTCTTCAGTTTATGTACTACTGGATTTTCTCTTCTTCTCTTGTGTTTTTTTGTTTTTGTGGTACGCGGGCCTCTCACTGTTGTGGCCTCTCCCATTGTGGAGCACAGGCTTTGGACGCACAGGCTCAGCGGCCATGGCTCACGGGCCCAGCCGCTCCACGGCATGTGGGATCTTCCCCGACCGGGGCACGAACCCATGTCCCTTACGCACAGGCGCAGCGGCCATGGCTCCCGGGCCCAGCCGCTCCACGGCATGTGGGATCTTCCCCGACCGGGGCACGAACCCATGTCCCTTGCATCGGCAGGCAGATTCTCAACCACTGCGCCACCAGGGAAGCCCTTCTCTTGTGTTTTTGAGATAGATACTCATAAAAAATGTAGTAATCATAATTTTGCAATAACATACATTTTGCATCTTCCTTTTTTTTTTTTTTTTTTTTTTTTTTTGCGGTACGCGGGCCTCCCTCTGCTGTGGCCTCTCCCGTTGCGGAGCACAGGCTCCGGACGCGCAGGCCCAGCAGCCATGGCTCACGGGCCCAGCCACTCCGCGGCATGTGGGATCCTCCCAGACCGGGGCGCGAACCCGGTCGCCTGCATCGGCAGGCGGACGCGCAACCACCGCGCCCCAGGGAAGCCCCTGCATCTTCTTTTTAAAAGGTCATTGCACCTTGATTTCTGTTTCATATCTTAACACCGGTTTTATTTTCACACATCTCAGTGGGAATTGTGTCTCTCTTTTATAGTAAGTTGCATTTTGGTTTAAAATGGAAGGCATGATTCTTTTTTGATATTTTCATGGTGAATATAGGAGCAATTTGGATCTGTTATAAGTAAAACCTCTCTAGAGTATTGGTTTCTTTCAGGATTTATTTCTCCTCTAAATTATTTCCTTCAAATGTATTAAATGGCCTAAGATTCGTGGGTTAAAAGGAATCACTGGGGTGATGGTTGCGGGGGAGGGGTGGTCACTGGATTCTGGACAAAGTTCACTAGCTGTTTACCTTCAATGACCTGTCTAGGAGTTTGCTTTATAAATAAAAATTTGATTGTCCTGGGAAAAAGTGAAACGTTATTACAAATCTGGGGAGGAAAAGAAAAAAAAAAAGAGAGGCAGACTGACCCAGGCAGTGTCTTGAGAATGTGGTTAGAGGATGTACCATCCCATTTTTGCTAGACAGTTCCTGACCATGAGGAGTTTGCTCTCCCTGTCCCTGGGGAAGCTGTACCACATACTGACCTGAATCTAGGCTCTGTCGCTGATTTGCTGTGCAACTTTGGGTAAGCCAGTTAACTCCTCCAAGCCTCTTTTCCTTCATGGAGACTATACTCTGTAGCTACAGGGACTGCTATTAGATCACATAAGGTACCATGTTTAAAGTACCAAGCATTCTATTATGCACAGAACAAGCCCTCAAAAATGCTAGTTCCTTTCTTTTTCTTCCAAGCCAAAGGAAACTTCTAGTTGCCATGTAATCTACAGACATTGCTTTTAAATATCTCACGTGGAAAGCAGCCCCTCCGTAACTGGGAAGTATTATCACTGTGGCTGTTTTGTTGTTGCTGTTGCTGTTTCTGTCATCATCATCATCATCATCATCTCTATGGAGATGAATCTAAGTCATCTCAGTCACCTGGTGAGCAGGGCTTCTTAATCTCCAGGCCAATTATATATCTTGAAATATTAAAGCATGGAGATAGTTATATGCAAAAGAGGTGCTGTGTTTCTTACACACTAGGGGTGAGAATATTAATGAATAAAGAAGCCACGTTGCCTGTATCTCTGCCCGGTAGGTATTCCTTTCTTGCTTCTCCACCTCAAATCTCCTCTGCCCACCAGTCTATTCTGACTGAACGGACACCTCTGAGAGCAACTGTTTCTGTATTTATTATAACTGTCTCTTATACGCCCTGAAACTAGATCACCAGTCTCTTCTCCCCAGCCCCCCAAACACAGCACACCGAATTTCTCATGTAAATTGCATGAACCAGTGTCCAAACTCTGCCGTAATTTTTAGCCATCTATTTGGGTGTACTTTCTCTAGAATTCATTATTTCCTTTTCCACATCATTTCACAAATAATGGGCTGTATACGAAGTGAAATGTAAAATTGAAAGAATGATCAGGGAAATTTAGAGCACAAATGTCGTTAAGATTCATGTTCCTGTACCTGAATGACTGTGTTGAAATGATGTGGGCAGGTCAAACCTTCCTCAGGTACAGCAGTCACTATACTGCCTTTTAGGGATTGGCTAATAGTGACTTGAACTCTGTCTTTCTGTCACTCAGCACCGTTCATGAGGGTCATTCTTTAGTCACATACAGATGAAGTGTCTACAGTAAAAAAACAAAACAATACAAACAAACAAAATACTCTGCTGCTAAACTGTTGATCTTTGACATGGTATCAAATTATCTGATAGGCCAATCCGATAGACTCTCTCTGAACTCAGTTGTCCACCTGGAAAACTGAGATAAGAACATTTACCAAAATAGATGTTTTTTGAGGGTATCTGTGAAATAATGTTCATTGTCTACAGATTGGTACTTTGTAAGCTTCTAATAAATTATAACCATCATGGGTTTAATTATTATTTCTTGGGTCTCTGAAATAAAATTGTTGCCATCAGTTAAATGTTCAGGGCTTCTACTCTGAGCTGTGACTTCAAGGACAAACCCTCATCAGCACTTGTGATGTCCATTTCCTTATTTAAGACTTGAAAACCATTTTCTCTCCAGTGAGTTATTCTAGGTGAACCAAAATTGACTTCCTTTTTTCAACTCCTGCTTGGTCCATCTCATTCACCCAACTCTGCTGCTGTGCATGCCCTGCCTTTCCCTTTGAGCCAAAGCAATAGAGTTTTAGGAATCAAGCCTGGGGCCCGGACATTGTTCATTTGCCCCTGTACCACTGTGTGGGTGCATTGGGGATAGATTTAGGGCCTCAGCAGCCAAGTAAACACGGCACAGAAGACCAGATCTGACCCCTGCGTGGTCAGCCTGCATCACTGCACATCTTAGAGCCTGGTAGCTCCCAAGGAACAGAGCCTGAGATGGAGATTCTTAGGCAAGTGACTTATTGAGAGAGTAACTTAAAACAAGAGGAGGAAAACAGGGAAAGGACAGGTGAAGGAACTGAGTAAGGTTGTAGTTTTAGGTGGAGTCTAGCTTATGCCTGATCCCATGGGGAGCTCTGGAGCGTGAATTGTACAGCAAGGTCGGTCACCCTTATGACACACAGACCACAAGCCTCAGCCGCTCCGCCTCAGGCAGCTGTTAGCTACAGGTCGTCTGCGCTGCAGCTGGGTGGGTGCAGAATGCCATTCTGGGGGCAATTCTCCATAGAATGGTGCAGCTCTGAGTCTGCAGCAACCAGCTCTTGGAGCAATTGGGGGATGGGTGCTCTCGCTGCGTAAAGCAGATCTGTGCAGAGCGCCCAAAGTGACCACTACACTGACCCTTCTTCCTGGGTCCCTGATGCACACACATCTGTTCCTGTTTTACGTAGAAACTGGGACTTGGCCATGATTCTCAAAAGAGTGCCTGGAAGAAATGACAGCTTTTCAGACCTTGATTCTGCATCTGACATTCTCCTATGATCCTGACTGCTCAGAGCATTTATTACATTCATTTATTTAATGCATATCTTTTTCACCAGATGATAAACTTCAGCCTGTGTGATGTAGCCCCTGCACCCAGAACGTTGCCTCGCTTATAATAGATGCTCAGTAAAAATTTGTGGGCAAACACATACACATAAACACACACACACACATCACACAGATATAATGTTCCAGAGACATATAATATTAGGGGACGCAGAATAATTTTCAGAAAAAGAGCAGTCTAAGCTCATGTTAAGAGACGATTGTCTATAACTGTAACATAAGCTGCTTCTGTGTGCAGTGGAATTGGTACCCTCCTTCATTTACATCATTACATAGAACAGACCCAGTCCCTCTGGTTAATAGTCCTGATTGCTGACCGTGCTGGAGTTCTCCATGAATAAAAATGGAGCCCGCCACAAAATGATTGGCATCTCAGATATCTAAAGACCTAGTGGAAGTTTTGTAATGATTGATTTTCTTCAACTCAGGCGACTGTAGTTATCTAGGTGAAACATCCAACCCCAACCTGGCCCAGAGCAAAATCCCAGGGAAGGTCTTGAGGGATTCGACTCCCTCTTGGATGGTAAAAACAAGAGAGCAAGAGCCACATCCCAATATTCACACCATAAAGGATAGTTACAGGGGATCTCACATCCCTTATCGGCATGTAGAGCACACCTGCCTATGGTCCACCCTCAATCCCAAGGTCTCCTTCCAGTCTATTGCTCAAGTCCAAGTTTCCAAAACTGTCTTCTCTTCTGTCCTTGCTTTCTTCATCCTCTTCCTGTTCTTTGATTTTTCTCCTCTCTGTGTGTCCAAGGCATAAGGAGAGTAGAATCAAGGTTCAGCCAACTCAGCTCAGGATCATGGTATAGAAACATACCCAAGACCCCATCGTCCAAACTGTCCCTAGATGTGCATGGATAGACAACTCTTTGCTTTGAGTCAAAATCATCCTCTCTGCTCTCCAGTTCTGGTTCTGCCCTCTATATGCATACACAAAACAAGGCTTCATTTTTCACTACAGTTGTCATTTCTGAGGTCATGGCAAGCATGGGCACGTTGATGGCATGGGGTAACACTCAAAGCTGGGAAGCAGGACTTGAAACTAGAGGTGAGATTAAAAGATTGTTTAGATATGGAGAGGGTCTGAGCAGACAGAGCTTGAGACTCAGAGAATATAGGTTTTCTGGAACAGACATCTGGAAGCAGGCCTTGGGATTTGATACAAGTTAAAGGGTTATGGAACTCCTGGAGCCAAAGGGCTCATTTTGGTAGAGCTGCCGCTCACTGAGGCTACAAAAGCACTCAGTGGCCCAGTGGCTGCAGAGAGCTGATGCAACGTGGGAACCTGGGGAGAGAGCAGTTCTAATGGGCAGGTTGATTTGGTAGCTCAGGTCTCACGATACTGGGTGCTAGGGGTTTCATGCCTTGTTTTCAAAGGAGCCTCTTAATTCTGGCTGCCTACAACATCCTTCCAAACTAGATCTAGGGAAGCTGAACCTGAACTTAGGGTTAAGTTCACCTGTGAGAAGCTGAGGATATAGTGGGTGGGCCAGAGATTATCCAATTCATCTTTGAAGCTTTTGAAGGTAAATATCATATCTCAATCAGTGCCATGTGTTCTCTATGCTAAAAATCTCCATCCAGCCTTGCACCACCTGTATTTAACTCAGAAGTATTTATCCAGCACCTCTTATTTACCAGGCACTACATATGGTGCTGGGGCCACTCACGCAAAGTCCTAGTTCCTGCTGTGCTGGTTAATTTTATAGATCAACTTGATCTGATAACAAGACTCAGATATTAAGTCAAACATTATTATGGGTATTGCTATGAGGTTGTTTTTGGAAGAGATTAACATTAAATTGGTAGACTGAGTAAAGCAGATTGCCTTCCCCAATATAGGTGGGCCTCGTCCAATCAGTTGAAGGCCTGAACAGAACAAAAAGACTGATTCTCCTGAAAGTAAGAGGGAACTCCTCCTGCTTGCCTGTGATCTGGGACGTTGTCTTTTTTTTTTTCTGCCTTGGACTAACTGAAATGAGGTTTTTCTAGCTCTTGAGTCTGCGGACCTTTGGACTAGAACTATACCTGGTGCTGTAGCTTGTAGACCACAGATCTTAGAAGTTGTCAGTCTCTTTAATCATGTAAACTGATTTCTTCTAATATCTTCTAATCTCTCTCCCCCTGTCTCTCTCTTTTCCTCTCTCTCCCTATCTTTTATTGGTTCTGAATAACCCTAACTAATACACCACCTTAAAGTTTATAGTCCAACCATGTGTGTTTTGTGGGAGGAGCCATGGAATACCAACAAGAAGCCCATTCATGCAATAACATGTAAAAAGGGCTGCAGTAGATGGTAGTCCAGTTGTGCATGGAGTTTAAGCTTCAGGAAGGCCAAAGATGCTCTGAACAAAGATTTTCCATTACAAAGTTCCAAATCCAGACCCCTGTGCCTGGTGTGTAAGGACATCCCTGAATCTGGCTGCTGCCTCCCTATCTCTTACCTCTTACCTCTTCAGCATCATTTGCCCACAGCTAAGAACCTGGGCTTTCAAGTCAAACCACACTGTTTGTATGCCACGTCTCCTACTTATTAAGTGTAAAACTTTGGGCAAATTACTTGACCTCTTTGTCCTTACAAACCTTAGTTTTCTTATTTGTGAACTGGAAATACTAATATACACCTTACAGAATTTTGTGAAGATCAAAGAAAATACTATTTTTAAGGCACTGAGTACAATGTCAGATACGTTATAAATGATGCGTGGTAGCAAGTTTCATCATCTTCATTACCATCATCACCACCAAAATGTTCATCCTCACCTTCATCATTATCATTACTGTTACTACCAGAACCAGTTTTAACATCATCATCATCATCACCATCATCACCATCATCTTCATCATCGACACCACCAGCATCATCACCATCAACGTATCACCTCCATCACCACCACCACCACCAGCACCACCATCACCATCTTCATCATCAACACCACCAGCATCATCACCATCAACGTATCACCTCCATCACCACCACCACCACCAGCACCACCATCACCATCTTCATCATCAACACCACCAGCATCATCACCATCAACGTATCACCTCCATCACCACCACCACCACCAGCACCACCATCACCATCTTCATCATCAACACCACCAGCATCATCACCATCAACGTATCACCTCCATCACCACCACCACCACCACCACCACCATCACCATCTTCATCATCAACACCACCAGCATCATCACCATCAACGTATCACCTCCATCACCACCACCACCACCAGCACCACCATCACCATCTTCATCATCAACACCACCAGCATCATCACCATCAACGTATCACCTCCATCACCACCACCACCACCACCATCACCATC
>NC_041224.1:175940442-175966030 GCF_002837175.3 Physeter macrocephalus
ATCACCTCCATCAACACCACCACCACCACCACCACCACCATCACCATCTTCATCATCAACACCACCAGCATCATCACCATCAACGTATCACCTCCATCACCACCACCACCACCACCATCACCATCACCATCTTCATCATCAACACCACCAGCATCATCATCATCAACGTATCACCTCCATCACCACCACCACCATCATCATCACCATCAACTAATCTAGATTATGCCACAGATTTTTTTTTTTATTTCAGACACTTTATGCTTCAAATAAAGGATATCCCTCATCAGACTGTTTTCAATAAAATAGAATTTTTTTGGCTTATATAATTGTAAAATTCATAGTCATCTAGCCTGAGGTCAGGATTGATCCGACAAGTCAAACAATATCACAGAGACCCATCTTGTCTCTGTCTTTCTGTACTGACTTTCACAATTTGGCATCACCTTCTGACTTCCTGCAACAGTCCTGGCAGTCCTGGACCCCTCCCTATCAGTTTAAAAAAATGGCTGCAGCAGTTGTAGACCTCACGACCTCATACCACACTATTGAGAAAAAGAGTTCTAAGAGATCCATGGAAGAGAGAGGAGTCTTCTCTTTCCCAGAATCCCCAGCAAATGTCTCACATTTCATTGGCTTTGAGTGAGTTATGTGCTCATCCCTGAACCAATCACAGTGACTAAAGGGGTGGGAAAAATAACTGATGGAAACAGTGAAAACCTATCCCTGAAACTTGGGGTGGGGTTCAATCATACAGACATCATAGGGCTGAGAATGGGGGTGGCTCCTCCAAATAACCCTAAGTGCTATTTGCAGAGGATGGTTGGATGGAGAAGAGAGCAGCTACCACAAAAGTTCACTACTCTGACCTTCTCAGTTGTACCTTTGAATGTGTGGTTCTCTCTCTCTCGTCCAACTCCCCTACCCTCATCTCAGACTAGTTCTTCCACGTCCAGTTCAGTGTCTCTCCTGACCACCCCTGCCCTGGGCTACCTTAGGTAGCCCTGTTGTGCATGTCCCTAACAGTCCCCTGACAAATGTCTGCTTTTCTCCCAGCACTTATATCACTGTAAATATATATTAATATATTGAGTCACCTGTTTATTGCTACCCCGACCCACTGGACTATAAATTTTGGGGAGTAGGACAACTTAGTTGTTTTTCCCAGTATCACCAAGAGGAAACATTAAAGTCAGGAAGTAGTGATTGCGCTCAAAAATATTTGAGAAGGGAACACGGGAATGGATGAATGAACGACAGAATGAATGGGTGAATGATGCAGTGAATGAGTGAAGGGACCTGGACTTCAGTCTTAACCCAGGGAAAAATAAACGGCTCATTTCCTGCACTTTAGGCAAAGCCAGGGGAGATCATGTCTTCCTAGCTACCAGTCAAAATTGATAGAGGCTCCTGTTTAGAAAAAAGAAATGCTGAAACTGGGGAAGAAACCGATTAAAAACCATAAGAAAGAGTCAGGAGTGCAAAAATAGCAAATGATCGCAGTAAATTGTGATCTAAATATTGATCATAAAAGATTTTTTTTCAGCCTGAATTAACGTAATGAATTCCAAACCAAGGACCCGGTATAATCAGATAAAGGTTGACCATGGACCATGGAGAAGTGCCAGAGGACTTAAATCAGGTCTCAGCCTCCTTCTGGGCGCATCCCCACCCTTGGAGGTGAGGTTCCAGAGACATGCTTGAGTCTGGGGAAACGTGCAGAGGTGGGATCAGCATAGATGTGATCGGAGATGGAGTTCAGGACTGTCTTTGAAAGGAATTTCCCCCAAATCATGAAGTTGATCATTAATTGCTACTGTGGGGCTTGCATCCTTGCAATCATCCAGGAGTTCAAGTAAATACCAACACTCTCCTGACACCCGAAAAACAAGTCTGTGTCAACATCACAATATATGTGGGGAGGAGAAGCCCTGGCCACAGTCACAATGGAAATTAATCAGGACATATGGCCTTGGCATCTTACAGATAGATGCTTTGGCATTCTTGATGCCATTACCATACCCTGCCCAACCAGCCAGGAGGAAGGCATTTCTTCTCCCATATTACAGGAGAGAAAACTGAGGCTCAGAATACTAACAGGATTGGTGCAGAGCTACTAATAACTGTCCACCTAATGATCTGAACTCAGATCGCTTCCTGTATTCTCTTCAATACTCCTATGCCAAATGTGAGCAGAATTCAAAGGAAAAAAAATCACATTTTCTAAAGAACAGTTTCATACGGAAACTGAGGCATGTCATTCATGACATTGTATATAAACGTGTGTGTGTGAGTGCATGTGGGTATATATGTGTCTCTATATATGTATGCATCAATGTATGTATGCCTACGCATATATGTGTGTATGTGTATATATGTGTGTGGATACATTTATATGTATGCTAAAATATAAAAGCAACAAACAGACAAACAAAAGCACCCCCCTGGAAGTCAAAAAAGAAAATGATTTTCCAGGAGGTTCCTGCAGAGCCCTTCTCTTTATTCCTGAGATGTTCAATTAACGGGTGCAAGTCATAAAACAGCGCATTTTTTCCCTTGCTAGGATGCATTGTGTTTAATCTCACTGCCTTGTATTATATCACATTCCTATAATTCTTCTAACAGAAAAAGACTTGTTTCATAAAAATATAGTCCCCAGCATTTGAAATGTAAGTTCACGTGCAGGCAACATATATATCACCGCACCGGCAAACTCACTCACTTACTTAATCCACTAAACTTCAGGTGCTTCCTATATTACGTGAAATGGCTTGAAACAGGCAGGAGCTGCCAGGACCCATCACTGCTTCTTTGCTCAAGAGAGACAGCGAGAAGGGAGGTGGGGGAGTGGAAATACCCTCGGTGGATATGCCAAATAACAAGTCTTTCATTATCACCCAGTGTCAGGACCCTGGGTAATGTTCATTGTGCATATATGCACAATAAATTACTATTTACCTGGCGGTGCCTTTGATAAGCCCATCTCCTCTCCCTCTTTCTGTCCACGCAGCACGGAGCAGCGGAACCCCTTTGCCTATAATTCTTATTAAGGTGATACCTTTTCTGAATAAGAAAGTACACACTTCCAAAGCCTGACGTTCTCTGGGGTCTTTGAGGGACATTGTTTTTACTGGTTCCCTTTTATTTCTCCCACCCCGCTGTGTCTTAATGCTATAGTGACTTCTGTGTATACAACTCTCATATTGAAATGTCGGCGGCTGCAGATATATGCAATATTAAAGAGCGCTTATGAATTTTTGACATCTAATTAGTCGCTACCCAGTTAACATGTCAGGACTCAGAGGGATTAGGGAGGCAGCCCTTTCTGAATAAGTTACAGCGAGGCCCCTGTCCTTTTCATGTATTATTCTTTAATGTAGGTGGTGATTATTTGGCTGTGATTAATTGATGAAGCTCATTGGTCTGGCAAGTGGTACCGAGTTCACCACGCTTCACTTTTATTTCTCTCAGTCGGGCTCTGCCACTTATTCAGAAGGACTTGCTTCCTTCCAGCCGGCCTCTCTCCTCTCCGTGCTGTCGGTGGCGTGAGAGGTGCTGTTCCCTGGGCCTGGCCTTGACCTTTCACAGCTCTGCACTCACAGGTCAGCCGAGGCTTTTTTGCATCCCGCCTTCTCCTGGAGGTCCTGCATCCAGCGGTCGTGGCCCAGGCACATCTGAAACGCATGGGACTTCCGAAGAGAAGCTCCTGGCTGCTCTTCTGTCTCCCGTCCGCTGTTTCAAGCACCTTGCTCCGGTGCCCCTTCACACCTGTAGCACCCCGATGGGGTTCAGTTTCCTCCGAGGTTCAGCTGCCTGCCAAGATGCCAGGTGACAGGCGGGGCTCTCCGAGGCCACTCATGCCATTGTCTCCAGCTCCGGGGCCCCCAAGAAACCCCATGTGCCGTGGTGCACAGTTTGATAGTGCTGGCTCTGCCCCGGAGGGTAAGTGACACCCGGCTCCGAAAGGGGCAGCAGAGCAAACGGAGGTCTCTGAGAGGAAGCACCGGCTGCCAGGAAGGGTGCCTGCCCACCGGCGTCCCGCATCTCCATCGTCACCCTGAAGAAGGGTAAAGGTGCACTGGAAAGACACCACCCATTGCTCCTGAAGCCCAGGCCCTGCTCCTAGGCTCCCACAGACACGACTGGGACCTCCTTGGCCTCTCCGGTCCTCTTTGGGCTTGTGAAAGTTGATGCTGATTGTCTTGGGTTTAAGACGTGGCCATGATTGTTAATTGTGAAGGTAGAGCAAGCGGGGAAATGGTTTGTGATCTACAGCCCTGTGTTTATGTAGGGGCGCGCTGGGACTTTATGACTCCCCCTCGTGCTCGTGTGCACACACAGGCACCCCCCCCCCAGTACACATACAGCCACATACACACTCATGGACACGCACAGGGACACACAGTGTACACACACAAGTACATAAATATATATACACACACAGACACACATACCTATGCAAAAACATAGACACCTACACACACACACACACACACACACACACACATCCCATGGACACACACGGGCATGCACGTACCCACGTATACAGATACACTCTTTCTCCCCCGTGGCTTTTCAAACAAAGGCTCTGCCATCAGACTTTCAGACCCTGGCCTCCTGGTTTTACGGGCAAATAATTACTTCTTGCAAAGTAGAACCACCCCCATTATAAATCTCCCACCATTCAAATCTATAATTGGGGCAGTAACAGAGCTGCAGCCGATTCTTCTTTTTAAACGCACCAACTCCGGACAAACCATCCTAAAAATGTATAATTATAAATAAACCTTCACCTACGTCAGCTGGCAGGGTTTTTAATTACCACACTTGATGTCAATCAAGGCCAGCGCTGGGCGCACATGCGAGGGGCAATTTCAGAGAAATTTCACGGACATAAGCTGTCGCCTTATTCTATTATCTATATTTAAAAGAGAAGAGAAGAGATGAGGCGACAGCCAGGAAGGGACAGGGAGAGAGTGGCTGGCTGGAGGAAAACAGTGGGGAAGGCAGTTTATCCAAAGGGCAGTGTCCTGCCCTGGAAAGAGCTGGGGCCCGCCCTGGTGACCGTTCTTTGTCTCCCAACCCTTTCCCTCCAGGAGATGAGCCGAGAGTGCGATGGGTGTCAATTTGCTGATGGAAGGGGGGTGGGGTGGATGTGCTCCTGTAGGAACAAGGCCAGCTGGTGGGGTGGGGGGACCAGGCAGAGAAGGGGGGGAACACAGAGAGCTAGAATTGGGGGGCGCTAGAAGGGAAAAATCAATGGATGCAAATTCACTTTCTCCTTGACGGCACATTCTATCCGAAGGAAACACTGAACTTTGTAGTATTAGCAGCAGCTGAAATTTAGAATTATTGTTTCCTTCTAACAGAAGACTCATTTTCCACGGCCGCATTTGCAGCATAATAAGCTTTTTGTTATTTTTTCAATTAGAGTCAATTGACCTAACAAAATGCTTGGCAATTAAGTGATTTTTGTAATGGTCCGGGGGTAATTTAGTCGAGCTTGTCAGCTGTGTTTCATGAAGCCGAGATGTCTTTTTTTTTTTTTTTTTTTCCACTGCCTCTCTCTCTCCCTCTCTCTCTCCCTCTCTCTCTCTCTCTCGAGCATAATGGCTCATAATTTCGAAATCTTTTCCTTCTGTTTCCCTCACAATAATTCGCAATTACAGGAAGTTGTTGGAGGTGATTTTTTTTTCTACCTTGCCTTTTGAGTCAGTAATTTTAAATAAAATGTACGTACTTACAAAAAGGCAGCTATTACTGAAATCACTTTTTGTGTAAACTCAATTATTTTATGAATAGTGACACCAGCTTATACTGGGTCCTGCTCCCGAAGGCTGAGGCATTATTATCTTCAGGGCAAAGGGTTTGGAACATTCAGAACACACTTTCCACATCAAACCAACATTCAATAAGGTAAACACAACTTCAGGGGAACAGGAGGCATCGGGGTTACCTGGTCATGAAAAATGGCAGTGGATTCATCTCCAGCCTCCTGGTCGCCCCCTCCCCTCCCCTAGGACTGAAGGGAGGGCCTCAGCCTCTGATTTATGAGGGAATTCCTCATTTGCCTAATTGATTCATTTTCTTAAGATGACATCTGGAGTTACATTTCCTTTTTAAAAGGCTGCAGTTAGATCTGATGACTGGATCAGATGTTCCTTCATTGTACTACTATCTGTTTATACCTATATTAAAAAAACACAAAAACCAAAAACCAATATTCAGTTTGTAACTGCATGCGCGCATACACATAGAGACAGCCAGGAAGCCGTGCGCCCTTGTTCTCTCAGAACAAATTTGACGAAAGTCACATTTGACAACGCAGGTCATTGTGGGGATGTGTGTTATCGAGGTTCATCTTTGTTAACCTTTAGGAGGCTTGTGCATGTTCCTGCATTACAGTGTGTCTTAAGATGGTCTCTTGCCCCTTTGTGAAAAACAACTTAGAAGCCACCCACTTCACTCCTTGGCAGGAAACTCCCCAGTAGGGGGCAGTAAAAGAGCAAGCCAGGCAAACCCCATTTTGGCTAGCCCTGTACTAGGGGCAAGACCACCAGCCCTGGGAAACTCATCCCCTCCTGGCTCATGTGTGGACGCAGAGCTAGAAAGATCCTTTAGCACAGATCACTGGTTTTGAGCTGGTCTCCCAATTCTTTCTGGAAAATGTCTAATCAAATGTTCCTCCTTCTCCACTTAGGGTTTCTATCTTTCCAGAGGGTCTCATTGAAAGCTGTTGTCCCCTGGGTGCTGGGAGCTCTGGGCACATTCCCTGCCAGGGTTGCTCAGGAAGCATGGGAAATGGGAGGCTTCTTGAATCCTGGAGGCTTTTGCAAGGCCTGAGGAGACAAATGTCCAACACCGTTCAACTCATGCTGATTTACCTGACACTTGAACTTGGCTATTGCTTCCTTTTCTGGCATCTCAATTTCCCCAATTCTAAGTTGAGGAGGTCAGGCTAGATACAATCTGCAGACCAATTATGCATTCATTCATTCTCTGCTATATGCATTCATGCACTTATTCTTTACTATATGCATTCATTCATTATTTGCTGTATACATTCATTCATTCTTTACTAAATGCATGTTTATAGGCAGAAGACATATTCTGTGTGCTAACAAGGTCATCATATTCTTGGATTTGATTTGATTATTTTTTTACAAATATGGGATCTTTGTTCAACTCCAGGTGGTTTTCTTTACTTACCTTTTTTTTTTTTTTTTCCCCCCTGGTTGACTAATTTGTCCTCAACCAAGGCTGAAGTCTCTAAAAAATCTCTTTATGGTTTTAATGCCGTGTGTGCTTTCCATAGTAACGTTTCACCTGTGTTTGGAGACATTTGGAAATCTCTCCCCATTTCTCCAGGTATCGTGGACAGCCCTGGGTTTGGTTTAGCTTAGATTCCAAGTCCCCATGGTTTGGCCTGGGCTGGGGCTGGGCTCAGCCTCTCGAGGCTTTGATTAATCCACTGCACCTCTCATTTTCCCGACTATAAAAGGGGAAGCTACAGTTCTGAATAAGCATCTTGCAGAAGAAAGAAGCCAAAGCAGAAAGTATTAAACTTTCCTCCAACACCATAGGAGAGATGTAGTTATTAAATTTCAGCTGCTTATCAAACTGATATGAAAGTCATTTTGAATGATTGCTTTGCATCCTCAAATCTTCCGCTTTTATTTGCAATGCGTCTCTGTGCTTTCTTATTAGAAAAATACTCAAAGGATAAAAAAAACTGATAATATTATTCAGTTTTTACAATTAGGTAGAAAAAAACTTTCAAAGAAGTGCTTTTTTCTTGCAGCCGGTAATACTACCGGGGGTCCTCTTGACAGCAGTCTATAGTGATCCACCCAAGATGACACTGGTTTTATCTTCTAATTGCTGCATATACTGGTTATACTGGATCTGGGCAAGGGAGGCTATTTCCAGTTTTTTCGTTGGTACATATAACTCTGGTTTATGTGACATGTAGAAAATATGCTGAGTCTCTTGCATTTGCCCACTTTTGTCTTTATGGCAGGTCCACTGTGCTTATTGGACCCCAGGTAGGGACTTTTGCTATGTATTCAGTATTCCTCTGTTGAAAAATGATTGTGTTGGGAACTGTGTTAAGGCCTAGGGATGAAGCTCCAGGCAGCAGTCTACATACAATTGAATTTCATCTCTTCTTTATTAAATCATCATAGTTTACTTTTAAATTATCAACACATGCAAAATTATAAATTATCTATATAGGTAGGCACCTGTAGATATATGGTTTTTTCATCACTTCACTATCTTTCCATGATCTGTAGAAATGCCAAAACAATACATGTGTATCTAGCATCCAATTTTATATGCCTTATTTTATTTTAGCCTTCTTAATAGTTTTATGAGTTAAAAATATTCTCTCGTTGTATAGCAGTGGAAACTAAAGCTCAGAGAGGTGAAGTGACTTGCTCAAGGTCACACAGCTGGTACGTGATAGCTGTGTGATTCAAGTTGGGTCTGGGTGACTCTAGGAGAGTGCTCTGTTGACCTTAGCCTACTGTCAAAGCACCTTCAGCATCATTTTCCCCATAGTCTCCATTACCCTTTATTTCCAAGTATTCAAAGGCTAACACAACTAGCGTTGCCCTGTAATAGAAGTGAGCGCCGAACCTTCCGGAGCAGAGGAGGGGCAGTGGAAGCCTCCCTTGTCAAGTCACCAAGCCCCATCCTCCCCACCTTCCTTCAGACCCTCCATCTACCTCTCCTGCTCTCACACAGAGAAAAAGGGCACTGTTACCACATCTATTAGACTGGTACTGACAAAAGGGAGGAGTAGCTACTGAAACCCAATCCTGGAGAGTTAAAAGAGCCTTCAGCAGAAGAAGGAAGTGATGACCACACCCGGTGCAAATCGTTCTTACTGAAAGTCAAGAGATCTGGTAATTAATTCAACAAGATTTACTGAGCACCTACTATGAGTCAGACATGGTTCTTGGTGCTTGGAATAGTGAAACAAAGACAGGCAAAGCTGCTTGCTACAGAGGAAACTACCTTCCAGCTGGGGAGCCAGGCTGACAGCAATAAACTTCATAGCAGATTAGAAGGCAGTGAGTGTACCAGACAAAGTAAAAGTGAGCTGAGTGAAGGAGAAATATGGGCCAGTTTCAGAATTAAATAGCCTGGTCAGAGCTGTGGTTTGTTCTGGGAAAGTCTTCTCCCTCTGAGTCTCATATGTCATGACTGCAAAAGAAGAGGTTGAACTAAATCAAGAGTTTCCACCCTTGGCTCATATAGGAATCCCTTTTCTTTTAAACTTTGTAGACTCCAGGTTCACTTATAGATTCAGGCTATCAGATTATTATGGATGCATAGGCCTAGGAATCTGCATTGTTGAAAAAGAGTCAAAAGATATGAAGGTGTTCATCCACGTTTAAGAAGCCCGGGACCAAGCGCCTGTGTGTACTGTAAGGGTACCAGTGTGTCCTCTTTGCTTATAAGCTCTGTGACCTTGGAATTATTCCTGAACATAAAGGTATTCTTTACTCCCAGGATTGTTAATGAGGGTTGACTGATCCAACAGTTGGTAAAGCACTGGCCCAGGTCTTGGCACATCAGTGGAGCCCAATATGACCTTCCTCTTCCTCCTTGTAGTTCTAACATCAAATAATACTTCTCTGGAATGTGAACACAAGACAAACACATTTGAAGAGGAACAACTGGATCTACAAGGGCTGAGAAAAGAAGAGAATAAAAAAATGGTAAATTGATTATCCTGCCGAGTGAGAAAAAGGGCTCTAAACCATAATTTAGGCAGAACCGGTTATGTCAACAAAATATGCATGCTCTATTTAGCCGGGTTAGCACAATATGCATGCTCTTAGCTGAGATAATGAAGAAAGGGTGGGCTTTAGTACCTTCCAGAGTGAGCGCCTCTTCTGTTGGATGGGCGCTGATTTCCCCCAGGTCGGGGGCGAGGGAAGATGATGGTCCCTGAGTCCAGTGGGTTCCATGCAAAGTGAGTGTCACTGATGCTTCTGCCGTTTCCACGAAGCCCTGACATTCGGCCTCTGTCCTCAAATTGTCTGTGTACTTAGAAGCCTTTGTTTCATTCATCACCTCAGCTCTTATAAGACTGAAATGATATTTAAAAGATAAAAATGGAGCAGAAACAGAAGTGCCAGAGATCACACACCACGTACTCATCTAGGAAAGTGTGGAATTATCCCTTCCACCTTGGCTCCTCATGAGGGCTCCTCCATCTCCCCTGACACCATCACTCCTTATTTTCTTGCCCTGTTCTATGTTTTTATTCCCACCTGATAGATCATCGATTTCATTGTTGGCTGTATTCTGTACACGGTTTCTTTCCCCCACTAGAATGAAAACTCATGTGAGTTGGGACTTGGAATTGTATTCTTTTTTTTTTTTTTTTTTTGCGGTACGCGGGCCTCTCACTGCTGTGGCCTGGCTCAGCGGCCGTGGCCCACGGGCCCAGCAGCTCCGCGGCATGTGGGATCCTCCCGGACCGGGGCGCGAACCCGCGTCCCCTGCATCGGCAGGCGGACTCTCAACCACTGCGCCACCAGGGAAGCCCTGCATTCATTTTTATGCATGTATCTACCACATAACAGGTGCTCGATAAATACCTTTTTGAATACACGAATTTCAACCTCAGTCCTGGTTTCATACTCGTTGAATGTCACCAATATTTCCCTGTTATTTTCTTCCTTCAATTCCCTTAGCCCTCTAAGCTGGTATATATGGCAAGCTGGTAGAAAAAAGGCAATTCAGTAATGGAAGAGAATAAAATAAAGGGGGAAAGAAAAGACTGGTATAAAATTGAGCATAAAGGTATTTACTTTAGTGTTATCTTTATACACTATAGTGATGCCTATAGACTTCCATAGATATTTTAGCTTGAATTTTAATTTGGGACACATGTTTGTAGAATCCACCATGTTAAGGCCAGAACAGGATTTTAATGGCCAAAGGCAATTTGCAGATTCATTTTCAAAATTACCGATTTCTAATATATCACAGGGAAACCGAAGAGACTGAAATATATTTGCTATGAGTCAAATATAGATTTTATTTTTAAAAACATTCTTTGATTAATTTCAGGTACCTAATTATCTCCTCAATTTAACAACTATTTCTGTTTAAATGACAGCTTTTTAAATATTTGACATAAACCTCCCCTGGAAACTTGTTATGCTCTTAATTTGGTAATTTTTTAATGGAATGTTCATTTGGTAAAGAAAACCCAGTGCATGTCTAAAAAAGTTAATCTCTTTTAAGAATGTGGTCCAAAATAATATTTTACTCTCTCACTACAAAAATGACTGTGCTGAACCTCCATCCCACCATCTGCGCTGTTGGCCTAGGGTGACGCCTTTTCTGAGGCTGGGGACTGGATGACCACGGCAGACTGAAACCCATACAATGTCTCCAAGTCCGTGTGGACTCCAGTTATGGAGGTGATCCTCGTTGCAGTTCAGTCTCCCGTGCAAACACAGCTTGAGAAACTCAGAATTCTACCATTCCCCATGCATTCTTGACAATGATGACAAAGACATCTATAATAGGTAATTGTGCCTTCCTTTCGTTAAATCATTGTTTATTCATCAGAAGCAGGAGAAGATCAAGGAGAAACAGTGACTAAGAACAAATGGATTTCCCCATTCCTAAGGGGTAGCGCCTGGAACTTTGCCTTGCGGCTCAGAAGGTCTAGATTCTAAGCCTCGCCTGCCAAAGACTGTTCTGCTCAATCCCCCATATCTACATTTATATACTGAGACTTTGGGACGAGCATTAATATTTGACCCGTTTACATGGGTAACAAAACATGGCTGTGGAAAAGCTTTTGGACTTGCTGGAAATTCAGGACAGGAAACATTTATCCAATGATTATTCTATGCCAGGCCAGTACTATAATCCCTCTGGGGAGAGGAATTAAAATATATACATACATGTATGCATAGGCGCGCACACACACACACACACACACACACACACACACACACACACACACGCATACAAACAAGAGTGGCTGCCCTCAGGAGGATTACAAACTTTCAGATACTTGCATTGGAGAGAAATTATCCTGTAGAAGGAAACATGTAAATGTCCTGGATTCGGGTCTTAGTACTACCTTCAGTGTCTCTGTGATCATGGGCAAGTTGCTTATGACCCACAGTGTCTGAATCTGAAGGATGGTGATACAGATATATACATCACAGAGTGGTTACAGAGATGAAGACAGTCTGTTTTAATAGACCACAGAAGGGGCCCAGGCACACAGTAGGTCCTTGGGGACGAGTGGCTGTGATGACAAAGATGACAATGGTGACAATGGGGATAGAAAGTTCCAGTTGTGTCATTCCCTAAATAGGTTTCACAGGACAATAGGAGATTTCAGCTCAAAAACTCCAAGTCAGGGACCCAAAGGCTATGAGTCACCACTTTGCTTCGTGCATGTCAGTTCATTTTTGAGAATCCACAGAAATAGAAATGTTCTATCAGACCAACTTGGATTGCCATCTGGCCCACACATTTTCCTGGCACGGCCCGAAGGCCAGCCCTGCTCTTCTCCCCTCCAAGCAAAACCCCAAGTTTAGCAGAATAAAATCTGGTGTTGAAATGCATCAAGCACGGCATCAGTTCATTATCGTGATTAGCACATTAGTAGTAGTTATAGGCAATTAATATGAATAATAATTGAATCTGGGTTATAGTAGTTAATAGAACTACTAGTGATATTAATATCAACTGCAAGTATACTGTTTAATAAAACAGCAACAGTAATAGAGAGGAATGGGTACTTTTCAAGGGGTTTTCACATTCATTAGCTCTCTGAGTCTTCTTCGGGGTATATGATTATCCTCGGTTTCCTTTTAGGGAGACTGAGGTTTTAAACAGTTGAAACTTACTCCATGTGATGCAGTGATCTGCAGAAAATCTGGAATTAGAAACCTTGTCTTCCGACTATTAGTGTAGTAGGCCCTGGAGATTGAGTAGAAAAAGAGAGAAAAATTCATCAAATAAAGCATTCTTTGGCTGGATCATTGAGTAACACAGGACGCCAGGGCAGGAGGGACCTTGGAGTACAACAAATACGATGATTACGTTGTACAAACAAGGAAACTGAGGCCCAGAGAGGGGAATGATTTACCTCCAGAGATCAGAGCTGTGAGACATATTCCAAATTAATTTTTATTTCAGAGTGCCTTTATGTGGTCCCAGTCTTGAGCCCAGAAAGGGATCTTTTTAAAAATTCTCTGTGAACCGAAAACCAAATAATCACATTTGTTAAGGGTGCATATTAACTTTGCAATTTAGCCCTAAACCATGGTCTTGGGTTGCATTTCCAAAGATGTGTCTCATTTAAGTCTAATTTGGTAGCATAGTATTAGCTATTATGAAAAAATAGGATTCCTTGGTCAATTACATTTGAACTATTCTGGGTTAAAACGTGAATTAAACAGGTTTCGTTTTTATTGCTGACCTTTTAGTTTTTCACCTTAAATACGCATATAGCATACTGTGTTCTCATCCATCTTTGACCGTGAAATCCTTTGCTCTCAGAAAATCCCTTGAGACTCATATTTGAAAGGTCCCAGTTTGAGAAACTTGGGTGCAGTGGCATTTTTCTACAGGGTTTTAGTGCATTTGCTTTTTCTACAGGGTTTTAGTGCATTTGCTTGGTAGCAGGTATTCCTAATATATTAAGGTCTGCTGGGTTTATTTCTGAGTCTCTGGCCAACTTTTGGAAGGTTGAAACCCCTAAAAATACAAACTGCAGATATGAGGAGAGCCATAACAATCTTGTTTCATTTTATGTGTAATGTTTTTCCAAGCAACTAAATCCACACTACATGACTTGATTCCAACCCCGTAAGTGACCCTCATCTTCAATCGCTGTTTACCATGTGCCTACAATGAGCCAGTGTTCACACGATTTCTTGCTATTTTAGGCTCCTACTTCTGGATCTGGCCTTCCTGTGGTGAGACACCTGAGGGGAAAGCCTGCACAAAAGGGTGAGTATTTATAGGTTTGGGGGCTATGAAATTAGGTAGTTGTACTTGAATAAATCATTTCTAACAAATAATCCTAATCCCTGAATATCGTCGTATAAAAGTGAACAGTGAAGGCAGAAATTTCTCCTAGGAGTCTTAGATAATACAGCCACTGAAAGAAAGAACAACAGCAATAACAACAACAGTGGGAGATTTTGATGGGTTGAGAACTTTTTTTAATGAAGAAAATTAAGAAGGACAGGAGGGAATGAGAAAAGGCATTTTGGCCAAAAGCTTGGTAACATTTGCTGTTCTCAGAGGCACATTTGCTTTACTATTAACCCTTAAAATTAATGGGCTTTGAGATGGAGAAGTGAGTTCTTACCAGTTTAAAACTTGGCTTCAACTGTGTCTGTCCTGAAAATCTGATTGTTTGTCTGTTTGCTTTTTTATGATTTTTTTTGGTAAAAAGCTTTGACTTTAAAAACTGCTTGAAAATAAACAGATACAGGATGGTTTGGGGTGTGGTCATTCTGTCTTAAATTCAAAACATTTAAAATTTCCAGTCCAGCATAGAAACTCAATATTATTTACTCCATTTTGGGAAAGAAACAAAATGAAGACCAAAGTGCTGAGGCTGAAAAAGTGTAAAATGAGCTATAACTTTCTTTTCCAAAGACCTGCACATATGGACTTTTTACTTTGCACTTAAGACCACATTTTCAAAGGCTATTCCTCCCCTTGCCTCCTTTTTGAATATGTAAAACTCCGCATGCATCTAATCGGTCCCTCAATTGTCCACTTGCACCTTCAAATTATGGGACAAGTGGCCAATTGGGCCTGCAATTGGCTAATTGCACTGACAATTAGCCAATTGTGGGTATAATTAGCTGCATGTAGAATGAATCATATGCACAGAATGGTCGGCCACCCTGAAAACGTAGAACTAAATGCGTTCTAGATGCACATCTGTACCCAGGCACAAAGGGAACACGGGCGAAGGTCTTAGATGAATCACTCTTCAGAGAATCATTAAGACAAATCTGGCACTTGGTTAGAAAGACCACATGATTAACCACTGAGTATCCAGTCTACTCGCTTTCCCTAAATTTCCGGCGTGGAGCTCAGCGTGGACAAGGCAAAGAAGATCCCAGCGTTGAAACTTAATTCTTCAACCCGAAGCCCTTCTGCAACCAGCTACCCTGGTTGCTGGTGCCCTCCGATTAATTTTTTAACTAAATATTTGGATTTATGGTATAATTGGTGAGTTGTACCAGGCAGGCTCTAACTAGAGTCCTCAATAGGGAACCTCACTAATTTTGGTTCGAATACCTGCCAATGTAACACATAAGTGTTACCATCTCATTCATATCTAACACCCAAGCTGGTGTGTGCGCATTCCTGGGGGGACCAGGGGCAATCCCGTGAAAAACACTGTGTGTGTCTATGAAGCATCCATTATATTTGATAGTAAGCAATATAAAATAATTTTAATTGTTAGTAAACAATAGAAAATTTTGGAGGTGGTTAAAGTTGTAGTGGTTAAAGTCCATCTATGGGTTTCTTTACTTAACTTCCCTACAACCTAGTTTCCTCATCTATAGGGATAAACTATTGCAAACTAATGATAACTATCTCACAAGGGTCTTTTTAGAATTAAACAAGGTCATTTGGGCTTCCCTGGTGACGCACTGGTTGAGAGTCCGCCTGCCGATGCAGGGGACGCAGGTTGGTGCCCCAGTCCGGGAAGATCCCACATGCCGCAGAGCGGCTGGGCCCGTGAGCCATGGCCGCTGAGCCTGCGCGTCCGGAGCCTGTGCTCCGCAACGGGAGAGGCCATAACGGTGAGAGGCCCGCGTACCACAAAAAAAAAAAAAAAACAAAAAAACAAACAAAACAAAACAAAAAAAACAAAAAAACAAGGTCATCTAAAATAACAAAATGAAAGTGAGCTCATGAGGGAGGGAGAAAACCTGGAACTCAAGACAATCAATCAAGAAATTAACATATTAAAACTTCTGAGATTTCATGCTGTAAAGAATTCTTTATTTCAGCATTTTATCAAACAAAAGTGACCAAAGACCAGTCTTTTCAAGTAATACCTATTGCTTCATGCTGGAAAGCACCACTCTAGGTGAAAAACAGCCAGTGGAGGCCCACTGGCTACAGAAGAAAACCCAGGTACTTTGGTTAATTCTATCCCTCATCATGGACCTCAAACTTTCCTTCTATCTAATCTTCCACTTACGGCAGAACCTTTCAGAAATCCACCAATTCTTCAGGCAGCTCTGTCCACTGAATGTGTCCCCCCCGCTACTCATCCCCTATGTCTAAAATGATCATTATTAATTTGAAACAAAGACCATGTAAAATGGATGGCGATATATCCACAGTTAGAGGTGTTGAAGGAGAGAGAAAACTATAAAAGATGAAATACTTCCTGAATATAGAGATATGTTTTTTTATTATGCTGATGTAGGTGCTTTCTTCCTAAATTCTAAGTTTTGGCTGGATTTTATCACTCCTATTCCTCCTATTTAATGATATAAATTACATGCACATCCTATATATTTCTATGGAGGAAGGGAGGAAGGAAGGATAGGAAGTACTGACTCTTACACCAGGTATTTTTACAGCTGTTATCTTATTTGTGCTTCAAAATAATAATATCAAATATGAATAATAATTGCCCCATTTTGGGGGGTGAGATTTCTGAGCCTCAGAGAAGTTCATGATTTTTCCAAGGTTATACAGTAGCAAGCAATAAAGAACTAGAACTCAAAATCCATATTTATATCATATACTTATCTTCTTTTGTACAAACTCTATAAACAAAAACCATTATGACATAGGAAGATGTGGAAGTATCATGTATTTCATGTTCAAATGCATATAAACAACCCATCCAAGTACATGCATCTGAATGCAAAAATCTGTATTTGTGACTTTCTACATAAATGTTAATTTGCATTAAGAAATTCTAAAAATGATAATGTTGATGTTGAGAGAGGTGAATTTTGTCTTTTCTTCCAGTTGAATTGAGCCTAAACTCTGGATTTATAGATTAAAGTCTGAATTCCTGAAAGAATGCAAAGCAAGTCAAGGCCAAAATGAGGTTCTCAATTTTTATGCCATTGCAGAGCTCAAACTCAACAGTAGTGAAGGAGAGGGGACTCATTCATGGAACATGCTCCTCTAGTTGGTCCTT
The DNA here is from genome assembly GCF_002837175.3 of Physeter macrocephalus. Classification (NCBI taxonomy): domain Eukaryota; kingdom Metazoa; phylum Chordata; class Mammalia; order Artiodactyla; family Physeteridae; genus Physeter; species Physeter macrocephalus. Next base: position 175,957,634 of record NC_041224.1, read on the forward strand.
TTGTCAGAGCTGACTTGTGTACCGATTATTGGTAATGCATCTGACATTACATTGTCAGCATTTAAACAAACTTACCCTTCATGCCATAATCCTCGACTCAGACTTCAAATGTTACCTTTCTGTGAATTCTCCCTTGTCCCCTCAGGATAGCTCTAAATATATTTCAATGCTTTTACAGTTCCTGTCTTATAAAATATATCTATTGTGTTCTTATCTGTATCTGTCAGCTATTGCTATAATAATGCTGCTTAACAAACAACTCCCAATTCTTTGTCATTCCATGCTACATGTAAGTTGAAACATGCAGCCCTGTGCTCTGAAACTCTGCTCAACCTGCTCCCTGGGTCTTCTCACTCTGGGATCTAGATTAAAGGAACAGCTCCTGCCTGCTGCCTGATGTTTGCTCATGGCAAAGATCAGGAGTAAGAGAGTTGGCAGAAACCCACTGCCTCTAAAAGCTGTTGCTTAGATGTAGTAAATATTACATCCTTTTATATCCCATTGCCAAAGCAAATCATACAGTCAACCTCCACATCAAAAAGATGGGGAAGTGAAGTCTGTCTTCAGGATGGCAAAAGTGGAGAGAAAGTGAATATTTATGAACAAATAGCCACATCTCCTGTGTTATCTATCTACATATTATTTTCCCCCACACTGATCAGTGACATAACAGAACATAAAATACATATTTGTCTTCTTATCTCATGAGTAGCATAGAGTTAGTATCGAGAGAAGGCTTATTTAGTGCTTGAATATATCATAAGTTTCATTCAGGTGTAAAGGAGTGAAAGTATTCCTTGGTACTCTCTGAAATGGTTAAACTGTATCAATATTTAACTTTTCTAATGTCTCTCTCTTTCACACACACACACACACACACACACACACACACACACACACACACACACGCCATTTTCCTTTACCAGTGCCATTTTAGAGAAGAGGAAACCAAGACTTAAAGAAGCTAGGAAATTTCTCCAAAGTCACACAGCTATGAAGCAGCAGAATGAAGAATCATACTCAGGCTTTTGTGGCTGCAGATCACATGATCTTAACCTATAAGCAACACTGAACTTCATCTTCTTATTCTTTAGAGTACGTGGTGAAGAAAAGGAGAAAATGGATTAAGCAGAGAAAGATTCTAAGATGATATGCTGAGATATTAGAAACAAGAATAGTCATACTATGGTATTTTTCTTTTGCTAGAATATACAACTGTGATAATACAGCACGTAAGAGCATTCCTATAGAAATTAACAGCAGATAACATAGATGATGAAGGTGTTGTCTAGCAGTGCTTGCCGAATTTTTTTGTATCAGGGCACACGTAGGAAATTATTTTATTTGTGTGACACAGTGTGAAAAACAGCAAATGTATGAGTGATCTGGAAAAAGGTGACTGGCCAGAGGTCTCCAGCTGCCACAGACCCCCACCAGGCCATCTAAAGGCACTGGGGTTCTCTGCTAAGGACAACCATGTTAGAGATGGCCCTGTAACTGAGAAGCATACCTACTCACTCTAGTCAGAATCAAAGGTGAGCAGGGCTGGAAAAACAGACTCATCTCAACCACAGGTGATGTGATGATCTAATGCTTTGCATTACATATTTCTCAGTGGTTCACTAAGCACTCTTGTAGATACTGGTATATTCACTATCCAAAATTCAACTGAAAACATCAGTGTTGGCATAAATTATAATACAATAACCAGGTCCTTTGAGTCATTCAATATTAGGACACAAAGGACCTTAAATGTCAGTATCCTAATTCCCACTGCCAGGCTTCAACACCCTTATCTGTAAATTACTGGTTTGAGTTCTCAACTCTCCATAGAACAGCCAATGAACTGAAAGCGCTTCTCAGGAGCCTATCACTTGAATCTTATGTGAGGTCTTAGTCCTACTCTGCAGACTCAATTCAGAATCAATAAATACGACAATAACCACTTGGTTTTAAGCATACTGAAAAGGATAGATGACTGAGGTAGCTTGTAAAATTATTATTACACAGAGAATTGGCTGTTAATAGGCCAACCAGGAAGAGAAAGACAAAAGAGAATTGTTTTTAAAAAATAGAAAATATAAGAAAAAAAGAAGAATTGTGGCATTCTGGAGGCATTTGGTACAATGGTCAATGGTCCTACAGATCTCAAGGTCATGATTGTAACTAAGGGGTAAGTGCTATGCACAAAATGAAGGTTGAAGAATAGTTAGGTAGTTCTGGATATGGACTGGAAAGTTTTCCCACCATGCTTAAAATAAAGCAAACATTCAAATAAAAAACAAAAATAAGACAATAGGAACAAATCTGCCTTCAGAGGGAGAAAGGGAAGAAAGTCACCCTTTAAAGTTCCTCTAATCACCATAAAAAAACATTCAGGTCTGTTTTATCTTCGTTTTATCAATGAGGTTTAAGGATAACTCTTTTGCTTAAGGTCACATTGTGAGTTTCAAACTCAGGGATGTTCTTTTCCAAAGTCCATGCCTTGAGATGTTTGGACAGTCCTCCTATGGGACACTTCATTTCCTGCTGAAGTAAGGTAAGTCGAGGTTCTGTTACTAAAGGCAATGATTCAGAGGGTAGGAATTTGATAATGTTGTACACAGTGGCCAGCAAATCAACCACAGATACAGGGTTTTTCTTTCACTGCCTCCTGGGCTGCAAGCCCTTTCCTTAAGTGCATAAAGAGAAGGAGGCATAGACTTGGACCCCCTGTGTGAGCGATCTGTAGCAGGCAGACCCAAAGCATTAACTAAATGTTGCTTTTCTGTGTTTATAAATAACAGCTATGTGCTACTAATGCAGTGCCATTTCATTTAATGGCATCCAGCACTGAGCAATTTAATTGTTCTTTTAGTCACTGAAACATTCATCATAATTTTCCATTGACTCCAAAAGAGCCTGCTTGCCTCTTGAAGCCATTAAAGTAGACATGGTGAGTTGGTTTCCCCTTGAAAAATTTGCTCAGCTGTGAACCTGGGGAAAGTGGGCTGATACCTCTCAGCCCTCTCAAAGTGTCATTTCTGTTTTTGTTATTCATGGATTAAAAAAGCAAAAACTTATTGTGTGCCTACCATGAGTACCTGTTGTGTTCTGTGTTCTGCATTGAGTTATTTTACTTAAATATTCTCATTAATTCATCACTGAAAACCACAAGGCAGTTATCCTTATTCCCATTTTATAGGTGAGAAAACTGAGTGCCAGAGAGTTAAACTCACTCCACCAACACCACACATCCAGCTGAGATTTAAACCTGGGTCTAGCCCAAAACACTTACCAGGGTCCTAAAATTTGTAGATAATTATAAAAACACTGATAATAGCTCCCCTTGAAAACAATGTATACCAGGCATTTTACATTTATGATGTTTTTTAATCCTCCAGATAATCTAGCAAGTTAGACCACTCTATTATCAGATAAGGAAACTGACTCAAGGAAGTTGAATGATGAACTAAAGATCATATAGACAAAGTACAGAACCAAGGGCTCATTTGGGAGTCTAACTCCAAAGTATTTGCTAAAGTCAACATATTGTGCATTAGTATTAATAGAATTGTGATAGAATTCTTCAATAGTTATCGTGAATATTAGTCAATGTGCAAAGATAGTTCCCCCTTTTGGTAAAAGGCCTTGATCCCTAGTTTGTTGGGGTTTTGTGATGTTTAAAATGAGACAGTTCCTAACATGTTCCTAACATTCATAGTATGTGTGTGAGTGTGTGTTGTATTTACCAAGCTTCTCTGTTTGCCAAGTTTTCCTTATTGAGTATGACTTCTTCAGCAACTAGCAAATAAAGAATCATGTCTAAATACACTGTGATATAGTCCTGTCCGGCTCTTAACTATAAGCATTGTTATAATTCAAACATCCTGAAACACATTTTCCATCTCCAGCCCCTGTGAACTGCATGGTCTCCTTGGTAGCAGTGGATATCTGGTAAATGCTGCCTGCTCTAAAGGAGACCATGATACCAGTCTCCATAACAAAATCCAAAGGGTACTTGTCTTAAACATTTGCAAGTGGATAGAGCAAAAATCCCTACCATTTCTCCTTGGCCTATAAGATGGCATAGCAATAGTTTTTGCAATAAAACTGGCTTTATCCAAGGACACTGCTGGTGTAGATAACGTGCCTTTGTTTATTTAAACTCTTGGCCTTTCAGCTTTCTGCCAGTTCTTTCTAGAACAGAGTTAATTCACTACATGTAGAGTAGGCACCCTCAACCATTTCAAGCATTAGGCCTTCTTAAAACATTAACAACAAAACATAAGTCTGCAATATTCGATTAAAGTGTTCCTTATGTTGATTAGGATGTGCTTATGAATAAAAGACATTGGTGCATTAATTCAGGAAACTTTTAAAATGAATTGTTATATTTTTAATCCCAATAGAGTTGAGATATGTATATGTTTACATGTATATTTATATATACAAACATGCAATATACTTCTTTGCCAAATATAACAGTTATTCCTATGAATAATGAAAACCAACTATTGAGCACTCACTGTTTGCACCAGGCATTGGTCGGTGCCCTGTCAATATTATTTTGGTCAATACTCACAGCAAACTCATGGGGTAGGAACTGCAGTCACTCCTTCTATAGCTGGCACACTGGCTGGAGAATTTGGTCACGTGACGTGGTCATGCAATGGATTTCACCCTGGCCCTTGAGCATGTAGCCCACATGGTTAAGGATAACTGATGCTAGTTTTACAAAGCCTATTTAGTGCTGCAGAGCACCAAGGGGCCTTGGACTATCTTACATTGCGAACTCCTATAATAGGATCAATCCAAATGTTTCAAGGGAAAAAACTCTTTGAGATAGACTCTGGAAGTGGCCACTTGCTGAAAACTGAGGCTCGAATCCAACCTCCAGTGGCTCCGTGATGCATGTAGGTATTTGTACACTTGCCAGGATATTGGAAGCCTTCCTTCATTTTTCAGCCCCCCGCAACAGGCAGTGAGACCCCCCATGACCTTGAAGAAGCAGTGCCATGTGGTGCACAGGACTTCTGCTTCCCCCATGCAGATGGCGGGCTTCCTTTTCCACTCACTGGGTCTATTATTGTGGTAAAAACCTTTCTTCTCTGGCTTCAGCTTCTTCATCAGTAAGTGAGTCAAGCAAGAGGTTTGGATTGTGAATGCCAAGCTCTTGTACCCAAGGATCCTGAGACATAAAAGCAATGAGGTTTTATTCCCTCTGGCATCACACACAGAGGCAGAGGCACTTCAATACCTTCATTTGAGATAAGACTATTTACAAAAAGATCCAACAGCCTTACCGACTTAGAGGATAAGATTTTTTTAGTTTAGTTTTTTTGCTGGGTGGAGGGAAGTGTTTTCTTTTTGTTTTGTTTAGCTTTGTTTTTTGTGTTTTTTTCTTTTGCCTTTTCCCAGATTCAACTCACGCTGTAAAAATTAGAGCTTGATTCTTTGACAGTTTTCAGGCCTTCCTGGGACAGTCCACTCCGTCTCCCCAGCACCAGTGAGTAGACTCTTTGTGTCCTGGCACCTCAGGAGACTACAGGGTAAAAGGGCCACAGAACCAGGCTGTGGAGCTCCAGGCTCTGAGTCCAGGTGGAGGGGGAGCATTCCTTGCTGCCAGTTCTAAGGGGCGAATCTGAGTCGATCAGTGCATTCATTTCTGTCTCCCAGCCTATCCCTCACTTAACACCCCAGCACACACAATACCAACGAAGGTGATTATCTCTGCTAGCATAATTCCTCCCTAACATCTGCTTTCGCCCATAACACTCCACTAATTTTTCCCTCATTTCATTACACATAATTTTCTTTCAACACAATCTACATGTATTAAGTGGTAATGACTTTCCAGTTAAGAGCAAATCGACACCAAGGGACCCCAGTCCCCCCCACAGTTGCCTGCAGAGCCTGACTCTGGCTATTAGAGATAAATTCGGTACCTCAGGAAGCTGCAGTGAGGTAATCAATCAATTAAGCAGTTAGGACATACATTATCAAACTTCCACAGTGCAGGGGGCAGGGGGCCATGCTGATCTACTTGCCATGATTTTTTAGGAATTCAAAAAAAATGAATAAATAAGATGGAGAGCTATTATACAACCAGGCTATAATTTGCCACTCAAAGTCAGGGGCTGGTTTTGTCAGACTTAAGGCTGCAGAGTGAATGGGAGAGACATAAGCCTTGGATGTGCACTGTCTGGGGAGGAATCCAGGCTCTAGTGTTTATTAGTGTGTCCTGGGGCACATGATGCGAGGAGGGGACATGGGAGTCTGAGAGCCTTGTCCTTTAAAAAGGAAAAAAAGACACCTGGAATTTATAACTCTTACTGCCTAGATTTGTAGTGGGAATTAACTAAGACCACATATGCAGAACCTCCTGGCACAGCATAGGCGCTCAGGAAACCTTAATGATCTTACTCTTCCTCCTAGACTGTGGACGAGAGATCACCAAAATGCTGGCATTGAAACTCGATTAGAGATCATCACTGCCGTCATCACCATCATCAACACCATCATCATCACCATCATCATCATGATCATCATGATCATCATCACCATCATCACCATCATCACTGTCATCACCATCATCATCACCATCATCATCATGATCATCATGATCATCATCACCATCATCACTGTCATCACCATCATCATCACCATCATCACCATCATCATCATGATCATCATCACCATCATCATCACCATCATCATCACCATCATCATCACCATCATCACCATCATCACCATCATCACCATCATCATCACGATCATCATCACCATCATCACCATCATCACCATCATCACTGTCATCACCATCATCATCACCATCATCATCATGATCATCATGATCATCATCACCATCATCACCATCAACACCATCATCACCATCATCATCACCATCATCATCATCATCATCATTTCCCACAGGTTTTTAAAGAAAAAGCCAAAATATAGAGCATCATGAAATTGCATTCAGAGTATTGCCAGTCCTCTCTCATCTGCTTTATATGTGTTCACTTTGGGCCCAAGCCTCAGTTACCTCATCTGTAAAAAAGGGTGTATTAAAGTTTCATCCACCACAGTAAGGGTTATGGGAAGACTCAAAAGAAACATAGTAAACTGCTTTGCAAATTGTAAGTCACAAACAAAATAGGATTATTTTAAATAAAATAGTCCACTGATATTTTTTCTAAACTCAATCCATCTTAAAAATATTGTGTGTGGGGCTTCCCTGGTGGCGCAGTGGTTGAGAATCCGCCTGCTGATGCAGGGAACGTGGGTTCGTGCCCCGGTCCAGGAAGATCCCACATGCCACGGAGCGGCTGGGCCCGTGAGCCACGGCCGCTGAACCTGCGCGTCCAGAACCTGTGCTCCGCAACGGGAGAGGCCACAGCAGTGAGAGGCCCGCGTACCACAAAAAAAAAAAAAAAAAAAAAAAAAAAAAAAATATTGTGTGTGTCTGAAAAGTATATTAAATACTTTTAATATAGATAAGATATATTAAGATAAATATAAGATAAATTAATCACAATGGCAGAGAACAATAGAAAAAGGAAACACTAGGTGGATGAGGCAATATAAAAACAAAATATTTCTGAAATAAATAAAATAGACAAAATATTTCCAACATCTGTGTCAACCAATGGTATATAAGTGTGCATAGATGATACATAATATTAAATTCTTACAAATCAATTAAAAGGTGAAAATAAAATAAAATATGAGTTCTAATAATAATGGTAAACAGTGCCCACTATTTCCTAAATACACCTAAAGGTTTTATGCATTTTAATTTGATTAATAAGAAAAGGAAACAAAAAACACACTGAAAAAAAATGAACAAATGAAGAAATAAACCCTAAAATAACATATAAAAGTATTAAATCTCCTCATAGTCAGAGAAATGTAAGCTGACGTCAAGGAGATAGGAATTTCCATCTCTCAAATTAATAAGGTTTTAAAAACTGACTTCTCTGGTGTTAAAGCATCAGGAAAAGAGGTGCTTTCTACACTATTTTTAGGAATGTAAATTGGTAAAAAAAAAAAAAAAAAGATGATACAAATAGGTGGAGAAATATACCATGTTCTTGGATTGGAAGAATCAACATTGTGAAAATGACTCTACTACCCAAAGCAATCTACAGAGTAAAGCCAGACACTATAAAACTCTTAGAGGAAAACATAAGACACTGATGAAAGAAATTAAAGATGATACAAACAGATGGACAGATATACCATGTTCTTGGATTGGAAGAATCAACATTGTGAAAATGACTCTACTACCCAAAGCAATCTACAGATTCAATGCAATCCCTATCAAACTACCACTGGCATTTTTTACAGAACTAGAAAAAAAAATTTCACAATTTGTATGGAAACACAAAAGACCCCAAATAGCAAAAGCAATCT
>NC_041224.1:175966822-176021483 GCF_002837175.3 Physeter macrocephalus
AAAAAAAAAAAAAAAAAAAAAAAAAAATATTGTGTGTGTCTGAAAAGTATATTAAATACTTTTAATATAGATAAGATATATTAAGATAAATATAAGATAAATTAATCACAATGGCAGAGAACAATAGAAAAAGGAAACACTAGGTGGATGAGGCAATATAAAAACAAAATATTTCTGAAATAAATAAAATAGACAAAATATTTCCAACATCTGTGTCAACCAATGGTATATAAGTGTGCATAGATGATACATAATATTAAATTCTTACAAATCAATTAAAAGGTGAAAATAAAATAAAATATGAGTTCTAATAATAATGGTAAACAGTGCCCACTATTTCCTAAATACACCTAAAGGTTTTATGCATTTTAATTTGATTAATAAGAAAAGGAAACAAAAAACACACTGAAAAAAAATGAACAAATGAAGAAATAAACCCTAAAATAACATATAAAAGTATTAAATCTCCTCATAGTCAGTGAAATGTAAGCTGACGGCAAGGAGATAGGAATTTCCATCTCTCAAATTAATAAGGTTTTAAAAACTGACTTCTCTGGTGTTAAAGCATCAGGAAAAGAGGTGCTTTCTACACTATTTTTAGGAATGTAAATTGGTAAAAACAAACAAACCAACAAACAAAGACCACTTTTTGAGGGTTGGGGGAGAATCTCCAATATGTTTCAAAAGCCTTTAAATCTTCCCACCCATTGACCCATGGATTATACTTTCCTGGACTTTATCCTTAAACAGCTAGAGATGTTAGCAAATATTTTAACTAAAAGATGTTCATCACAGTGTTGTTTATAATAGCAAAGTATTAGAAGCAATGGAGTCCAACGTTGGGATATTATGGCCATTCATTATGGAACGTTCCTTTAATAAGCTGTCCTTGGAAATAACTGTAAAAACCTTAATACTTCCTTTTTTCTGCTATGCATTCACTTTCATTACACACCTCTATCCATTTTATTATTTGGCTCCCAAAATGAGATTATTTTGGAGGAAGTTATGTTTTTTTTTACATGCTGTTCATTTCAAATAAAAGAATCAATTAGTAGGAATTTGTAAATGACAAAATTAGTGTCAAATACTATTATAAAAGTATTGTTTTTATTAATAATTCTATGTAATTTAAAAAACCTGATTATCAGTAAAAACTAAAAAAAAAAAAAAAAAAAAAAGAAGAAGCATTTCTTGAGCAACTGCTTAGTGCCAGGCCTTGTTCCAAGTGCTGAGATCACCACAGCAGTGAACAAGATGAGACCAGATCCCATGGTCAAGAACACCCAATTATAGCGCAAGGACATTTAAACCGAAAAAGTTATGATATACGCACGAGATGGACTACAGTGGATTTATTTGCCACAAATATTTATTTGGGGTCTGCCTCCTGTGTTCCAGGCACTGTTTTAAATCTGAGGGATATAGCTGTTTATAAGGCAACAAATCCCGTGCCCACAAAGCTTGCATTCTATATGGGAATATAGGAAATATATAACTAAATATGATGTTGTAGAAGTGTATTTAATGATGTCGAAAAAAAAATGTTCAAAAACGTGAAAATGGTTATATGACAGTCCACACAGTGTGAAGCCATTTGTGTAAAAATATTCATACATATACATTTCTAAAATATTAGAAGGATTGTACACCAGTTTCTAGGCAGTAACATCTCCATATTTTTTATTTTCTAAATTTTCTATATTTGCTACTTTAAAATACAAGAAAACAAATAAAGCAAATACTACTGACACAGATGGCAGGGCTAATCTTAGCTATGGATTCCATTTAAAAAATCAGTTGATTTATACATTTCAGCAGCCTCCAGATTTGATTTGATCTGATTTGATTTGATTTCTTAATAACTAAGATCAATAAAATAAAATGTGTCCTGGGTCATTTTCCAAATTTTGTTTTTCACAATATGGAAGAGTTCAATCCTAGGCTTTGACAGGAGGAAAGGACCTTGAAAATTATCTTCATCCACAGTGGAGAAAATTGAAGTCCCCCCAGATTAGGAGGAGTCAAGCAGGACCTGAGGCTCATTCAACTCAAACTGACTTCACTTCCTAATGTTTTTAACTTACGACATAACTGTTTTCCTCTGCACTATCCTAGTTTAATTCTCAGTCTAATTCTGCTCAATATCTCAAAATGATAGAGGGAAGCAAATGGAGTAAAAATACCTCCATATTATTAGTCATTCCATGATACTTTCTTCCTTTAAACAAAAGCAGAACAAAGTTAAATAAACTACTGCTAAACCCCCTTGGAATAGATGTAGCTCTAGGTCCTGCAGAGAGACAAAGAGAAAATGAGAACGTGCAGAAAATAGAAACTCTATATATGATTAAGGTATTTTGCTTCTAAACCAAAATCGTTCAGGCCTATATTGATCAGACGTAGTTCTAGAAATTTGTAAATGAACATTGAGTTACCCAGAAAGCATCGAGTTAGAAAATGTCATCATCATCATCATCATCAATGATAACGGTATAATTATTTAGGATAATTATTAGGTTATAACTGTAGGTTTCATATGTGTATATAAACTTTATGGTTTACAGACCCTGGGATTCTCCTGAGGGTTGTACTGTGTCATTCTTGTACCCATTTTCTAGTTGAGTATGTTGAGGGTCTGATAACCTGACTGGTTTACCTGCAGTCACATCTCAGGAATGGAGCCAAGTCAGAACAAGCCACCTGACACCTAGTCCATTGTTCTTTCTTGCAGAAAAGATGGGAAAAGACTTTTTACAACAGGTAAATTAAATAAATTTTTTAAAATTAATAAATTTTTTTAATTAAATAAATTTTTTGAATTAAAAAATCTTGTCAGGAATTTGGACAGGTAGTGCAAAAACCAAATCAAGAAGTTATAATGCCTTTCTTTTCTTTTTAATGAACCCAAAGAAGCCAACTCTATATATTCTAAACATCCAGCTGTCTTTCTTTTTTTCTGTCTTCTAAACCTTTTTAACTAAACTAAACCAAACCTTCACCTTGTCTAGTTCCTGGACCTAAATTTCCTTACTCAGCCAGATTCTCATGACAAGCAGGCTTTTAATTTTTTTAAGAAGTAAATTCGAACAGGACAATATGAAACCTCCAAAAAACAGTAGCCTACGAAAAAACAAATCATTTGATTAAGATAAAAGTAGAAACACTGGGCTGAACAGATCAGAAGGCTTCGGGCTATTTCCTCTGAGACCATAAGACCGGGCAGGATGAAACGGGAATAGAAAACACGCCAGATGCACATGGTGCAAATACAACTTTCCATCGCACATCGCTTTGGTTATTTCTTTTTTTCTCAGGCGCTAAAGCCCCCATCACTCTATGGAGCTAGGAAATCGTCATATGCAAAGTGATTAAAAATGCCCCTTTGTACCAAGCCAATCCTGACACAAAACACCTTCTACCCCCAAGGGGCTCATGGTGCTTCTATCATGAACTTTCTTCCTGGCTGAGATAAGTATCATGAACGTGTCAGAGAAGAACGCTTTCTGAATGGCTTAGGAGTATGATTTTATTTTCTTCCATTCTGTTATTCTATTTAGCCACTATTTTTCTTACCCCCCCCCCACTCTTTCCCTCCCCATTGCAAGATGTCTGGCACCCAACGTTTGGCATGAAATCTTACAGATCTACATTTTCCACAGGGCTGTGACAACAGGTTTCAACTTGACTTGCCATCCTGGGAACATGAAGTTTCATTTGTTTGTTTCCGAGGATAAGGAAGGTTGTAGCTTCTGGTGCTGAAAAGGGACATCTTTATGTTTGATTGGAGTTTTCTAAAGAGAAGATGAATTCATCTGTCATGGATTATTTAAGAAGAGTATTTTATTGTATTATATACTGTAAAAGCACATTCCACTTACGCATGTCATTCTGTTGCTTTGTTGTTTTAAAGTTACTATTAGCCTTGAGAATATCCACTGGCAGAAATCTGCACTTAGCATACTAAAAATGTTAGCAGTAAAAGGATGTAGAGAATCATGTCATGGGCAAATTGTGGTGTATTCATTCAGTACACCCCCGGATTTTACAAGCTTGGGAAACTGAGGCCAGAAAAGGGAATTGATTTGCTCAAGGTCAAGCTGGTTCATGGAAATGCTGGAACTTGAGTCAGAATATCAGGGTACCTCACAATCACTGGCATCTTTGTCATGGCCCTAAGGATGCCTTAAATATTCATTTTACTTTTGTTGCTTTAGTCATTCTTTTATATTGCAGCTATTTATACTTTAAAAATGTGGCCCTTACATGTAATACTATCTTTCTGGATTCAAACGTTTTATTAATATTTGATTATTTTGCAGAATTGAGTAAAATGTTTTTCCCACTCTTCCTATTTTAGGTGGTATCGTATGCTTTTATTGACTTTTGAATTGGGAGGACACCACCATTTTTATGCACTTCCAACAGATTATGAGTTTTATACAGGAAACTGATTTTAAAGGGAAGGAAAAAGGGAGGGGTGGATGGATGGATGGGTGGATGGATAGATGGATAGATGGATGGATGAATGAATGAACAGTGTGGATATATAGGTAAACATATATATTTACATACTCATACATAATTTTAATAGTGAGTTATATTGCTTTTCACGGAAATCAAATATAATAAATGCTTTGCACGCGCATCTCATGAAACATCTTCAGGACAGAGCTGTCCTTCGCTTTCTGTCTGCAGTGCCTCGCACCCATTCGACGCTGAAAACAATTGTAGAACAAAAAACATCTGTACCATCCGAAGGACTCAAAGTTACGGAAAACCTTGAGTTTAAAGATTCAATAGAACTTTATCAATTGAACCAGCCATACCCTTGAATTCAAATCTTCCTACTTCCATATGTGGTCCTCTCTCCAGTCTCAGGTTTGGGGGACCTTACACTCGGTTTGCAAGTTGGGGTTTGAGGACTTGCTGGTCCCTTTTCTGCAAGGCATATCCGGGGTCTACCTCGATGCCTTTCTCTCCTCTTCTCAATTAATTCATTGATTTTTTTTTTTTTGTCTTTTCTCTCCCTCCCCACCCCGTCCGTCCCCCTCTCTGGTGTGTTTACTCGCAGCATCCAGAAAGACCACCTTCCACCCTCTCTCTCCGTGGTTCAGCTGCACCTCTCTACTCCAATAAACCGTTTGCATTCCATCTGGCAAGCGTTTGCTCCGAAGACATTTCTCTGTCAATCTCTCCCGCCACATTAAAAATCTGTCATTACGATTGCATCGCCGCCTGGCTCCTGAGATTTCTGACTGCTTTATTGCTCTCCTCATTTTTTTCTCTTCCCTGCTACAGCCGAGAAGCAGAAATAAAGGTTTGTTGTTGAAACATGGCCGGGAGGAAAGTAGGAGGCACACATCTGTCAAGGTATTACCTTTCTTCAACCAGGGATTAAGGTGTTTTACGGCACTCACTACTGAGCATCACACTGAATAAATTTTCTCAGTAGAACATAAAAATGAACGCATACATTTTGAACCAAGTTTCCTTCTTTCGAGCCAACCCAGATCATTATGCGGCAGCACCAGCATGCAGGGGCCACGGTGAGGCGGGAAGTCCAAACTGCCCACCCCACCTCCCGCCAAAGCTGCATTATTCAAATGCCAGTGGAGGCCAGCACAGCACGCGGATTAGGGGACTTGCTGGTTGTGAATGCCTAGCCTTCCTTGCCTCATGGAAGAGAATGGAAGGATCCAGAAGGGACCTGGCCGCAGGATCCCCTCCCTCATGCCTGGAGAAGTGTCCTATCCAATCAAATCACGTTCCTTGGAGAGGGTCCCTCGATCCCTACCTCCGCCTCCTCACGACCTGCTCTGTAGGGCACTTCTGTGATGACTGTCTGCTCCAGGTCTCATCTGCCCACGGGTCCATGAGCTTCTCCAGGCCAAGGGCACCTTCTCCAGCCTGGTGCCTTGTGCGTACAAGATTTTGCAATGCTGACTAGGAGTATCACAAGCCTAAGCGTTTTGGGTTTTTTTTTCAAGTTCTCCCTTTGCATTCTACTTTGTACGTGGATTAGTTCATTTAAAGTTTCCAGCAACCCACTGCAGTGAACTATTCATATTTTCACTTTGTAGACAAGCAGACTGGGGCAGGCACTGGGCTGTATACCTTGCTGAAGGTTAGACAGCTCGAGCGGCCGGTCTGGGGCTTGAGGCCAGCAGGCTGGTCCATTCTGCGAGGGCAGGGGACACAGGAAGTGGGGGGTGGTAGTGTGCTTTTGGAACAACTTTCTGGCACTGCAGGGGCTTGGAAAGGAGCAGTAGTGCCTGGGAACACTGTGTTGTCTTGGTGCCCTCTGTCCCTCTAAACTGTCAAAGTCTCACCCGAAGTTGCAGTGGCTCATGGCTTTGCAGAGCGCGGGATTGGTGCCGTGGGCTGTGGTTTCCTCTGATTCCCTGCCCCCCACCTCCACGGCAACATGCCCTGCACACGCGCACGCGCGCACACACACACACAAGAGAAGCAGCCTCAGCAACAACAATACACACACACACACACACACACACACACACACACACACAGTCACTCTTTATTCTTCGTACAAACTTACCTCTCTGCCTATGATGACTTCTCTATATGGAATTCTCTCTCTCTCTCCCTCTCTCCTTTTTTTTTTTTTTAAGAAAACTAATATTCATCCTTCAAAACGTTTGCCCCTCTATGCATGTATCCCTCAAGAAGCATTATAGACCCCCAAAAGACCCCCGGCAGCCCTTTCTTCACCTCTCTGTAATGGATGGCACTCCCTGAGTTTTATTATACACCATTTGTTTGCATGCCAGCGTCCCAGGAATGACCAGAAGCATCAGTCAGCCCCTGGGCACTGTGTACACACACTGAGCCCTCTGGAATCCTGCAACAACTCCGTTCTTCTTCTATATCCAAAATGGCGGGAAGACCTGCTATTTGCCTCCACAACTGCCTTCTCGTGATTATAAAAAGACCTTTTGTTCTCTGGAGGACATACGGGGTTAGCCATGCAGAAGAGGGCCTGGAGGTGGGTTTAGGGTGAGGGTGGAGCCAGGCTCAAGAATCCAGGGATTACCTGGAACCTGGGGTTGGTAAGCGGTAAATCTGGAAGCTGGTGCTGCTTCCCATGGTTTTTAAGAGTGACCCCTTGAACCCCACACCCCAGTAGCCCCGTGTCCTCTGCGAGCTCACAGCAGGGCCCGTGGCGCCTCCTCTGAATCCCCCAGACCCAAGCTCAGATCCTGGCGCACGGGTGTCCTCAGAGAGAGAAATTCTGCTTTGCTACTGAGAACCCGCCTTGAAGGCCGGGCTTGGTTTCCCGGAACGGCCTCGCGGCTTCGCTCAGAGTTCGAATGACGAGTCCCTGTGCTGCACCTTCGGGCTCTCTCTCTCCATTTCAAGGGTCCACTTCCCTTTGATGTCCACGGTCCCCTGAGTCACCCCAGGCTGCTCCTGTCTCATCTGAGAGCCCACTAGACCATATCCCACCCACATGTTATTTTTGTCAAAACTCCACCGCCGTCTATTCCTAGGACTTGAAGATGGTTGATCTGTTTAGGGCTTGGCCAGAGTAATTGTTCAACTAAATTTGGAGTAAGAAAATTAAAAGATGTTCTTGGGACCCAACCAAAAAATAACATACTCCCCACAAGAAGCTCTGGGTATCGGTGGTGGGATAACAGGGTGCTAGCGGGAAGGCTGAACGGAATGGCCCTGAATCTGTGCAGAACCCACACTTTCCGGAGAATTTCTCACTGCTGTTCCTTTTGTGACCAGTCAGGAGGGATACTGATTCCCTCTGGGCCATAAGGAACGGGTGAGGCGAGAGCCTTTCGTAGTTTCTTTTAGCCCAGCTGCACCTGGGCACTGCAAATTTTTCGTGGGGGTAGAGGGACACTGCTAGTTAAAAACACACACACACACACACACACACACACACTCACACATAATTATGTAAAATGTATAAAAAATAAAAGGCAAAGAAAAGCAAAGGATAAAGAATGAGGAAGCATGTTTTCTTATAATCATGTCATGGGGAAGATCTTATTTCTAAGTGAGACATAAAATGGGGAATCTACAAAGGACATGTTTAATAAATCTTAAAAGGCAAAATTTTAAGATTTCTGTACCAACAACCACAAAACAGGGAGAGGATATTTGCAATGTGCAAAGCAGATGGACAGGCAACTGACATAAAGAGAAATATACATTTCTTATGGACGTAAGATTCTCATTCTCACCAACAGTTAGTACAACTCCAATTAGCATAGCAAGGAGATCAATCCGCCTATCAGAAAAGAGAATGTCATGAAGTTTAAAAAGTGTTGGCAAAGGACGTGGGGAACAGATCCTGCCATGTGAGAGCTTAAGTTCACCCAACCTTTCTGAAGGGCGATTCAGCAGTATATGATCAAACTTAAAAGTGTGCAGAGCTTTAGTCTTCAGATATTTTCACACCTACATGCAAAATATCTAAAAGTATGTTTGTTGAAGCATCCGCTATAATGGGGAAATTATTCCATAACCTGAATATTCAGCTAACCAGGAGTTACAAACTGTACGACAATCCAGTCACTCAAAAGAGAGCTATGCAGTCGTGAAAAAAGAGATCGTTCTAAATATACCAGTACAAGACAGTTAACAAAGTAGGCAGGACAGTGTATCACACAAAGGGACAAACACCCTTTCTTGATAATGTCTTAGTCTATTTCTGAAAGGATAAATACAGTTAACAGTGGTCACTCGTACTGCAAAAGAGAATTGTCCTTATATACCCATTTTATATCGCTTGAGTTTTTTGCAATGCCATGTATTAATTGCAATAAATTATGAGTCCATTTCATTTTGAGTGCTCTACTAAATCTTAGGGGACCATCCTAAGGGACTAATAATATGCAGAGCCAATGGCATCGGCTGAGTGGATGTGACAATCCACAGACAAACCACGTGAGAAGTTGGGAGCCCAGCTTGGTTCATGTGGGCTGGAAACCCAATTCAGAGCTCACCCTCTCGGGCTGAACGAGCCCTGCACTAAGGGACACATGATTATGGTCCTGTCTTCCTGGCAATTCAGGCACTGAGCAAATGTCCCTAGCCCCCATGCCAGTCCCTTTTTGCTGCCCCACTCAGTATGATTTCTGATCAGATAGATGGGCCAGTTGGCAGGACCGTGGTGATTGACTTTGGCTGACCCCTGAATGACCTTTCAGACAGAGGTTATCTGTGCTGTCCTGGTCAGCCACGATGTAGAACTCCAAACATCACCCATACCCAACTGGGTACTAACCAAGGAACAATTACCCCGTGTATGGGGCCATTGCTCGACAGCCCTGGGAGCCCATCCCCATCCATAAAAGGACAACCAGCTTGCTGAGAGACAACACAAATCAGGTTCACTTTCTGGACGAGGAAGAAAAGGAAAAACGGGAAGCTGGCAAGCCTAGAGAGCCTATTAGGCAGTAAGCACTGGGGTAGATGGACATTTTTTATCAGATAAAAGCAAATGTTATCCCAGGGATAACTCTGAGTTTTTTTGCCATCCCCATCCTGATAATGCAGACGCTGAGCCCTACTGGGAGACAGCGGAGATGTTGGGACGTGGCTCTCTCGGGTGCTAAGAGACAGACTCCTTCCATTACATCTTCTTGCTCCTCCTGGACGGTGAGGTGGGCATGCGGGGGCGCGGGGTCAGCCTGCCTGGGCTGGAGTCTCACCTCCACCACTGGAAAGCCAAGCCACCTAGGGTGACTGCCTCACTGCCCTGTGCTTCAGTTGTCTCATCTGTAATGAGAAACTTAACCGGCTGTGCTATTGTGAGGAGGAAATGAGATGCTTCTTAAAATCCCCCAGCATTGCTCCTGGCCTAACAGTCCATCTTGCAAAGAGGTCCCCCTTTAGGTTTCATCCTGTATGTGGAATTCACACATACAAAGACTCTCTATTAAGTCTCCCTTTCTTCCCGCTCCTTCCCTAATTTTTAAAAATTTGTTTAGTTTGTGCAAATTTTGTCCTTGTGACCATTCCATAAAACTGGTTTCGGAGTCCAAAATGCTGTCAACTTGAGAACTTTCATCTGAAATACACATCAGCGTGCGCCATGTGATTTATAGATGCATTTCCTTTAACTTTACCACAGCACGTTCACATTTCGGTCTCAGCAGCTTTCGTTATTCTGCCAAACTCTGGAGTTTTATGGTTGCATCCAATAAACGGCGGTTATAAATCATCCCCAGACGTCAGCCTAATTCTTTTGAAGGAGCGGGGACCTGTTGGATGGGACACTGTGGACACGTAATGGCGGAAGGGTCATGAAGGCCAGCGTCCTCCGTCTGGGCCCTGAGAGCTCCCAGGGTGGACGCAGAGGGCCTGGCTCTGAACTCCCACCCCAGGGATGGCCAGCTCTCCCCATCTCTTCCTCCTAGGAAGTCCTCACCAATGATGCTTCCAAGGGATAGGGTTTCCAAACGGGTCCTTGGCTTCCTTCTGAGGAAAAGCAAGCTGCTCCCCACCTTGATTTTCCGCAACAATCATCGACGAACACACCTGGCGAGTGTCAGGGCTGCTTTCTGGCCCAAGAGAGAAGACAGGGCATTTTCTTCAATCAACGGAGAGCAAGGAGTGTCAGGGTGCAGGGGTGGGCGTGAGTGGGGAGCTCGGCATTTATAAACCAAACCCCTATGGTCACCCTCCGGTCACCACTCAACAAGCCTGTGGAGGAAGCTGGGTGTGAGCCCTGATGTTTTACATCTAAACTGGAGGTAAAATTTTCTAGAAAATTCCGCTAGAGAAGGAGCAGTTTCTGTCCGTGGCTCCTGCCACATCCTGGCAAAAACAGCCTTGGTGGATGGCGTTTTCCTGCTTTCTTCCGTCTCCCTTGCCAAGCACCTGCTCTGCATCAGACACCATCATGGGTGCTCGCACCTGCCTCTTCCCTTTCATCCTCAGATTGGCTGTGAACACCCAGAGACCTATAGGACCAGACAGCTGGTGCTCCTGGCAAACGCGGGTCAAGGTCACCGTGCAGCCCGCCTGGCTTCTCCCTGGGGGCGAACTGCAGTGGTTTCCTTGATAAAGTGCCTTGATAAACCCACCATCCCAAAACATGTGCTTCTGCATCCAGGCCTCTCTGGAAGCGTTACTTTCGGAGTGATTTAGGTTTAAAGACGCAAGTCAGCCGAATGGCACGGTGGCCATGCTCCCTTTGTCCCTCTGGCCCCGTTCAGCCACGGGGAGGCCTCCACGTGGGAGGAACCTCAGCCCCACACTGGGCCTGGCAGCTGGCGCGGGTCTCTGCCTTTCTTCTGGTCCCAGACGCCTGCGGTCTCCGAGCTCACGTGAGCTCAGCTTCGCTGACCTCCTGGCCTCCGCCGTGAGCAGATGTGCAGGGGCCACCCCTGAGATGCCTCTCCAGGCACTAGGGTGGGTGTTGAGCCAGTTGACACCACGGCTTGTGGTTTGCTCTGCGGAAGCTTCCCCCCTAAAAGGGGCCCTCCAGGGCAACCTGCAAACCTGGCCAGGACCAGGGCAGAGTTCTACCAGTAAGGGGTATGACTAACCCACAGTGTGTCTTCAGGGACTTGAGACAGTGGGAGTCTCCAGGGTGGGGGAGGGAGACATATTTTCTCAGAATTCGTACATGCGAGGTGTCTGTTAGCTCCTAACCCAACTACCATATTAACAAATATCAAATTCAAACAAAGGTAAAGACACGCACGTGAGTGAGTGGACGAGGGGAAGTTGTTGGAAAAGCGGAAGGTTAGAGAGAAAAAGTAATGACCAGGGTCTCGAAGACTGTTTGCTGGCTTGTCAGCTGGGGAAAGAGCTGCTGTGCTGTGTCTCGAGGGGAAACTCAGAGGTGGGACAGGTGTGAGCGTTTCTAAACTGCAGGGCGGTGGAAAGGTGTGAGGGGTTCGTATTAAGGTGTTATCAAAACTCAGGATGTGAAGGGGAGACCCTGAGAGTGAAGAGGGAGGGAGGGGAGGGGAGGGGAGGGGAGAGGTTCCACGTGGGTCTCCCACAACTGTCACCGGCCACACGCTGTGCTCAGCACCAGGCAGGGCAAGGGACTCTAAAGATGCCCAGAGTTCAATCAGAGATGCCCAGCTTCAGTCAGAGACACCAGAATTCATCAGAGACCCAGAGTTCAATCAGATGCTCAGAGCTTAGTCAAAGAAGTCCAAGTTCAGTTCAGAGACACCCAGAATTCTGTCAGAGGTGCCCAAGTTCAGTCAGAGCTTAGCCTCTGCCTTCTGTAGCGTAAGGAAGAAGCTTTTTTTTTTTGAGGAACCACAAGAAATATTGAAGGGTTTGGCTAATCCAGCTTCAAAGTACACAACTGTCCACTACTCCCATTCTGGGAAAACTTCCAGATGTCCCCTCCATAATCTAACCTTCAGCTCGACGTTAGTTCAATGCCCCATTGGCGCAGTTGATCGGTGAGGGAACCGATCACCTTAGGGCCCCTCATTTATTTTGGGTTCTCACGAGTGTATCTTTGGAGGAAAGCACATTGGTTTTGAGGGCAGAGCGTCTGGGCTCTGTAACTTGCAAGTCCTATGAACCTGGGTAAAGCAGAAAATCTCTACAAAAGTGGGGAATGGAATACTTCTCTCAAGAGGCTCTTAGGATGGTGGCATTTGATAATAAAGTTTCTCGCAGAGACCCTGGTGTAAATTAGTTCCTCAACAAATAGGAATACCTCTTCCCTAAATATCATACAGGCAGAGTTTTGACATGCCTGCAGGAGGGGCAAACAAAAGAAGGAAGGAAGGAGGAAGGGAGGGAGGGAGGGAGAAAAGCTTTATAAATAGGTCTGTATTTAGCATCTAAATCTTTACACTTTTGTTCACATTTTCCAGAATTTCCTTTCGAGAGAATATTAGTCTTAGGTAAATTCGGATATTTTCAAGTTGAATTTGTGACAAGTTCTTTATGTACGAAATCTCTCCTAAACAAATACGCGTTATTTTTCCTTGTTTCTACAAGGCTAACTCATCAAGGATCAGCTACTACTGATTTGGTTATCCGTAACTGCTTATTTGATAACAGCATAAATTCAGTTTCCGTTACAAAACCAGACTGAATAATAACCCAGTGATGGTCAAGTTCAGAGACAGCCTCGGTCTCAAAATTCGAAACAGAGAGGTTCAAACAGGAGCGATTCCCCGTCAGACGTGAGGGCTAAGGGGCAAGACCAGCTGGTAAGTAGGACACTCGGAAAAGTCGTACACAAAGTTTTGGGAACTGTCTGCCAAGGTCACCGGGTCCTGTTACGTGGTTGGGGGCCGTGCAGTTGAACCTGAGGAAAAGACCCCCGGGAGGAACCACTGCCCAGAACCTGGCTCCGACTCCTCCTGCTTCACTCAGAGATCCTGCTGGAATCATAGGGTCTCACTAGATTGGGACGAAGAAGGAGCCCTAGAAAGTTCTTCCTGGCCACCTCTGCCTCTGTACTTGACAAATCGCAGCCACCATGAAGGAATGAGTGTGCAAAAGCGTGGCAACAGGACACAACCTCTGTGTTCTGGAGATTCTGCGCTTTGCGGAATCTGCTCCAGGCCTCACGTGCTTTAAGCTGGGAGCCCTCACACCGGTGGCCTGAGGCAGGTCCTTTACTTTCCCCATTTTGCTGATTTAAGGACGTGGGGCTCAGAGGGAGTAAGTGATTCGCCCCAATAGCCTTCTATGGGCCCGCACCCCAAGGGTGCAGGGCTCTGCAGAGGGGCCTCCAGGGATGGGTCAGATGATTAACCCCGCATGGAAAATTCTGGACTTTGTGTGGAGGACACAACGCAGAGAACGAGTGGGAACCCCTCTGAGGTGCCTGTGCTTGTGGTTTGGGAGCTAAAGTAAGATGAAAAACATTCACCTATGAGCTCACACGGTAGTAAAATTTAGAAAGAAGTAGTGGAAGGCTGACCAATGCTGTCTGCTCTGGCAGGACTACTGTCTTCTCATCCGTGGGTCCCGGGCCAATGGGAAGGGGCTATACTGGGGTAGCCAAGGCCCTCCTAGGCCGTGGCCTGTGTGGACCTCAGGCCTGCCTCTCTGAGGGCTGGGGAGCTGCTGTCCCCTGATGTCAGCTACTACGACTGTGGGTCAGGCAGGGGCCAAGTCTATTCCATTTCCATCCTGGGCCTGGCCTGGCCTGGCCCAGAGTGGAGTCGTGTATAGTTAAACTGTACTGAAGGGACTCATATGCAAACAGAAGGACTGACCACCGGGCGGATTTGGATGAGCTTCCGGTCTTATCAGAGGCAGTCTGGTTCCATCACTCCTTAGCTGGTAACCTTGGACAGTTGCTTGGCCTCTTTCCTTGTCTTCTAGAGAAGAATAAGAATGATGTCTTCCTTGGGGAGGGTTTCTGAGGTCATTGAAATCTTTCAGTGAGACTTTGGACAGTTTTAGAGGTCAGGCGTTTACAAGTCAAGATCTTTGAGGGCAGGAGACGGCAGCATGTGTTCACGGAGTTTAGCGAATGTTCACGAAGCCTGCTCGTGGCAGCAGCGGGGGCTGGACGAACGAGGACCTCCAGGAGATCCCAGCCTGGCCGGCCGCTTCGAGCTCTCCTTTCATCGCAGACCACACGACGGATTTGTCCACACGTCCACGTGACAGGTGTTTCTTGAGCAACTACTTGTCCCACACACCCATGTGGACACATGGCCCTGTGTGCCTGGGGGATGGAGAGGGTGGGCTGCCAGGTGCAGGTCCTGCCCCAAGGCCACGGGTCCTCATTTATGCAGAGAGACACAAGAGCAGCTTCATGAGCCAGGGAGACCCTCTTAGGGCGATGGCACTGGGTCTTTCTGGTTTATTAAAAAATGCAAACCATCCCCAAGTCCCAGATCCTCAACTGTGATTATTAACCAGGCAGGGGAGTAAGCCATGATCTGTTGGTTTGCTGGCACAGAGGTGGAGGGAAAAATGTGAACCTGCAGGGTCCCCAGAGCAAAAGGGCTGATCCCTGAGCTTAGGAGTGTTTCACTGGTGGGTCTTCCAAGGAGAGGCAGGACTTGGCTGCATGATGTCAGCTGGTGGGTGAAGAAAACTGGGGAGGACGTCCAGGGGGAGGGGAAGGGACAAGTAGGAGGCACGTTCCCGTGGGGCAGGCAGCAGGTGTGGGAGAAAGACCGTGAGTGTTTCTGTCGCTGAAGAATAGATACGAAGGCAGGCGTGGCCTGGGAAGTCACCAGCCATACAAAAAGTGCTACATGGACCACGTGAAGGGGTTTATTGGTGACCTCCAGGCCAGGGTTCCAGACCTCAGCCCTGTTGACATCTGGGACTGGATCCATCCTTTGTTGTGGGTTTGCTCTGTGCCCTAAAGTAGGATGTTAGCGGCATCCCCGGCCTCCACCCACTAGATGCCAGTAGCATCTCTCTCCGAGTGACAATGGGAAATGTCTCCAGGCATTGTCACACACACCCCCCAGGGGCCAAATCGCCCTGTGTTGAGAATAGGGCTCTAGGTGAGAGGCTGCAAGCGAGGAGGGGCAGCTGGTGATGACCCGAGGAACCCGAGCAGGCAGTGACCCCGGAGAAGCCAGGGCCGTCCACTGCAGTGCGTCCGGCCTGGCTCCAACCGCCTGGCATGCGGTAGGTCCTCAGTGAATGGTGCTAAGTGTCCACCCTGAGAAAGGAGGGCTACTGAGGTTACTCGAAGGCTCTAGGTGTCCCCAGGGTTAGCACTCAACAGAGCCTGGCCCTTGTCAGGCCACCCTCCTCCCCTGGGCTGGGAGGCCAAGATGGGCACCTCCTGGGATGCCAGGTCACGCTGGGTGGCTGTTTATCTGTGTGCCCAGGGCTGCCTGCTGGGCGTATTAGAGGCTATGAAATAATGATGAGGCCTAGGAGGGGTAATTAAAAGTCATGGTGACATTGATCTGCTGAGATTTCTGAGCGAGCCCAGAGCACACGGGGCAACTCTCCATCTTACCTCATGTAGGCCTGGCCTGATTGGCCCCCTGGGCATTGCTGGGGCCACAGAACCTCACCTGTGGCCGGGAGGCTCCCAGGGCAGCAGCCAGGCTGGCTTCAGAGGCTGTGCAAAACAGGCAGCCTGGGCCTGGGGGTAGCCCAGCTGCTAGGCTCTGCTCTGGAAATGCAGGAGCTGGCGGATCTGTTAAAGACACAGGTCCCCATTCCGCAAGGTCTCAAAGGCTAATCTCCCCTCCAAGACCTCAGAGACTCCCCCGTGTAGAGAACCTGTGGTGCTCTGGGACCGTGCTGCCTGTCTTGGTGAAGGGCGCGTCCGTCTTTGCGCTCCTGGCCTCCAGTGCCTACAAGAAAAGCTGATATCTGGATGCAAATTAAGCTATTCTTGTACCCCTGTCCCAGGCTGGGAACCGTGCATGCTTTAAAAAATAGGAACATCGAATATTTACTCATCCTAGTCTTTGCAAATCTGGATGCTTTGATCAGGAAAATAACGATTTTCGTGCTGTTATTGCAGTTTATTGGTTATTTGCTTCTTAGTTGTTATTTTAGTTTTAAAACTGACCTAGTGAGTAGAATTAACACAAGTGTAGAGCCAGACAGCCCTTAGACTTGGCCTCAGTCCCACCACTGTCTCTATGACCTTGGGCAAATCATTTGAGGATATCATTCTAGTCTTCCTATTGGTACATGGAGATAAAAACAATCAACACCATAGGTGCGAAGGATTGAATGAGATGATGTTTGCAAAATCCTGAACAATCAGGAAGTGTTAGTTCACTAGGTGCGCTGCCGTAGGCTTAAGATCCTTCTAACCTCCAGGCCCTGTGAACCGGTCACGAGCTGCCCACTTCACAGATGAGAAAACTGAGGCAGCAAATCCTTTCTGAGCTGGGGTTCCATAGGGAGCCTCCCCACTCACCCCATCTCAGAGAGGGCTTCTCTGCAGGAAGCCCTGGGATTGCCTCCCTTCCTACTCACCCATGAACATGAACTCGCAGGCACCATGCCTGGTTACGTAATTGCAGCCTCTGGTCTGCCTCTGTGAAAACCTGGCCTATATTTTCGCTCTCGGCTTTCACCACGTGGTGGGGGGGATGGGAGCCGCACCTCTGCTCTTCACACTGTAAAGGAAGTAGCAACCGTATCAGATGGGAGGAAGACGTTTTCTCAGGGTCTTGACAAACTAGCCATCTCCCACACGAGCGCAGGCCTGCGGTAAGATCACTGGTCTAAAGGTAGACAGGCCTGTTGCTTTCTTGTAAGCTGCCTGGAGCGGGGTGAAAGGTTCTTCCGGATTTTAGAGAGGATGCTCTGAATTGAGTCTTAGAAAAAGCGCCATCTCCTCATGACCGCTGCCTCACCCCACCCTTCGTATTTGTCACAAGGGTGATGCCTGAGCTTTGATGACGGAGAGCCACACAGTGGCCGGGGGACATCTGAAAACTGCTCCAAATTAAATGCACAGTGTCACCAAGCCTCTGATGGAGAAAAGCTTGGAGGAATGAGTGACCATGTTCTGAAGGCCCTGGTACACGTGTCTACTCATTTCATAGACGTTTGCTCTGACTGCCGTTAGGCTCTTCCAGGTTATGACAATCACAGCCACTGTCTGCTGATTGCCTACGGAGCATTAGATCCTGGGCTGGGCAATGTTCGGGTCTAAGCTGCTTCCCTAGGAGGTCAGGGTACCTCCCATGCACATTGATGTTGGGTGATAGGTCCGTGGGAGCATCACCCGGACCAGAAGCCAGCCAGGCTGGGGACACTCTGCCCTCCACTCTCTGCTAAAGAACCTTCTCTGCTTTGCACGTGTGTTCTGCTTGCAAATGACATCGAGTTTATAAACTGAAAATGTGCACGATCCTTGGGCTGCCGTACGAGCCCTCTGTCACATGGAGAAAAGAAAGACTGTCTCTCGCTCCTTAGCTCGTACCAGTCCAAAATCTTATAGTCACAGTTTCCAAAAGGCTTTGTAAACCAAAAGTCATCATTTATCTGGTGGCAAAAACCTGACCTGAACTGATAGGATGGCTATAAGGCTACTTATAGTCCTTTTTTTCCCCACATAGTATGAATATTCCTACATGTTGCTTCAGAAATATGAATGCATTCTATCCTGAGAGGCTGCCCCAGACTCCTCTGGGGGGTGTTATATAGTATACAATTATGAGACATAATAATGTTCTAAAACATGTCAGATTCTGATTTCTGAAATGTGTCTGGCCGCACAGTTTTCAGAACAGGGACGGTGGGCCTGTAAATCAGATGTGGTGTCCCACTTCGGAGCTGGGCCCTGCACACGGTGTTGAGAGTAACAGTTGTGGGCCTTTGAGATCAGATCAACCTTGACCTCCATTCTGGTTTGTGCAGCTGAGGTCTGTGGCATCCTCAGAACGTGGAAATCATGCGAGCCTCAGTTTCCCCAGCTTCAGGAGTGAAAGAAATAGCAAAAGCCTCTCCCTTGCGGGACTGCTGGGAGGTAGATGTGGGCTTACGTGCGAAAGGACCACACATACATGGCCTTTGGGGGCATTCTAAACTGGTCCGCATTTTCATCTGCTCTTAGTAAGTGATTTCCAGCCCTGATGCAAAGACGTAGTGAAACTTTCACCTCTTTGGAGTTCACTGCCCTCAGCCTGAAGTTAGATGTGGCCCCAGGGAGCTAGGCAGGGGAGGTAGCAACACACCAAGACCTGCGGAGGCCACGCAATTAGCAGGAGCCACCGAGACCTCTTCAGTATTAATTTGCTGTCCCCGATCTGGTGCTGCCAGGACTCCCAGCCTCTCAGGGGCACTCAGGGACCTTGTGCTCACAGAGGAGTGCGGCCCTGACGGCGAGAGCTGAGTAAATAGGACGGAGTTTGGCTTCCCAAGTGCCAAGGGGAATGATGCAAGGCTCTCCCTGCGCTCAGATGCAAGGCGGGCCCTATGGACAGACAGATGGGGGATGATAGGAGGAAGGATGGGGGGAGGGGGAGCCCTCCCTTGCTCAGCACCCACACTTCTGCTCTGACGGTTAGATTATGATTCGGCTCCTCTCCGTCTCTCTAGGCATTTCTCCTGCCTCTCCATGTACTGTATCTTTGCACGAGCGCACTCAGGCCACTCAGCTGCCCTCTGAGCTCAAAGCTCCATGGACAGGGCAGCCAAGGGTCCCTCTACTGAACCCAGGGTTCCCTCCAAAAAGAAGATAATTCCTAGAATGCAGGATAGTTTGCCTTTCCTGGGTGAATTTTCCACTTTACTTCAGACCAAGGTAGTCAGTCAACAGATATGTATTGGGTGCCAACTGCTTGCCAGGTACTTTTTACATCCTGAGGATACAGTGGTGAACAGGAGAGAAAGTCCTTGCTCTAATGGTGGGTGCGGGTAGGGGGAAGGCAAGAGAGAAATATAGGAGTAAAACCAAGTATTTCAGAGGGTGATCAGTGCTATGAAGAAAAATAAAGGTGGATAATAAGATAGAAAATGCTGGAGGCACTAGAGGATGATCAGAAAAGGTGTCTCTGACAAAGGGACACTGAGGTCATCTGAGTGAAGTGACAAAAAAAAAAAAAAAAAAAGTGTTGCTAACTGGGGAAGAGCAGCCCAGGCAGGGGGAACAGAGAGTGCAAAGGCCCTGGGGCAGAAGCCTGCTTGGCATATTTAAGGACCATCAAGGAGGATGCAGGAGAGGTGATGCTAGAATATAGAGTCAGAGAAGCCAAATGTTTTCTCAGCTAATCACTGCAATCTTTCGTCTACACAGAGGCCATTTGCTCCATTTCACAAGTGAGGAAACTGAATCAGAAAATGTAGTGTTTGCCAATATCACCCAAACGTTAAGTTACGAAGCAGGATCCTAACTCAAGCCCGCAAACCTCAAACCACTTTCCACGATGCTTTTCTAGAGCCGGAGAAGTTAGAAGGAATTTGTATGCCCCAGCAAGTTAGTAATGCCTTATCTATTAAGAGCTGTAGGGACTCAGCAGCTAACCCAACCTCCGCGGCAAGTGACAACCATGGAAATCCAGGCCCCATCTTCTAGGAGGAGCAGCCCAAACAAGTGAGCACTTACAACTAGAGAAATCGAGGCTCAGAGAGGCTGAGCATCTCGTCCAGGGCTTGTTAGCAGCGAGATCTGAATCCAAAGCCTTCCCATTCGCCACATCAGACGGTGCTGGACACAAACGTAAAATGAGATTGAAAAGTCAAAACAAAGGAGACCAGAAAAAAAAAATATGTTATTGTTATCCTGGTATTTGAAACATTCCTTTTATTGGATTGCTTGGATTTCTGAGAAATCAGCAACTGCATTTAACTGACAAAGACCATTTTCCACCGAGGAAAAAAAAGTTATTATTTTAACCTCCTACCTGATTCTTTTTTAAGGAGTGAAACGTGATTTTGAAAGCGTAATTGCATATATTTATATCCTATGAGTGGGAAGCAGGACCCGTCAATGAATCACCTGCTTTCTACAACTCTGCGATCGGTCCAGACACACGCGTGAGATAAACCTAAGGTTGATGCCGGTGGGGTGGGAACATCGCCCTGATTGGATAGTCACTTATGGGGGAGGGTGGGGGAGGGAAGACTCTCTGCCTGCCTCCTCATCCTCCTTCGCAGGAGAAGTCACCATTAACTCAGAGGTGGAAACGTTCATTCACTAACGTTTTCTCGTCTTCTTCCTCTCTCTCCTTCCCTCCCTCCTTGCGCAAACGTTTACCTGGTACCTACTGGGTTTCAAGCCCCATGCTTGTATGAGCATCCAAAGACCAACAAGACGCAGACCTTGATTCTTCCTGGCTCAAGTTTATTTATGAGAAACCAGCCTGGGTTCCTTCCCTTGAGACCCTCATATTCCAGGGATGCACCTGCAACTCATGACACCAGAATCCAGCCTGTGATCAGGGGAGAGGGAGCTGAGGTTCTTGAGACCCTGAGGACTCAGGTGGAGAAGAGGCTCTGCTCTGGGGAGAGGGGCACAGACTTAGTCTGGGGGCTCTGGCGCGTCAGAGCAGGACAGAGGGGCCGCGTGACACCTGTGGGAGCAGCAGTGTTTGTTGGAGTGGATGCAAGAAAGGATACACATGGTGCTCTTTACATGGAAATACTGATCATTTGAGGCTCTGAAACCCAGACTGAGTCACATCCTCTGGTAGGAAACCCCCCACCCCTGTCCCTCTCTGGGGTTCAGCCAAATCTCTGGAAACAAACAAGGGGCCCCAGCATAGTAATCACAATGCCAGGATTTCTGTTCTGACCAGTTGTGCCCTAAATGGGCCCTTAAAATCATATTCTGACTCTTGGGGTTTTCTGAGGCCTCAGAAACCAAATGCATTCAGAGGTGAGGCCACTACCGAGGTTGTGGAGAACAAGGTATGGTTGTGGGCAGGCCAGGAGTATCTAATTAGATATGAGGCTTTGGGCAAATTGCATAACCTTTATAAGCCCATCTCATCACCCGCGAATAAAGGACTATCACCCACTCCATCTAAGTTCTATGGAAAATGAGTCAGTGTATTACATACACTCTGTGATCTGTTATATTTATCATAAATAGGAGAAAATTAGAATTCTTTAAAAAATTTATTGATATAATTGCACCCAATGTGTGTGTGTGTGTGAGCATAAATAATAAATGGATCTATATATGCAAAATTATATATGCCAATATATGCAGTTTGATTTAAAAATGGGTCTTGAAGTATTGTGTTAACTCTCATAGCTTTCTGATGGCCCTAGAATCAAATTAGTCGACGGCTATGATCACCATGGGGAAAGATCGTTTTGGGAATGATAAGAATTGCAGTACCAGTTAGTATCAGCTTGTTAATGAAACTTCAAAGCTGAAACCAAAGTAGGAGGCTGTAGATGGCTCCAGAGAAAAAGTCCTGCATTTCTGCAAATCTTCTTTCTGTCTCTAATGAACGCGTCACCTCTCTGCACTTGAATTGGGTCATCGTGGCCAGTAGTCAAATTTTCACTTTAGTTCATGTAGTTCTTTTCCCCCCATTTAATCCTGAAAATCTGTAGCCATGTCACCAGCTCCTTCTTAATTATACCATATTCTTTACATCTGTCCTGCTAAATAACTCTAATTGAAATAGCACCGGCGTGAATTTTTGTAATGTTCCCCCCAAGACATCCCGAAACTGACTCATGAGAAAACAGACTGAAGTCACAGCTGGAAGCACGTCAAGGATCATTTCCATTTTTACATGATTAATTCGAATTTAATATCTTAAATCAAAACCTGATTAATTTAAATAAAAATTTGATGGTGCCCTGCTTCTAATATACATTGCAGTAATTAGATTCGGCTTAATGTGATTTTTTTTTTTTTTTTTACATAATTAAGGAAAAGGGGGAAGTCAAGTGTAACAATACAGTGTTGATACAAATCCTCTAAATATATATAGGGGACCATGGTTTTGGACATTAGGCAGGTGAAGAGAGGGTGGTTAAGGAAAGGGATACTACTGAGCTGAGGATAAATATGCATATTCTGGGCTCACCCACATCTAGAGTGAAACAACTCATGGTAAAATTAAAAGCAGAGAAAGTTTTGATTCCAAGCAAGTGAACCTCACAGTGGGTCACAGTGCTAAGAAGTAAATTATGGACAATGTACAATCTAACTCATGTCAAGGTGCATTTCTCAATTCTTCAGACATTGGGGGAACACCTCCTATATCCCAACGTTCCAACACTTCAGACCCAGCCCAGGCAAGTGGGGACGTGGGGCTGTCCGCTGGCAGCCCCCCATCTTTGGAAGCACAATGCTCTGGAGACCCTGCTCTGCGTGACCTCCTCCTCTTGGGAAAAGGAAAGGAGTCTGGAGGTTATTTCATTAAATCCAGTCTTCTGTTTACCCCAATTCCAGTTGGCTTATCTTTGTATATTATGAGGTCCCCTAGACAGAAAGAAATGTCCAGGTCTAGACATTGCGAGAGGGATCACATTCTAGAGAGATCTACTTCAAACTCCTTTTATAACCAAGAGGAAGCAACCTGATAAAAGAGTCCTACAGAGAGATTCTGAAAAATGCATTTTCTAACCTGAGTCTTACCCCTAACTGGATAAGTCACCCCAGACTGGACACATCTTCTCAGACCAGCATCACCAGCTTTGGAAAATGGCTGGACATGATGAAGGGTTTCCAAGCTAGTTCTGCAGGACCCTTGCCTTGAGAAGATGAGCCTCAGAGACCCTCTGGAGCGAAAGTGGACTGAAACGGCCAAGCTCTGTCCCACGCCAGGGTTCTTGGGTGGGTTCATTTGAAAGGTCCTGTGGAAGCAGAGGTCCTTGTCTGAATGTTAATGAACTCTTGTGGTGCTCAGAACCAAAGATGAAGGAGGGGGCACAGTCTTGAGGGTAGAGCAGAAAGCAGGCTGAGTCTGGCAGCTCCTAGCCCTCCCCATTCTTTATTAAACTTGAATTAAGCAACCTTTGGAATATGCCTGAGAACAAAGATAACATTGCCCATGCGTTATGCAGAATAAAGGCTGCTGGTAATGATAAAAATTACTACGGTTATCCAAACTTAAATTTAAAATACCCCTTGAATGAATCGCTAATATTTATTAGGTATCTTCTAAGTACACAATACTACTATGTACAGAGTAGTAAAGGCCCTGCTCTCTATGATTTAGAAACTGCAAAATAACGTTCTACATCTGTAAAATACCTCCCACTCTAAAGATTTGTTCCATCACCTCCCTTCTCTCCCTCTCTTCTCTCTCCGTTCCCTCCTTCCTTCCTTTTTCCTCCCATTCTTCACTTCTTCCACCAATACAGGACCATAAATGGTCCCCCTAAAAGTTTCGTCCAGTCACCATATTCTCCACAGGCTTTTAGGGAAGTGAGAAATCACCATGAGGGTCAGAGCACAGAGACAAGAAAGGGACTGAAGACACTCGGGGAAAAAAATCTCTGCCTAATTTTAAGTGACCAAGGGTCACACTTAGTCTGAGCTCAGTCACTGAATTGTTTCTCAAAGGGTTTGATTTTAGTGTTTCATTGCAAGTTTCAGCTGTGACTAGGGCTTTTGAGAGTTATTTAGAACATAGCCGTGCCTTGTGTCATGAAAGGGAGGGAAAGCTTGACCTCAGACTGCATGGATACACCCTGGCATATGGCAGAAGATTCCAGTTATTCATTACCTTTTATTCAAACTGAACAGAACACATTTGAAAGTCACTTTCAGATTTCCCTATGGCTTCCCCACAGAGTTACTGAAGCTGTCTACAGCACTCCCAATAATTATTATAATTCTCATCACTGCTTCCACGTCCTGGATGCCTACATAGGTAGCATGCTGTGCTCACAATTTCCATACATCATTCCTAATCTTTTGTCCTCTCTGTATATAACATGTATTATCCTAACCATTTTATAGATGTGAAAACTGAGGCTCATAGAAACAAAGGAACTTAGTTGGATCCCAGCACCGGTTGAAATCGGGATTCAAATCAGCCTTGTTTGCCCCTCATTATGCAACTGCCCGGTGCCGCCCTCTCGGTCCGTGTACACGGATAACTGACCAGTCCCTTCCCGGGGGCCAGGCTGTACAGACCTCTCTGCAGATCAGTAGCTGCACATCTGAAAGGGCTTTGTATCGATGAACCAGCTTGCGCTCACCAACACATCTTCTGATGCCTCCGATTGACAGAAGGGAAAGAACTCAAATAAGAATTTCAAGGAAATCGCTGATTTATTATTCATCACAAAGGGTCTAACACGATGACTTTCTAATCTGACAGCCAGGACTTTTGATGACAGTCAACAATTTAATTTCTTTCTAAATTTAGATTTTTTTCCCCTCTTCTGCATCAAACACCAAAGCCAGCTAAAAATAGCTGAGCAGTGAACGTTAGAGGGGCGAATTTTACCGATTACAGTTTTTTTTTTTTTAATGTCAAAGTTAAAGTCAAAACAAAATTAATCAGGAGGGGTTATCTATAATGAATCACCATTCATCTCAGAAGGAAGGAGGGAGGGAAATATCTCTGCCAGCAGCTGAAGGAATGTTCTTTCAAAGAACTACGTTAGACTATACCCTCCAAGAGAAAGATTGTGGCTCTTCCGTACCCAGCATCATGAATCAAAACTCCCCGGCTCTGATCTAACTTGCTTTTTTATTATGAGGCAGGAGGGGCTGGGGGTTGTATGCGCTGATTTAAATGGTTAACTGAAAGGGAGCCACGGTGAGCTGTTTCTGGCGACAGTATTACTAGGACAATCTTATCTGAGTTTACAGAGTTATTTCCAATTTGTAAATGCTGTATACATTTCTACCAGATAAAACCCTTAAAAATTCCAGACCTGAGGAAAGGGACTTTGTTGTTCTAGAGCCTTCCAAACCTGCCCCTCTGCCTCTCCTCCTCCTCCTGCTCTCTCTAGTGTCCTTCCCTCCTCCTCTTTCCTGTCTCTGCTAGGAAGTCATTTTGCTACCCAAAGCCACAACCTTAGGCAAATAAACTTAGTCATAGAACCGTGGGATGAAGAGGGAACTGGCCTCCATGCCCCACTGGACAGAAGAGAAAACAGAGGGTCAGAGAGGCCCATCAAGGCCTCTTACAATGATCGAGCAACATTGTCAAGACCGGAATCCAGGCTTTGCCCCTTCTGAGCCAGTGTCCTTTGGGTAGCTCCTTATGGGATCCAATAGGAGGTGGTGACATGAGATTACAGTGGGACAACTGAAACCATCTACCCTACACGGTCTGCTGACCACACTGGCATGACTTGACTCTTCCAGGGGATCCTTGCCTAGGAAGAAAATAGTTGTAAGCATCTCCATCATGAACTCCAGGAACATCAAATGATTCTACTTTTTAATAGAGAGCATCAGACAATAGTTCACTCCCAAGACTCTTCAAATTCCTCACCTTGCTGTGTCCACCCATCCTATTATATCTGGA
Organism: Physeter macrocephalus; assembly: GCF_002837175.3. Lineage (NCBI taxonomy): Eukaryota > Metazoa > Chordata > Mammalia > Artiodactyla > Physeteridae > Physeter > Physeter macrocephalus. Next base: position 175,992,649 of record NC_041224.1, read on the forward strand.
CCCTTTCCATCCCCAGTCCTAATCAAGGCACCATATTTCAAGACCTGCCTTAAGTCAGAGTCCAAAACCTTTGTAAACATCTTGACGTTGCCCCCGCTTCCTCCACCCCATCCTAGGGCATATGCTCTCAGTAGGAATGAGCTCAGCAGCCTCAGATCAACAGGTTGTGTTTGGGAAGCCGGCAGCTGGCACTGATAGGACACAGGACGGTAAGTGCACACAGGTAAGATGAAAGTTCTGGATGAACAGCATGCCGATAAAACAGAAAACCGCCTCCGTGGAGAGGGTAGAGGGAGAGCTGCACTCTTGCTTCAGTCTCAACCTGGGGCAGGCATGGATCCTCTGATAGAAAGAGGTGGTCTTTGCGCTCCCAGGGCTCCCAGCTCAGCTGAGGCCCCACCCCACAAGGGGGTTTGGTGAGGAGCGAACGGCAGACCCAGGTGAGGGGAAGGTAGATTCTCCCTGTTGGTTGGAAAGACTCTGAGATGAGGTGACTTGAACTTGACAAGTAGCATCCAGGCTGAGAGTATGGAAAGACCTTCCCAGGAGAAGGGTATGAGCAAGGCATGGGGGCTCCAAACATCCTGCATCCAGGCTAAAGTGGCCCAAGTACAGGCTCGGTGCTGTGCGATTTCGGGCTAGTGCCTTCGCCTCATTCATGTCAATTTCTTCATTCGTGAAAAGGGAAACATAATAATAGGACCCACCATAGCAGGTACAGTGCCTCACACATGGTAAGCACCCCAAAATGGCTAAATATTTATTAGCTTCTCTGACCCTCTGTTTTCTCCTCTGTCCAATGGGGTTTAGGAACAAGTCTCCACTTTGTAACAAAACGTATTATTGGGGGAGTTTTGATGTACTCCTAACAAGCTTTTAATTAAAAAACAAAACCCAATAGCCACGGTCTTATTAGAAATGCAAGTGTGGATTTAAAAGAGACCCTGTTCTTACTGTTCCTAACCTGCTGGGTAGAAAGGGCCCCGTCTCGCCCCTTTCTGAACCTGTTGTCATCTCCTTGTCTATAAGGTGAGTGTGTGTGTGCGGGGGGTGTATGTGATACCTTAGAGAGGAGCAGGTAGACCCATCACCAGCCCCCCAGCCCTCACCTCTGCAGCCCATCCCCCGTCTCATCTTCTGGGAGCATCACCTTCGCAAACTCATCTCTTGCCTGAGATGCAAGGAATAGCTCTGGCTTTGTTTCTCTATTATAATAGATGTAAATTAATGTTTTGCCTTTGTTTGCTGCAGTAATCATAGAGGCAAGTATATATTCCTAACAGCTATCTTATTTTCAATTTGCAAAGTGTACTGTGCTTAATCCCACGAGGCAGCCCGTGGCTCCAGATATGAATTTTAAAAGATAATTAGCCCAGTGCAGGAAGTTCTCTCCACAACAAGAAGCACGCACTGAAGCCTGGTCAGAGGGGTCCTCCGGGGGACCCTGATGGGTCACGGTCCCCCCACCATGATTTATTACTTTTTTTCATCACTGCCGCCTTTGTGTGAGCCAGCTGATTTGTTCATGAAAATTTAAATCATGTCCATACTAGAAACTGGAGTTTCTTTGGGGGGTTGTTGTTTGAGGATTCCCACCCCTCCCCCTACCAATATTCCTTTTTATGATATTCATGGCAGGTGACAATTTATTTTCTTTTTCCTTTTTTCTTTTTTTTTTTTTTTAACTCTAACTGAAAGAACACCAGGCCTGTGTTGCTTATTTGTAATGTTTGATACCAATGGCAGATTAAGTGACCTTCTATTAGAAAGAGCCTCAGAAGGTCCCAGGTCCAAAAAACAAATGGTCTGTCCAGCTCCAGTCATGGATTGCTCCTGTGTGAACTTTACCCCTAGCAGGAAATCAGTTCTGAGAACAAACAGACAAGCGGACAGGCTAAGGAATCACGCCGGTACACCTGCATCTCTGGGACTTAGTCAATGGAGCTCATGACTAAGCGGGCTTTACCTTATTTACCTGCTCGGCTTGACACACAAGAATGGCGCTTCTGTGTGGCTGGCAGTGTGCAGAGGGGCCACAGGGGAGTGGGCGGACTCTGCACTCTTGGGGATGAGGCAGGTGGGATAAGAGCTATAATAGTGGTACCGGCGACACAATATGCTGTGGGCGAAGGAGGGCAGAGCAGATTCTTTCTCTCTGAGAGAGTCTGGGGTGCCTGCCTGGAGGAGGTGCCACTTGAACTGCTCAAAAGCAGGTAACTTACATTTTAGTTGTATCGGGTCAGTTATCTTTTGCTATGCCTCTCCCAGGCAAATGAAACCTGGAGGATGGTAATAGCTCGCACACAGGGAAGGCCAACTATACGCCAGGCGCTTTCCCAATGATGGCATTTCCTATACATCACCATGCTTCATCCCCATGACCTTGGAGTGGTTGACTCCTAAAGGAGGACACTGAGGCACAGAAAGGGTTGAAACATACCCAAGGATTCCCAGGGAGAGGGGGGCAAGGTCAGGATTTGAACCCTGACAATTTTGCCATGGAGGTCCCACTCTACCAGATAACTGGGTTGGAGGGTGTGGTCACCACCGCAGACCCTGACACCCTGACAGGGAGTGGAGAGAGAAATGCACTTCAAAGCTTCATTCAAGGAGCGATTGTATCACAGGACATCCTCCGCTGGGACTGAAATGCCTCCTTCCCAGCGGTTTGCAGTCAGCTTTGGTTTACTTCCCTACAGTCAAAGAGCTGAGCACAACTTTGATTATGTGCTTAAATTCAAATCAGGTGGGCTTCGCTGGTGGCGCAGTGGTTGAGAATCCGCCTGCCGATGCGGGGGACACGGGTTCGCGCCCCGGTCTGGGAGGATCCCACATGCCGCGGAGCGGCTGGGCCCGTGAGCCATGGCCGCTGCGCCTGCGCGTCCGGAGCCTGTGCTCCGCAAGGGGAGGGGCCACAGCGGTGAGAGGCCCATGTACCACAAAAAAAAAAAATTCAAATCAGGTTGTTTAAAAAAAGAAATCTTAATGCAACTTAAGGGCATGTTTCCCCTTTATTGCATAAACTAGGGGACTTCCGTTCTAATGAGTGAAATGTCACTTCATCTTTAATTCTTAGAGTTCACGGAACCCTGTGTTGCTGGACCAGTGTGCGTGCGTGTGCGCGCACACGCGTGAGTTCACTCTTCCAGTGGTATACGTTTCTGTGAACTCTAAGAATTAAAGATGATATATATTATCTTTATATATATACACATCATAAACATATTCAGGAGAGAGAGAACCAAACTGTGATTTCAGATCAACTTCAGAGGGTTGAGCTCGTTCTGAAATTTGTTCTGACTTGTCCCTGGCATTTGCCATATTGTCACATGCTTGGAAATTTCCTCGTGGGCATTTCTGAATTTTTATCCAATGTGGTTGCACAGGGTGCTTTGTGTTCAAATGGACAGACTGAAAAAAAAATGAATAAAAACTATGTACTGAAGCTCTCTAGAAGGGAGAGGAAAGACAGTTCTGGAGTGTTCTGAAGCATGTCTTTCCTCCTTCTGGGTCCAGAAAGCCTGGGAGACTCAGCAGACACATTTCCTCAATAAAAAGGATGGCTTGGAGTTGGCACCATTTCACGTGTAAGTCTTGAACTATTCATCAGAAGTCCTGTTTAGAATCTTGTTCTCTTATATTGATATTTCAACATACTTTGTTATTTCAGGGAAGAACAACATTCAGACCCCATGAAAGGGTACATACCATGCCACAGAAAAAGCCAGTCATGAAATGAAGAACCAGCTTCCGATTTGTGAAATCCTGTCTTGGTGTGCCAAAAAAACTGTGTGCCTCCACTTAGTGGAGTTTTATCATGAATGACAAGGCAACCCTATAGGACAGGATGGAGGCTTCATTGATGATAGTCTGGTACCTGAGAGCTTGGTTATCAAGAGTTCATTTCCTTGAGCCTGTTTCTGTTTTGCAAATAAATTCATTTGTATCATCTTTTTAAGATTCCACATAAAAGTGGTATCATATATTTGTCTTTGTCTGACTTACTTGGGGGGTAAATGTGGGTGGGGGAGATAAATTAGGATTGGGGGATTAACATACACACTACTATATATATATATATACATAGATAATCAACAGGAACCTACTGTATAGCACAGGGAACTCTACTCAATATTCTGTAATAACCTATATGGGAAAAGAATCTGGAAAAGAATGGATATACATATATGTATAATTGAATCACTTTGCTGTACACCTGAAACTAACACAACATTGTAAATCAACTATATTCCAATATAAAATAAAAATTAAATTAAAGAAAGAGTTCATTTCCTACACTAGGTGTTAATTATTCAAACAATGTTGACTTCCTTGTATATCATGGTGTTTAAAGATAGGAGTGACTGATCCCTCTAGATATGAGCTCTTTGCAAATGAGCTCTGTTTGTCAGACATGAATGTAAAAGGGTGGAGCGGAGACTATGAAATAATTTCTAACAACCTCTCCTTTAAGACAAAATGAACAGCAAGAGATGTTTGCTGATATTTAATGAACCCTCATGACATCTCCTTTTGCCCTCTCCACTTGGCCTGGGAAGCATGGCTACCCAGACAATATTCATTCAAAAGACCGTCCCAAGGTCTGTCCTTGCTGTAAAATACTGCCCTCTATGGCAAAGTCCAGGGCTCCCACCTGCTCCCAGGAAAGGCTGCTGCCTGGCTCCTGGGAGATTTCTTCTGGAATCGTTTCCTACAAACCCCAAGCATATTGAATATGCTCTGTGGGTCTGTGACTTTCCCCACCCATCTCATAGGAAGGTGAACAAAGGTTAAAGCCATGTGTGGTCACAAAACCAGACGTATTTCCTGCCACCTGCTCTTCTCCTCTGCCACCTTGGATGGATTTTCACACAACTTTGATGACAATATCAAGGAAGAGCAAAAGCTGGGGAGATCCTCTTTACAAAGTCCCAACTGCCCGTACAGCTGAGGACCCCAGAATTCTTGGTGGACACACATGCCCACGAGGCCACCAAGACGGGGCCAAAGCGCTCGGCATGTGGGGAGGACTGAGTGAGTTACTGTATCTAAGTGCTTTGGGAAGAGTTCAGAGCACAGTGGAAACATATAATGTGTCACTATTATTATTATTATTTGAAAGGATGCGAAGAGAAATTCTTTGTCACCCTGCCTTAGAATTCACTCTTCTTTTATCATCTCCTTTACCATAAAAAACGTTCTCTTTTTTCAAAAATATCTTTTTTTTCACACGCCTTGAAGTTGAATCATAGAAAACCAAAGCAGTTGCTATGAACAGCTACATAAACACCAGATCACAGATCAACTCCTTCACTTTTCTTTCAGAAGGGAACTGGCTACTGAAATCCAGACCCTGTGATTTGTCCACCTGGGCATTTTCAGTGAACAACAGGGAAAATCAAGGAATCTACCAAAACCAAACACGTCTATTCTTGGGTTATCAGCCTGTTGCTCTGGCTTCCCAATCAAGAAAAGAAGACCTCATTGTATATGTGAAAGACTTTCCTTAAGATGAAAACGGTATCACCCCAGCCAAAAGTCTGCCTTTATCCACTGTGATGGGAAGTCCAACACACTAGACATTCTTTGTAACAGTCTCCAAGCATCGTGAGAGCAGGGAATTTATCTTAATCAATGGGTCCCAGCACAGTGGGAAGTTTCAACTGTTGATAAAAATAGCATCCTAGGCTGGGAAGCATAAGTGGTTGTTTAAAAAGTAAAATGATTTAAAGAGCAAGACCCAGGTTCCAGCTTAGTTTCCATCTTTACCAGTGTTTCCAAGGGTCTGTCCCCTGTTGGACCTTCTTGGAAATTCTTACTGAACTTGGAGGTACACTGTGGTAGATTCTTTCAGAAGTCTAAATTTGCTCACTACAAGGATTGGCCTTCTTTCTGATATTATCTCCTTTGGAGTTAACATTGATGAGTTCCTGTAGCCTTGATTTTTCACTATCCTAGACCTGAGCTCCCCTTATTTTGTTGTCCATTTATGTTAATTCTTAACCTTGAATCGTAATGGCAAAGAACATTTTCCTTCTTGTTCATATTGTAATTCTGGTGCTTAGCCAAGGGCTTAATAGTTATTGACTGGTGGAGAAAAGGAAGGAAGGAAGGGATGGAGGGAAGGAAGGGAGGCAAGAAGGAAAGAAAGAAGGATCTTTAATTTGTGTCAGGAGAGAATTTCCCAGCAATACCTCTAATGATGCTTTAGATAACTTTGCCATGTGAGAATAGAACAAAGGGCACGGGTTAGAGGATTTGAAGACATGGGTTTGAGTGTACAATCTGAACATTTTCAACAAACTTTATTAAGGGGGCTGCAAGCTTAACCCCTGTGCCAAGTGCTAGAGAAACAGCATCGGTTACTACCCTTGACACTGAGGACCCAGGAGTTCAGGATGCAGCTTCCTCTCCCATACATCAAGGAGCTGCCTGTGTGAGAAAACACTGATATGTATATACAGAAGGGAGAGATGCCACCTGATTGGCCTTGAGCAAGACTCAAACTCTAAGGCCATGTACGACTGTGTGAAAACACTTGCTGAAGGGCTAAGTCTTTATAATTAAGAAGAAATTATTATGTAGCACATGTTATGATTGCATTTATTAACATTATGTATTATAAGTTCTTACATCTACATTTTCACCTGGTCCAGAGATTCTCTCTTGAAATGCAACAGAAAAGATTCCCTAGCCTTGCTTGAATGTCTCCAGACAGCTTGCTACCTTCTGGGGCAGCCTTTCTGAGCAATGGATGGCCCTAGAGAGAAGTCCTTTCTTTGATTGAGTTTGTAATACCTCCTTGTCATTCTCCTCCTGTTCTCTGTGACTACAGGAGCCACGCATTACAGATCTTTGCATCTTTGACAGGAGGAAATCTTTGCATGTTCTCCCTGGTGGACTGGTTATAAGTCACCTGTCCCATTGATCTTGACGGGGGAGATGGGCCTTAGCAACCTGAAGGTTAGCATGTTTAGGGGGCTCTGGAGATGGGAAGTGGCAAAAAGACACCATTTCTGACATTGATTTCATGGGTACTGTAGATTACACGTATGGCCGGGAGCCCAGATATAACTTGAAACTGATGCCCACTTATGATTTGTAGTTTAAGGAAGAACTGCCCAGCCTATGAAGGTAGGGAGAGTCAAGAAATTCTTTGGTCACATCCTGCTTCTACCAATTAGCACCTGTGCTCTTGGTCAATGTAACTTCACAGCCAAAAGGAGAGTAGTGACCTCCTTGGAAGATCATTAAAACTGCAACAATTAAATAAAGTGAAGTACGAGAAAAGTGCCACCGATGACTGGCATTTAAGAATCTTCCCTATGTAAGAGTGTTAGCTCACTCCTCTTCCTTTCCCCATTAGACTGTAGTATCCTTAGTCTGGGGGTTTTGCAGCATACACAGCAAATGTAGAACCGCTCCTCACCATATAAGATGACAGGCTCTGCAACTGGAACAGCACTTCACAGTTTACCAAAGAAGTTTCATACAAATTACATAATCACGTGGCAGCCTTATAGCTGCCTGGGGCTGGGGGCTGGCAGTAGAGAGTGGGTACGGTTATTATCTTCGTCTCATTTTTATAAAAGAGGGAAATGAGTCTCAGGGGAATTCAATAGTGTCCCCAGGCTACAGTGCTAGTAAATGGTACCTAGATGTTCAGCATCTTCACTTTTCTTTGGAAAAATATCTTTTTGCAGCTGGTCTAGCCAGCCACATACTCCTTCCATGCTGGGGGTGAAGTTTTGCTACCTCCTGACACTAACAGGGTGGGATGTGCATTCTCTGATTCTTCATCCACCCTCCTGGCCCCTGACTTGGACATCCAACTTTGTCCTGGCCACACTCTGGAGTCGGAGCTTAGCTTCCTCGTCTGGAGGCTCAGTGGAGCTGTAGTGAGTTCCCAGCTAAACTCTCAGGACCCTTCTCTCATTAAACCAGAGGGTCACTCCTCCTTGACATGCACCCCGCAGACTCAATACTGCTACCATCACCAACCACCGGCATGTGAGTTTTCTCCCCATAAGCACAGTCTGTCCAGCTCCTTATGGCTTATTGACCTTTGAAGACAAGTCAGTACATTCTCAGTTAAGTGGCTGCTTACAGGAGTGCCTTGATCAAGGCATTGTGTAGGCAAATAAACAGAAGACAGAGACCAAGTTCTATCCATGGTGTCTGTCTTTCTTAGGAGATTCTCAGATGTACTTTAGCAATCTTGCATATTTGATTCCTGAACACATAGGTCACTAATGAATCTCTTGTTCTTTCAGGCAGGACTGAGCTTTCAAACTGGGCAAAACACCAGAGCCCTTCTGGCCTTGGGGGAATTATTTGTCTTGTTAGGGATCCTCAGCCTTGGAGGCTGAGTTATAAGGATCGGTGTGATTAAGACTTGGCACCGTGGTCTGTTGAACTATTTCCTGGGACCCCCTCTCTCACAGTACTTCCTGATCTCCTTCTGGTCTTACAATCTCAATCCATATTTGCTGAGGGCTGACAGTTTGGGGGTTGGAGTAGAATAAGTCACAATCTCTGCCATGGATGGAAGTGAGGGAGTGTCTACGAGGCAGCTGGAAACCTATTTTGGTAAATAGTTGCAGGAATACTCTCCACTTCTGGATGACAGGTGTCTTGCACCTAAGAAGACCCAGGCTTTGGAAAATTTAAGGAGTCATCTATGAAAAAAGAAAAAAAAAAAAAGGTCCAAGTATATATTTTCTTTTAAGAGTGTGATAACAAAAATAGAGTCACGCATAAAAGGAAGAAGACGAAATGAAAACATGCAGTGAAAGACAACATCCGCTCTCATTTCAGTTTCCTGGAAGCGGAATGTGGTTGTGCAGATGGTGCTCTTTTGTTTCACTAGAAGAAACGATAAGATGTAAATATGCAGGGCCATATTCAGCAGGGCAGGACGGAGAAGAGGCGCATTTCCCTGTGCTCGCTGATTTCTAGGCTTGTCAGGGTTTTCCTTCTTTGAGTTGATCATCCCTGCTGAGTTCCAAAGGTGCTGCCTTAGGTCAACAGCTCTCAATGTGGGCTTAAGAGTTCTCCAGCATTCCGTAAATGGGCCACCAAGAGGCCTGTGAACTCCCTTACATTGTTTGAAAAATGTCGCTGGTATGTTCGTTTCCTACAGTGGCTTCTATATTTTTCAAGAGATTAGCACACGATTCAATGTCCATTGCCTCCTTGCCTGTTCACTCCACACTGTTCACAGTTTGCATAAAGTTCCACGTAGCTTTGCAGAGTTGTTTCATACCATCACCCCACATTTGCATGGTGTTGGACACTTTTCAAAGCTCTTTCGCATAAAACTAACTCTTTTGATTCAGCGACAGGAGCAGTTACCAATAGCCCCATTTCACAGCCCAGGAAAAGAAACTGAGAGGCACAACCTGGCTGGCTTGTGGACCCACATATGTCGGGCAGGGGTAGGGCAGACAATCCTCATCACCCCTGATGTTTCCTAGTTCAGTGATCCTTCCAGCCCTGCTTTTGTCCTCATTTTGGGTATTTGGGCAAAAGAAAATTGCCACTGGTAGTTGATTGACATCATTGAGGATTGGGGGCATTGGAGTCTAAGACATATACAAAATGAGAAAGGGAAACATAAGAAAAGAAGTCACGTGCTTCTCATTCTAGGTAACTATATACATGCCTGACACCCCAACAAAGTTATTTGGAAGCCAAAACTTTATTTAACTCTGTATTTTCAGTGCCAAAACAGTATATTCTTGTACATAATAGATGCTCAAATATTTGAGGTATGTGTGAGTGATTGTAAGTGTGAATAAAGAACCGGAGCTAGGAGTACAAGGAATACATTGCCTGGTTTCCAGAAACCTACCAGAATTCTATTGTGTGTTCTCAGAAGGGCCTTTGCTAAAGCTTTTGAGATGGTCATACCTAAGTACAGGAAGATGGCAAGGTTTGCTAGAAGACTTTTGGTCAGTGAATAGTAAAATTCATTGACAGAATGGTTCCCATTTCCCATGTCCCTAGATCAGAGGTATCCATGCCATCCCATCTGGATGCCACTATTAAACTAGCTCTCTAGGTTATTAAGCATAGTGAGTTGTGCTCTTAGTTAAATAAGCTGTTCTTAAGCCAGTCGCACACCCCTAGGTGAGAAAGACAGAAAGAGCTCTTGTCTCAAAAAGAGAAACTAAAAGTCAACTACCAAATTCCAACAACCAAAACCTGGATGAAATGGAGCTGTGAAAGCATGCCCCAAAGAGCACTTGAGAGGGTGAAGTGGGGGATGGGAAGAGGCCACAATGAGATTGTATATAAGTCCAGATTCCAAATGAAACAGGTGTCAGATGAATGGCACACAAGAGTTTCAGGGAGTGTGGTACTAACCCCAGTCTAACCCCTGGATACAGCAGGAATCCCATTTGGGCTGCCTTTTTTCACACAGTTGCAAGAGTCAGTCTTATACACTTAAATGTGTTTGTGAAAAACAAATCATTTATTTTTATAATGAATTTTGGCATTATATGATATGGGATACATTTCTAAAAATGGAACCCCCATTGAGAATCTTGTACATCTTAAAAGTAAAATGTCTTCTTCCACCATTGATGAGCATAGACCTTTCACCCCGGCACCAATTATTCATCAAGATGGGCTCACCTATATTAACTCTGGGGCAAAAATCCTTGGGAATGGGACATACTGTTTTAAATCTTTAAATGTGAGTAGGTAGTTAAAAGACATGGTTAGGTGAAAGCAAAGTTTTTTGAAAAAACTTCACATTACAAAAGGGAAACTTTCATAGCTGTAGATCTGCCCTCCATCGCCTCAGAGGTGTTGGCACCTGAAAGTAGCATGTCAATAGATGTATATAGTTACTTCTTACCAGTAAGCATTGACATTAGTACAACATGTAAGTCTCAACTTTCTTCTCTTTCTGAGGGACAACATTTTTTTTTCCTTGACAAATAGATTGCCAAGATAATACTAAAGACAAATCTAATGCCTCTTGCCCATGCTCTGGTCATTAAACTTAAAAGGACAGAGACTGGGAACAAATGAAAATAAACATAATGAACTAGAATTTTCAGAGACCTAGCATTGAACATCCTGGCTAGGGTTGGGGGCGTAGACTAGAGTTCTTGAATTATTTCTCCTACAGAAATAATGTTACAAGAGCAGAAGTCTTAGAAAGCATCTTTTCTAAAACACTTGCTACTGGGCTTTTAGCCAAACCCCAAGGGTTTACCAGAGCTACAGTGAAGGGGCACCAAAAATGAGGATGTCATTGGAGACAAATCCCCATCATTTGACTCAGAGACAGGCTCCCCAAATCTTGCACCCTCGATATTGTATTTGCTCCTGAGAACAACCCAATGAGCTAGCAAGTCACATTTGCTCCCGCGGTACAGAAAGGGAACTAAGGCATTGCCATTCATGCTTATCACCTGTATATTCTTGCCTCGATACTCAAGTCTCTCCAAAAGCCCCTAGGTAAGCAATGACTGGTTTTCCCAAATTTATTCTTTAAAATGAACCTCAATGACCACCAACTCTTCATTCTACAGACAATGTCTCCCAAGCATTTCTCTGGTCTTCCCCAAGAGCGCACATATTTTTTTTGAAAAATATTGCTAAGAATTAGAAAACATAAGTTCTAGAGCTTTGACTTGATCTCACTCACCAGCCCAGAACTTGTTCCCTCATCTGTACATTCAGACAATAAGATCTATTTTGCATAACTTAAAAGGTCTTTGTGGTCATCAAACAAAATAGTGAATCCCGTTTCCACTATAAAATATATATTAAACAGCTACTCTGGGCCAGGTACGGTATACTAAGTTCTGAGAGGACAACGGTGAACAAGACTCAGTCACTCACTCCTCCTAATGAAGTCTACAGTCTAATGATGAACACAGACATTAAACATATGCCCACATGCTTAAAGAAAGCAATGGAAGGGTAGGTGTGGGATAGTCTGGGGATCATGAAAGAAAGTGCAAAGGGCATTAATAATATTGGGAAGAAGAAGCTGGGAAGCTTTCCATGAGGAGACTGAGGGAAATGAAATCTGAGCTGAAACATTCAAGTACAGGAACATAAAGCCATATTCTTAGCATGTGCTAGCACTGACCTTAGAGTCAGCCTTGACATTCTGTTAGTATGAAGATCTGTATCATCTCAGTATCCAGTTCTGGCAGTGCTCCAAGCATCTTCCAATACAGGCATGGGAGCAAGCAGCACATTGTCTGATCTTCTCAACCCCACATCAACATAGATGTTTAAGATTTAGAGAACTCAGGGTGGTCGGTTGGATGGTGTGGCTGGAACCACCCACTCCTCACTGGCATTGTGTGGAATGGAGGAAGAAAAGAGAGTGTTGCAGCACCCACACTTCCAAAAGGAAGAAACGTGTCGCCTGTACCCACTCGTGTCCTATCTACTTGGTGACAGCAGAAGAACACCCACTCCTGGTGGCCCAGACTCCAGAAGGAAAGGGATGCTAGAGCTGCCCACACTCTCAAGGACAGCCTGGGAGATGGGTCAAGGCACCTCCTTACGTCTCCAAGGGCTGAGGAAAAAGGAAGTGTCTAAGTCAGGTATAATGAGCCAATGTCCACATCTTTTTCTGAACTAGGGGATCCTTGAGATCAGAGAGGACCAAGAAGTAATCACCTCTGTAACACCAACATGAGACACAGGGCCTGGTACAAAGCAGAATTTTAATGCAGATACAACAACTACAACAAAAAAAATGTTGTGGTTATCATTGTTGAACTGGATCTGACACATGGTGAGTAAAGAGATAGATGAGAAACAGATCCAGGAGGGACATTTTATTTAGAATAATAACTAATTTTATTTTAGAATAGCAACTTTATTATTTCAGTGAAACTGATTCATGTCCATTACCAAAGTTCTAAGCAACGTCAGAAGTTTGTGGAAGAAGGCAGACAAGAAAACAAGGAAACCCTAAATCCAAATACATGTGAGCAGCAGCTGAGGACGTGGGACAGGTTGCAGGCAGTAGAACAGGCAAGCGTGGCTCCTGTTAGGAGGACCAAGCTGGCCCGTAAGCGTCCCCAAGGACGCCCTGCCAATGCCAATGTGGCTCCCCAAGGCTGGCTAAGGCTTTTCAACTTCCAAATTGGCTAAAGATCTTTATGTCTGTCATTTGGTTACCAGGGGCATGCTGAGGGTCAGGGTATCTTCCTAATCAGAACTGGACCGAAAGCTAAAGGCAACATGGGAGGTTGAGACACTGATGGAGGAGGATGTGTTTGCAGGAATCATCGAGAATAATCAGAAAAGCCCTCTGTCACAGAAGGGCTTCCCCGTGGACTGTGAATCCGGAAGAAATGCCAAAGGACCCAGCGGACGAGAGGAAAAGTCCTGTTCTGTGGTTAAATTCAGCACTGAAGGCTCTTGCTTATTTGAAGAATCAAAGATAGTCTGAACTCTCTATGAAAAGCCTCCTTTATTATAAAGAGTTCAACCTCTCATCTGCCCAAAACGCCATTAAAGATCAAATCACTGGGTATTCCTTTATCTGTCATTCAGAATTCCACAAAAAGTCCCTGGAATTCTACTTATAGACCTACCACACCTGATTGACCCAAGAATGAGTGAGTACAGAAAACAAGGAACCAGGGACCTCCCTGGCAGCTAGTGGTTAGGACTCCGCACTTCCACTGCAAGGGGCACAGGTTCCATCCCTGAACGGGGAACTAAGATCCTGCAAGCCGCTTGGCCAAAAAAATTTTTAAAAAAAGGAACCCATCCAGTGACTCCGGTGCCATGTTTGCAAGCAACAAGTATCTCTTCAAAGTCTTGAACTAGTAACTCAAGGCTAAGAACATCTAGAAAACCAGTGCAGATCCTGGTGGTATCCACATTGTCCTGAGAAAATGGGCAGAGAAGAGAGGTGGCATTTAGAATAGCGTGGAGCTAAAAGAAGTTAATGATTGATTTTCACTTTTATTTGTAAATCTTGTGAGTTTTTAGAGAATAATTGAATCGTGTAACATATGGTCTATGCATATAGGTAAGGCTGGGGAGATGAAAAATCACTTATAAGGGATCCTTGCAATTAAATTGCTTGTTATTGTAAACTAGGGAAAATATTTGAAAAGCAATGTCTTAACACTGGGCTATTATCTAATAACCTAGGTTAGGAGCCTATGAAAGCAAGGAAGTGAATTTGTAACCTCAGCATTCTAGAGCCAAACGAATGTTGCTTTACATTTGCCTCTGCTGAGTTCCACCTATTCAACATAACATTATCTAAAGCTACAGATTCGATGATAGCCATAATTTCATTTATAAAATGGAGTCCAACTTGCCATATTCAACAAAGTGGACCTAAAAAATGGTTCAACCGAAGAGGTATTTAAAGCTATCGCAAGTGAAGTAAAAACAAGAGCTGAGTCAAGAGCACACTGGCTTCCTTCCATCTCATGCGCCAAAAGCAAGCCTTCTTGGAGGAAGTGACATTTGAGCTGGGCCTTCCAACTCAGGCAGACTTTTACTTAAAATACAATAGAAGGAAAAAATAATAATAATACAATAGAAGGATACTGAAAGTGGGAAAACAGTGATAGCAATAGAATTTAGTGTGGAAAAATGGGGGCCCATGCTAGAACATCTCATGGTCTAGTTGACCTGGTGAGGTATGCAGGGCCCTGGACCCCTTGGAAGCCAGGTCAAAAGAGTTGAACTTCTGTAAATGGCAGGGAGCCCTGGAGGGTTTTCAGTGGAGAAATGACATGTTTAGAGATATATATCCTTTGCGAAGATCAAGCTATTAGTGAGGTGGGGAACTCCAGAAGGAGCCAATCCCAAGACAGCGCAGTCACGAGGCTCTCACAACAGGACAGGGGAAAGATAAGGAAGAGACTCCATGGCCTTTGGAGGTGAAAAACCAGCCTGGTTAGACCCCAGACTACTGATTCCTGGACACCCAAGGGGAGAAATTGGTGTGTCTATGTTTGACTCCTTTTCTGTTTTTCCTTATGTTAACTTTATCCTTTCTTCTTGGCTATAAAGATGTACCAGTAAATTTGGAATGCCAGAATGAGCTGCTTTCTTGGCCCCTGTAAACCACTTCGATTGTTAAGCTATTCCTAGACCTCCCAGTTGACAGTCTTGGGTTTTAGTCTGATGTCTTGGTTCAGAAAGTAAGCTCTGGAGTTGGAGAGAGAGAGCAGACCTCACCCTACTAGTTATTGCCCATGTGACCCTCGCTAAGCCTCGGTTTCCCTCTTACAACTTGGGGGTGAAAGCAACACCAGCCTTGCATGGCACTTGGGAAGCAGTGACTGGGCACACTTGGCACAGAGGCTGGCACTGGTTATGCAATAAATACTGGTTATTATCATGGGTCTGCAGTTCCTTATCTACAATTCTGAAAGTTCAAACACTCTGAATACCTAAATTTTGGAACTAATTTGGTTGTAACACCTGACCTGAGCTGAACTCATTTGGCAGCAAAGTTTGACCTGGGCTGACACGAGGCTATTTATAGTCCTTATTGAGCCCAGTTCGTACTCATATTCATACATTTTCCTACAGAAATATTCATGTGCTTGATGGCAGGGTGCCGCCCCAGGCCCCAGTGGGCATGTTAAATAAAACTGAGCATGCAACATACTACCATCCAAAATCTGAAACTTTCAGAACACCAAAGTGCATGTGGCCCCAAGGTTTTTAATACGGCGCGTGGATTCACATTGCAAAATTCACTCCTTTTCAAGGAGTGGTTGGTGGCCTCCACCCTTAGATGAAAAGAAGAAACTGCCAATGTTGATTTTTTTTTTAATTCTTCAGATGCTTACGGAGGGAAATAAGAAGTGAGCTACTAAAATACCTATGGGTAGCGCTGGAAGCACAGAGTGTGAAGCCCACCTCCCACCTAAGGAGTTTCAGTTTCAAAAACCTGTCTCTGTGCTACTCCTTCTATCGTATCAGCTTCCTGTTGAGAGAACATGAATGGGGATGAGAGATTATTCTTTTTTATTTTTATTCTTTTTTTATTTTTTATTGAAGTATATTTGATTTACAATGTTGTGTTAGTTTCTGGTGCACAGCAAAGTGATTCATGAAAGAGTATGAAAAAGAATATATATATTTATACACATATATATTCTTTGTCATATTCTTTCATGAATCGCTTTCATGAATAACAACAGAGTCCTACTATGTAGCACAGGGAACTGTATTCAGTATCCTATAATAAATTCTTTTTCATATTTTTTTCCATTATGGTTTATTATAAGATACTGAATACAGTTCCCTGTGTTACATAGTAGGACTTTTTTGTTCATCTATTTTATATGCAGTACCGTGTATCTGTTAATCCCAAACTCCTAATTTACCCTTCCCGCACCCCTTTCCCCTTCGGTAACCATAAGTTTGTTTTCTATGTCTGTGAGTCTGTTTCTGTTTTGTAAATAAGTTCAGTTGTATCATATTTAATTTCTACATGTAAGTGATATCATATAATATTTGTCTCTGTCTGGCTTACTTCACTTAATATGATCATCTCTAGGTCCATCCTTGTTGCTGCAAACGGCAATATTTCATTCTTTTTTATAACTGAGTAGTATTCCATTGTATACGTGTACCACATCTTCCTTATCTATTCTTAAGGTGATTATTGATAGATATGTATTTATTGCCATTTTAAACCTTATTTCCCAGTTGATTTTGTTATTTCTTCTCTGTTCCTTCCTAAAGATGGGAAACAGACGCTCAGGGAATGACTTTCCAGAGATGTGACCCACGGGCAAGGGGGCAGTCCTAGACAGACCTAACTGCCTTGGAGTCTTATACCCGAGTGGAGAGGCATGAGGCCGGGAGCTACAAGTGAGGAGGTGGTCCCAGGACCTTCTCCCTTTATGCCCTGAGTCAGGCACAGCGCATAGTAGGTGCTCAATTAGCTTGCACAGGATTGGAGTGAGTCTTTCTGACATTTTTTTCCTCCGTCGCTCTTCTCCCCTCCCTTTCTACTTTCTTCAGCAGCAGGAGGGCGGACACTGAGAGGTACAGAGAAGCCCAGCTCCCTTTCATCTCCTGAAAGTGGCTGGCAGAAGTTTGACGGGGGTGATTTGCCTTGTACACTCGGCACTTCAGCAAAGTCTGTTTGTGAGCTGTTCTGTTTTGTTCTGTGTCCTGAAAAATTGGCCAAGGTGTGCCTCTCCAGCTTTCCACCCTGCAGGATGGGACTTCCATGAGACTCTTGGGACTAGAGGCTTTGACTTGTAGGTGGGGATGTCAGGAAACAAACCACCTGAAGTGAAGCATGTCTTCAAATTGAAGACAACCACGCTTTCTGAGTGAAAGTCCATGTGGAGGACCAGGTGGAAAGGATCTGAGCCCAAGTATCATCAAGGGCTTATGAAACAGGGGGGATTTCAGAAATACTGTGGGTTCTGCTGTTCCTGGAATCGTCTTCTTTTTTCTTTCTACATAAGCTATGTTTGAGAATAAGCATGCACCATTGTTCCAGGAATGCCTCAAGTCCCGCCTCATCCTTAAAGCCCCTGTCCCTTCCACCATCATTGTTTGGCCACCTACAATTTCCCCCAGTTCTCTACTCCCTGGAACTACTCTCCGGGTCTACATTGTCCTACCCTGTACATCAAAATTCCCTACAGTCCAGTCCTTGGTGGGACCTGATTGGTGCCTCTTACTCTTCCTGGGACATTGCCATTTAGATACCTTGCTGTCCACCCACATTTCTGGGCCTTCACCTATTTAAACAGAAGTCCTCATCCCTCCCCCACCTCCCACCACCCACCCCCACCAGCAGGGCCACCACATTTCCCGAGGAGGACAGGCCCCAATCAGTGCAGTCCTTATCAGCTCCCCATCTTTTCACCTCTGTGTTCTGGTTCTAAGTTCTTTGGGGGTCAGAGGTCTCTCTGGGACTCTATGACACCCTCCTCAAACACACACAGGTGATAATACCCTTTATACCATTTCCAGCGGTCACTGATCCTCTGAACGTCACCAGTGGACCCCCTAATGCAAGGCTTTTCAGTGTGGTCCTTGGACTAGTGCCTGAGCCACCCCCTGGGTGGGTTTGTTTGTCTGAATGCATATTCTCAGACCACCCCCAGACCTCCTGAAACAATGGACAGTCAGGGAGGTCAGATGAGCTGTGCAAACCACACAGCCACCGTGTGGTGACAGTGCCATTCCAACCCAGGGTCTTGACTCTCAAGGTCATGTTCTGATTAACTAAGCAATCTGATCTTGCTAGTTTTCCAAAAAGAAAATTAACAGGATAATGGGGTGTGTGTGTGTGTGCGTTGTGGGAGGGAAGGGGCAAAGTTAGGGTAACAAAATTTGGGGAGATGATTGTGTGTGTGTAACAGCGGTAAGTGAGGAACAGAGTTAGGGTGACTTAAGATTTGGGGAGGGAATGGGTGGTATCAAAATATTCCTGGGCTCCGTCCCACAATGTCCAAGGCCAAGGTGGGGAAGACACAGCTAAGACACCCCATCAGGGGGTGCACTTTCCACCATGTGGTTTGTCCCAGATTCCTTTCTGCGTTTTAAAGCTGCCCAGGAAAAAGCAATGACAACCACTTGTCTGAAAGACCTACACCCTTGAAACCTGAAGTCACTGAAACTCGTTAAAACATTAAAGATTCAAGGTCTGCAGCCCCCAAGAGAAGCTCCCTGCACATGGGGAGAGGGACGGGAGGCAGAGTCCTCAGCCAGGTGGGACTTTCCAGGCCCGTCTCTCGGTGAGAACCTGATAACTAGGCCGGCTGCTCCGGGCAAGATGCCTGGAGCCATGAAGTGCTGCATCACCCTTTTCTCCCGCGGTTCGGCTGCAGGCTCCTGGGCTGGGCTCCAAAGGAACTGGTGGTTAGTTTGTGGTCACCCAGCAGTTTTATGAAGGCCCTTGAGGTGTTTCAAGTACCAGGTGGCCCCAGTGTGGTTTAACTGTCTGGGGGCCCGGCTCTCTCAGTGGCCACCTAAGTAGCACAGACAACCTTGCTGTGAGAATTGTTCAGTTGGCCGTGACAATTACATAATGCACCAGAGGAGCCAGTTTCACCTTAGCTAGAGAGTAATATATTATAAACGCATATATTAAGAATTAATAAATTAGTCAGCACCTCTGCCGTACCTGACTGTCTATAAAGCACTCGGGGGGGGGACATTGTCTCATTTGGGGAGTTACAATAACCCCCTTTGGTGCCTCATTGGTCCCATTTTGCAGATGTGGATACTGAGGGTCGTCAAGGTCAAGGACCCTTCCCATGAACACACCAGAAAACTGGCTGAGAGACTCTCACAGATGATGTCAGATTATTCGTCAATAAACCCTCAAGGCTGCGAGTGTCCCCATTTTGCAGACAATGACACCTCCCATCTTCCAGCCCAGCCTTGTTTCCCAGCCAGCGCCTCCTTCTCCCTGGGACATCTCCGAGAGCCACAGCTCACAGCTCTCCAGCAGGTAGGAACAAGATGGCTATATTTTCTCTTGGTCTTGTTCCCAGATGCTCTGACAGTGAGCAATTCTTCGAACAAATGCAGAATACAAAATAACTCATACTGCCTTTCAAAAGCCCTCAGGAAGCTTTGGGGTGACATTTTAACTGCCTCTTGTCTTATCTTGGCCCTTGCTTTTCTTTCATTAGGCATCCATCGTAGTCTGAGTACCAAGGATATGACCGGGTGTGGACCAGGAGCCCTGGGAATGCAGAAGATTGAAGACACACACAAGCACGCAGACACACACGCGCATATGTGCACGCGTACGTACACACACACATACGCACACCTTCCACCTCTAGAAAGAATGGTCTACCAGGAAGCCAAACCAACCGGTTCACTGAATGTTTATTACACACACGCCAAACGTGGTGTAAGGGACTTCACTTTTTTGCACACGTAACTTCATGAATCCCCATTACGGTAATTCCTTCCACTATCACCTGTTGTAAAACTGACCATCCCGGTGTGTATGGATTTGTTTATAGTTCCATTTTCCTTACCAGGCTATGCACAAGCTTTGGACAGAAGAGCCCTGTCTTCTTAATCATGACGTTTTTGTTCATTTCACCCAGTCAATGTTTATTGAGTGTCTAGTATATACCAGGTTGATGCCAATCACAGGAGAAGAGGCAGCTTGGGGACATGCTTTTGTATGAATAAATAAATGAATGGGGCTTCCCTGGTGGCACACTGGTTGAGAGTCCGCCTGCCGATGCAGGGGACATGGGTTCGTGCCCCGGTCCGGGAAGATCCCACGTGCCGCGGAGCGGCTGGGCCCGTGAGCCATGGCCACTGAGCCTGCGCGTCCGGAGCCTGTGCTCCGCAACGGGAGAGGCCACAACAGTGAGAGGCCCGCGTACCCCAAAATAAATAAATAAATAAATAAATAAATAAATGGTTTGTTGGATGCTGCAGAGACCAAGGGACAACGGGGGGTGGGGGAAGCTGCCGCATGGCATTGCTGAGAGAGGATGCAGAGAGGCAGTAAGAGGGGGTGATGGAGGGCGTTTAATATGTGCAGGGTTACGAGGAGTCCAGCTCTCTGTCAGGAGCCCTGGGACCATCAGCAGGCCTATCCCCTTCTTCCACCATCAGTACTCACAACTGTAAACTGATGGGGATAAGACCCCCATGGAGGTCATTTCAACATTAAATAAGCTCATGCACTTGAAACAGCCTAGTGCCTAGAAGGTCTCCACTAAAAACTAGCAATTATTCAGAGTGTAAGTAGACCCACAGCAGACTAAGCAAGCATTTGGAAATACAGGCATATGCATAAACATTTTGGTAATTAAACACAAAAGCAAGAAACAGGAGAGAATGATGTCATCAAATCTGGCCTTTCGTGATTGCCACTCTCCTGTCTTCTGGAAGAAGTCCTTGTAAATTCTGCAAGAGGCCCCTTGGCCCATTATGAGAAGCCAGGTTTCTGGAATCATTTGGGTGTCCCTGCTTCCTGTCCCTGCCTGCAGCGTCCCCTGTAGGGGCAGTATCTTCTCTCCTTTAGGGCTGGTAGCTGGAGCCATCTAGCTCCAGGTCCCCTGAGCTGGAAGGTAATCCAACCTGCCAATTATTGGAAATTAAAGCCAGGTAGTTTGAACCCATCTGCTGGGCATCTGACCACAAACCACCACTTAGCTAACCCCTGGATCGAGCTGGATCTTGTCCCTCCCCCTGTGCCTGCCCGGCTTCATTACCATGGCCATGGGAAGGAAGGAAACCAAGAGGTTACTGGGGTCTTCGGTTAGAGCTTCGTCATTAGTGTGGTTACAACCCGAGTCCTCTCTCTCTGGAGACTTCAGCATACGAGCACTCAGAGGGCGATTTGGTAACAAAACCCAGATCTCACCAGATGGAGTCGGGGGGCCTCATCAGATGAGCCAGCAAGTTGGGGGGGGGGTTGTCACCTGATGGGGGTGGGCAGATTCCAGGAGGTCAGTCCACAGTTCTGTTGGCAGCTCAGTGACTCTGGCTCTTGGGGCAATTATGGTGACTGGGCAAAGCTTGGACATTGGCATCAGACAAGCTTGGGTTTGAAAAATAAATCTGCTCCTTGCTAGATCTTGGGGAAGTTTCTTAAACCCCAAAGCCTCAAGTTCCCTGACAATACAATGAAGAAAAAAATCTCCGTCTCAGCCAGCTTTCACCACCATTAGCTTGTACTACCTTTCTAGAACCAGAGTAGGATCAGAAACCTCCATCAAGGCTGAATGGACCTAGACAGTATCATAGAAGCCAAGAGAGAGAGTGTCAACCATCTGATGAATACTGGGCCTCGGGGGCCACCGAGCCCAGCTGTGGTCTTTCTAAATCCCACATCGTCTCTCTGAGGATGGGGAGCATCTTTGCTCCTGTTCTGCAGATTGGGAATCCAGGCTCACAGAGGTTGTGCCCTGCTCAAGGAAGCGCATGCGCTGGATGGAAAATTCGCTGCGTGGATGCAGATGTATCCACACCGGGTACCAGTGCTGTGAGAGCGAATACACACCTGAGTCCGGAAATGCAGCTGAGAATGATGTGGCCCGATGTACCTGCTTGCATTTCATCCCCTGAGTGTGAGAGGGGCAGACTGGCCCTCAACTCTGTGGTGCCATTCTTGGTAGCAGAGTTTTCTTGGGGGAAATCTTCAATACTAAGTTAAGCGTGAAGACTCCTCTCCCCAACGTGATGAATTTTCAACCACATTCTCCATTTTTTTCTCTAGAAAACTGAGTATCTTGTGCTGAAAACTAAGTCCATTTGACTTCGCTAGGACAGAACTAAGAGAGTTTTAAAACGGAGATTAAATTGATGTGTCAGTAGCTGCGGTCATGGTGATACAGCATCAGGACAACTGTCAAGCAGTGGCTCTGACTGCCAGCATCTTACCAAAGTTCTAGTCTAGTGCAGAGGGCTTTTTGATACATCAAAGAGATCGTGCTGCCTTTCAAACTGCATTCATTTTCTAATGTCCTATCATCAGCGTAGAATAAGGGCAGGGCTAACATAAAATCATTTTAATTTACTGATTTCTTTTTTAATGGTTTTAGTAATCATTGGGAGGGTGGCCATTAGCTATAAATGAGGCACGTCGCATGTTCCACTGACGTCCACCGCATCTGCTGGACCCCATCCTGGCCTCTCCTTGGTTGGTATTTGCACTGACACCCTCTGCCCCACCACCATGGTAAGTGTGCCTCAATACTGGCAAAGTGTCCAGTCAGATCTGCTAGGAGATGAAACTTCAGATGTCTCCAATCCCAGAAAAGTGAACATTTTTATGTCAAATATGGATCAGACTTTCAGCCATTGCTCTTGTATCTCTTCCTCAGTCTCCCACATCTAATATTCAAGCCCCTCTTAGACATGCCTGAAAAATGATCGTTCTCTCTTTGCATTCCTCCACTGACGGGAAGCTCACCACATCTCAGACAGCTCCTTAGGTCCACTCTCCTTAAGCTTAGATGCTGCACAAGTCAACATTTGCCCATCTTTCTAACCTCACTTCTCATCGCTTCCATAGGCACCTTGATCTCCAGCCACGTTAACCTTGCCTTCAGCAATGCTGAGATTTGTCCAGCCTCAGTGAGGGTGAATGGGGACTCCCCTGGCTGAGGAGGAGCTCTAGGCATCGCTGTTCATCTCTGCTCTTTGGTCTCAGCTCAGGTGACATGTTTTCAGGGACACCTTCCCTGACCACCCTGTCTACTGCCCATCACCTCCACTCACTCCCCATCCTGTTACCACGTCTTATTCATTCCTTTCATGGCACTGACCACTGTGTGAATGGATCTGACTAATGAACGTACGTGTTTACCGCTGTGTGATTACCTACCACTTACGTACATGTTTATCTGTGTGCTATTACGTACTGTTTATATACGTTTACCTGCGTACAATTACCTGCTGCTTATAAACATGTTTATGGGTGTGATTATGTACTATTGATGCATGAATCTACCTATATTATCATGTACTATTTCTGTACCCACTTACCTGTATGTGATCATGTACTGCTTTTGCATGTGTTTACTTGTGTGCCATTATGCACAATTTATGTACACACTCTCCTGTGTGATTATGTACTGTTTATATATGTGCTGACCTGTGCATTATTATGAACAATTGATATGAACGTGTTGACCTGTGTATTCTTATGTACTTTTTTTTTTTTTTTTTTTTGTGGTATGCGGGCCTTCCTCTGTTGTGGCCTCTCCCGTTGCGGGGCACAGGCTCCGGACGCGCAGGCTCAGCGGCCATGGCTCACGGGCCCAGCCGCTCCGCGGCATGTGGGATCCTCCCATACCGGGACGCGAACCCGGTTCCCCTGCATCGGCAGGCGGACGCGCAACCACTGCGCCACCAGGGAAGCCCCTCTTATGTGCTTTTTATGTCCATTCTCACCTGTGCGTGATTATATACTATTCCTGTATACACTTACCTGCCTGTGATCGTGTAATGTTTATGTACACGCTTACCTGTGTGTGATGACGTTACATTTATGCACACATTTACCTGTGTGCTATTATGTATTGTTTCTGCACATGTTTACCAGGGCACCATTTTGAGCGTGCTTCCTGTATGATTATGAACTATGCAAGCACATATTTACCTGTGTCCTGTTATGCAGCTCTTCCTCCAGAACACATGATTGGCAGGGAAGAGGCGCGTCCACTTTGGCCACGGCTCCTTCCTCAGGACATGGCAGATAGGCTCCCGCAGGAACATCTGCTCAATGAGCAAATGTCCGGCTGAGCCTGCTGTAAAGTGCCCTTTACTGAGACTAAATAAGTGCCTCACAGCAATGCCCGCCACTGCTCATGGCTGTGACCTTGGCATCAAGTCTGGTTCCTTTTGTCCGTGAGAGCCAGTCTGATATCACAAGCCTGGGATCTGTGACTTTTGAAGGCAGAAGTCAAGTCACCCCCGTGTCTCCCCTGCTACAGCTGGAGCATCTTCAATTTCTTCATAGGAAAAATGTCATTTCAGACTCAGCTCAGCTATCATCTCTTCTAGGAGGAAAATCGACTCAAATGTAATTCATCATTCCAGTTTCTTGGCATCTTTTTAGGACTGGATCACATCTACCATCTTCCTCTCCCTCTGGGCTATGCACACAATGGGTGCGATTGTCCTTGTCTTTATCTAGGCCATCGACAGAAACTTTGAATGGAACCTACCTAAGGATTAATTCCTAAAGGTCCCATGAGGCTGATTTTATTAGGAGTTTGGGAATAACAGATACACACTACTGTATATAAAATAGATAACCAACAAGGACCTACTATATAGCACAGGGAATTATACTCAATATCTTGTAATAACCTATAATGGAAAAGAATCTGAAAAAGAATATATATGAGAAAAGAATATATATATATATATATATATATAACTGAATCACTTTTCTGTACACCTGAAACTAACACAACATTCTAAATCAACTATGCTTCAATGAAAAAAATTTTAAAAATCAAAAAAAAAAAAGAACACAATAAATAAAAGACAGTCTTTGAGTCTTGAACCTTTCTGAGGTCACTTGAAGAGATATCCCAAATATTCAGTCATTAAAAAAGATGTAATAGAAGCAGGAGGGGCCCTTACAAGCATGAGGTTCAACCACATCATTTTCCAAATGAGAAAACACTGTGGTCCAGTAGGAAGTTGATCATGTGCAGAGGAGCAGGGCCAGGGATATGGACAGGTGACTGATTACTGGGATCAAGCTTGGAAGTCCAGGTCACACACCCCAGAAAAGAGGGGCTGACCCTGCCTTCGGGGGCCCAAAGGTGCCAGGGTAGAAAGTGAGAGCACTGTCCCTCTTGCTGCAAGCCTGTGGGATCAGGAGCCTAGTCCAGTTCAAAGGTGCTGAGCTCTAAACCTGGAGAAGCATGCCTGGTACACCAAAACATCAATGATTGCCTGGGTTTGGTAGAGGGGGCTGAGGTGCAAAGCCAAGGGTCAGAGGTCAGAGGGCATGAATGGATTAAATGCCTGCACTGAGGGCTGAATAGCAGAGACGGAAGCTGCGGCCAGCTCTGGCCCATACTAGCAGAGTCTGGGACAGAGCATTAGAGCCAGACTAAACCACGAACCAAACTGCTGAGTCTTAACCACCGAGGGGACCCTGGCCAAGCTTTTGGAGATCCTTGGAGACCTGTGGAGAGAGGTCAGAAGCTCAGGTGCATTAAATCAACAGGGTGTCATTTAGGAGGTTGGGAGTGGGGAGACGTGGGTGTGGAGCGGCTGGTGGATCCAGGGAAGGTGAAGTTAGAGAGGATGTTTGAAGGACGAAGAGGTGTAGACCAGCTGATGAGTAAGGAGGGAGACCACCGAGTCAGAGGGACAGCATAAGCAAAGACACAAAAATAAGATGGAAGGGGAGGTACGGGCGGGGGCGGGGAGTGGAACATGGCAGGGGGTGTTGGAATCTTCCTCCTTTACCTTTCCTGCCTCGGCCACTCAGATGCACTCAGAATTTGTAAGTTAACTTACAAATTCTCCTCTTTCCTATTTTGATCAATCACAGCTTGAAACTTCAGCCAAGAATTGAAGGAAACATTTGGGAGAGAAAGACAGTCATTCGTATAGACATGGAGGGAAAGGTTATTGGATTTTTTTTCATCTTTACAAGGCAAATTGAAAAAGAAGGGGATCATTGGTCAGCCTCCGGCTCCCCGCCAACCCTGCTCCCAATCACCTAAGTACAGCCTGGAGGGGGCATGCCATGTCTTCAATGTCTGTGGCCCTGGCTCTTAATCCACGAAACTCTGACTGGACCTCTCACACGAGGTGGGGCATCTGTGAGGAACAATGCTGCTGGACAGTCCACGGACCCACCTGGGCAGGCTTAACTAGTCATGAAAGCCAACCAGACCTCAGTTTCTAGATCTGTAAAGTGGGCATAATACCTTCTCGCTGAGATTGTTGCAAATGTTATATGAGATTACATTTGTTTAAGGGTTCCAAAAACTGGGAAGTGCTCCATGACAGTGGGGACCAATCCGCCCATCTTTGCCCCCTACCTTCCTCTTCAACACTATTATTGAAAATTAGTTCGGGAAAAACAAGAGAGGATAAGCACTTCTAAAATCAATTTCTGTTTTCCAAAAGTGCCAGACCTTGGGATGCAGTAGTAGCTCATTTAATGCTCACCATTATCCTGAGAGGCAGGTATTATTCTCTCTGGAAATGAGAAAATCAATGCTCTAGAATATTCTTAGCTTTGCCCTGTGTCTGCCCCTCTGGGCACGGAGAGCCGAGAGCTGGAGCCACACCTGCCTATCCGTGTCCACTCCATTCCAGTCTGCTCCACGCTGGATGTTTGACAGAGCATCTTCCCTGTGCTCCCGTGAGCAGAGTCTGTGCCTTGGAGGGGGAGCTCCCTTCCCCTGTTAGAGCCAGGACCTGTGCTGGCACCATCAGTTTCCACGGTGGAGATATTGAAGCCCATGGGAAAGATGAGAAAGCCAAGGGCAGAAGGCTTTACTAGCTTGGCCAATGTCACTTAGCTAGGACACAGCAGAGCCAAGAATTGGTTTCGAGCCAAAGCTCTGTCTCTCCTTCCAACATTTCCTTGGGACTTCGATACAGCTGGGGAGACAGTAGTGACAGAAGGCAGTGAGAACAGCCAGTGATGAAACACCACATACATCCAGGGAGAGAGAAGAGAACCTGCCTTTGGGATGGCTTTTAAGAGAAGGCAGGGGTGGGACTGACCCTTGAAGGATACGCCATCCTTGGAGAGGAGACCAGCACAAGCAGAGTAACTCGGTGATATCTATTTGACAAGCAAGATGCAGACACATCTCAAAATAACATGTTTTAAGATTCAGCATTCCGATTCGTGGGAGCAAAAAACTGCAGATAAATCAGAGCTCTGTCAACACACCTAGTCCCACACCTTAGCAGACCTCAGTTAGGACACTTGGGCTAAGACAGAGCGGACTAGCTGCAGTGTGCTGTTGTCATAGTTATAGTAGTTATAATTCGTATCACCGCTAAGTAGTAATAGAATTATTACTATTACTATATTTTAGTGTTAATGCTCATTATAAATAATCATAACCTTAGCAAAAACATCTCTGAACAGATCTTTAGAGGTGGTAATCATCCGGATATGTTTTATCTCTCCTGAGCCTCACAACAAGCAGCTTCCTTGTTTACGGTAAGGACTTTGGTTCTTCGTATCCCAGCTCGGCCGCATCCTATCGGCGTGTCCTTCTGTGAGTCAGTAAGCCCCACAGAGACTCAGTTTCTTCGTCTGTGAAATGGGGATGAAGATGCCTAGGGTACAGGATTCTCTGGAGAATAAAATGAGGCAGGAAGCAGTCGGTACAGAGCACTTAGTGAGCACTGACTAAGCCACAGCCACTACTGTGATTCCGTCATTGTCACTGTCAGCAGCGTGGTCACCGCCCCTTCTGTCTAATAAGGAGCCAGGGATTTCTAGGCTGTCTTCAGGGGACCAGGCTCTGGCAGTCGAATCCCCCCACCCCACCTGCAAGTCCCCTCAGCTTCCTCCTGACCCTTCAAGGCGCTGAGGGCTGGACCAAACCCCAACCCTACCAGTCAGCCTGCTGGGACAGGGCAGTGCCCACACCAAGGACTACAGCCAGGGGACAGCTGAGAGTAGCCCCATTCAGCTGTGGACACCTTACCAACACCACACTTCACAGTAATGACAGCTGGTGACATGACGTGTTTCCCTTCAGACAGTGTTATTTGCCCATCCGATGAATTTTCCATAATTCCCCTTTAGGAAATAAAGATGTTGAGGTCCTGGGAGGATCACTGTTATTGACATGAAACGCAGGAGCCAGGACGTCAACCCAGGTCGTAGGTCTTCCCCATTTGTGTTCTTTCAACCAACCCAGTGACATGTGGCCAGACTAGGCAAGGCCTCGGGGGGGCCGTTCTGTTATCCAAAAGCCTGTAGTTAGCTGCTCTGTCTTTTCCTGCTCCTTCCCCTGAAACCATGTCCAGCAGCTTGGTCTCCAGGCTGGTTGGCTCAACGTTTCATCTCCCTGAGAAAGCCCGATGGTTCAGCTCCACTGCTGAGCTCCTCTTCCACCCCAAGGTTTCCCATGAACACAGTTATCAGCTGCCAGATGGGCTGCCAGGGTCACGTGGTGGGGGAGAGAGCAAGCAGAAACCTTGGCTCTCCCGGAGTGGGAGAGGACATTGGGATTGATCTGAACGGGACGCGCTGTAAATTCTGGGTGTGTGTTGGAGAGGAACTCAGTAAGAAGCAATGATGGGAAAGAGAGAGAGAGAAAGAGGAGAAATAGAGAAAAAGAGAGGGAGAGAGGGGAAGCAAGAGACAGAGAGAGAAAGAGAGGAGAAGGAAAAAGAGGGGAGGG
>NC_041224.1:176021606-176055007 GCF_002837175.3 Physeter macrocephalus
GGGGAGGGGAGGAGAGGGGGAGGAGGGGGAGGGGAGGGGGAGGAGGGAGAAGAGATGCCTCTCATCCCCACTGCATCGTGCCAGCTTGACTTCAGTTAGAGAATAGGAGCCAAGGGCCTGGGGTCAGAGGGAAACAAGGCAGTAGGTCAGCTCTAGCAACATGGTGAGACATTCTCCCAAAGCTACTTCCTCCTCTGGTCGTGTGTATCTGAGGCTGTGTCTGTGTGTCTGTGTCTGAGTGTGTGTCTGTGTCTGAGTGTGTCTGTGTGGCTGTGAGAAATGATTCACCGGTCATCTCCTGACCCACCTGGTGTCTTAGCCAGCACACCTGCAGCAGCCTGAGGATAAATTCGGTCGCTCTGTCTGCTGATGGTACCCGTGGCCAGAACTCCTTATCCTCTGTATGGGCTTGAAGGAACCAGATTGCCTGCAAAATCTCCCTTTCTTGGCTCTGCCATCGAGATGGACATTGGGCTCCCCTTTCCCCCTCCAGAGATGTCCAGGGTTTCTAGTGCTTGGGGGCTGCCCACTGGACAGGGCACCAAGGCCACTTCAAATCAGATCTTGTGAAAGCTTAAAGCTCCTTTCCTGGCTAAAATGTCCTTTGGCGTCTACAAAAGAAACAGGGCAGGGTGCGCCCCACTCCACCTGAGCCCTGTCCCATGCCACAAAGATTTTCTCAAGTGCTCCGCATTCAATAAAATCCCCAAGTCCATTTTGCCAAGTGCCCATTCCCTGATTTTAAAAGTCACATGCATTTTGATAGAAATGTAATCCCCATGTTCCTGACTTATTTACAGTTAAATCGTCAAAATATTATTTTAAGCGTTGTTTGATATCTAGGAAACCTTCTGAGGTCTTTCTAATACGATTTTCAAAGCCTCTTTCCTTAAAAGCCAGAAACTTTGCTGCATGTAAATAAACCCGCTGGAGATGAGTGACTTTAGTCTAGAAATGTCAAGGCATCTGACAGAGGTTTGGAAGCAGCTGAAGTCCTCGCTGTACTCAATAAGAACTGCAGTCAGACCCACAGAACTTTCCTTTGTAATGTTCCCTGTAGCCCTTAGTCAGGTATTCAAAGGCTACCATTCATGCTAAATGTTTCATCAAAAATCAGCAGTTGTTTTCCATTGTTCCCCTTCCGGGGAAGGGCAGGGAATGACATTTCCCGGGTGCCCTGGGCCCTGTGTTTGGCACTTCAAACACAGACCCTCCTATCATTGCTACTGGCAGCCTGATGCCATGAGCGTTCATGATTCTGTTTCACAAAAAGGAAGCAAGCTCTCCAGGAGGTGAAGGATCTTGTCCGTCTGATTCTATGTCATCTGATTCCATGAAATTGAAACTCAGGTCGTTCAGACACGTTCAGTGCTTCTCCACCCACATTACCTTGCCAGTACCACTCTCCAGGGGTGGTCCAAAAACGGGGAGAGGCATGAGATGCCAGCTGTGGCCATGAGTCCTGCATTTGTTTGGAGATTTGCAAGTGTACAAATGTCTTAAACAGTCCCCAGGGGAGTTCCAGGGGAGAGAAGTGCACATAGAACACACTGCAGAATCCTAACAAAGTAGTGATGCTTATTTTAAGGCTGATTACCATTATTCTCAATTATTTTATTGATTACTGTTGTTACTAACAATTATTTCATTGGATTCTCCCAACACATTTTGAAGAAGGTAAGCTGAAGATTATTAACTGTACTCTGCAGATGGAGAAACTAAGTCATGCATTAAGAGCAAACAGACCCAAAACTGCTCTTAGCATTAGCAGGGGGTCAGAAAGGAGATGCGAGCAGACCCACAGGGGTGTACCTTCCATGTGGGCACCCTGCAGCAGATTCTCTGACTAATTTGGTAGCTACTAGCAGCGTGTGGTTATTTCTTTGTTAATTAATTAAAATAAAGTTAAAAATGTCATGTCTTGGTCACACTGACTGCATTTCAAGTGCCCCTTATCCACACATGGCGGATGGCTACTCTATTGGGTAGCACCAGTGTGGAACATTTCCACGACAGCAGAAAGTTCTATTGGGCAGCCCCAGTCTGAAGGCTCTGCACAGAGGCCCCTTGGGCCAGGCATTTTAAATTAGTCTGGTTGTGACATAGAGAACAGACTTGTGATTGCCAAGGGGCTGGGGGTGGGGGGTGGGCAGGGAGGCATGGAGTGGGAGTTCAGGATTAGCAGATGCAAAGTGTTATACAGAGAAGGGGTAAACAACAGGTCCTACTGTAGAGCACGGAACTATATTCACTATCCCGTGATAAAGCGTAATGGAAAAGAATACGGAAAAGAAAGTGTATATATATATATATATATATATATATATGTATAACTGAATCACTTTGCTGTACAGCAGAAACTAACACAACATTGTAAATCAGCTCTGCTTCAATAAAATAAAATTTTAAATAAATAAATAAAGAAATAAATGAGCCCTGTTGTGAGTAACATCCCTCTTTTCCTTGACACCCTTCCCTGAGCTGCCCTCCTGACTACCGTCAGAGGGGTTCCCGTGACCTCCCCTCCAGTCCCTCCCTAAGCCGTGGCCCAGCGGTAAGCTGTGTCTAAACTGGGGCTGGAAGACCCGCAAGGGCCGTCTTTCCCAACAGCTTAAACGCTCCCGGGTGGAGCGGTGCAGCCCCTCGCTCTGTCTGGCTGTGTTTCAGCTAATCTTCTGCAACAAGGGAGGAGGGGATCCGGGGGAGGAAGAAGGCTTCTGGAAGGTGAGGCACAGAAGAGAAATGAGGCATCTGCCACGGAGGCAGACATCTGTGCCCAGACAGATGAGTTCCACCGATACGATCTCTGTCACTATCCCTGTGAGAGATAAACAACTTGCCAGAGCAGCCCTCAGGAGGAAGTGCCCCACCGAGAAAGTGATGCTCAGAGGCCAGACTCTCAGCCCCTGCGGTCAGAGACCCAGGGCGAGGAAGGCGGGGGAGGGGAAGGAGGCAGCCTGGCTCCGAGCAGGTGACAGGAGTCACAGGGCCCAATGCCACAGATGTCACGAGAGAGAAATGTGTGAGCGTTGGCACATGAGGGGAGAGAGGTTCTGTGAGAAAGGAAAAAAAAAAAAAACAGCAAAACGAGAGAAGCTGGTGGTGTGAATGTTTAGCTCTGTCTCTTGTATCAAAATGGGTGTATTTTGAGACTGAAATTGGGATTTATATCCTGAACCAGCTTCTTATCCGTTCTGCAGGGCTGAGTAACTTCTCTAGACTCAGCTTTACCATCCATAAAATGGGATATCTGTTTTAAAAATGCATCACAAGGGTGTAGCAGGATTTCTTCTGGAAGCAGAACCAATCAGTTCTTTTTCCATGGATCAGCTTAAGATGGAGGGTGGATGGTTGGATGGTCAGATGGATAATGGTTGGATGGACGGATGAGTGGATAGAGGGATGGATGGGTGGATGGACACATGGGTGGATGGCTGGATGAATACGTGGCTGAATGGATCGATGGCTGCATGGATGGATGATGGAAAGATGGCTGGATGAAGAGCTAGATATGACTTATCTTAAAGTATTTCTTTATGACATGCCTTTCTCTTCCAGAAGACTGAGAGCTTTCCCAGGAGAGGGGTGGGGGGGTCTGTTTCAGTTTTTCACCCTGGAGCAGCTGGTGTAGAACAGATCCCGGCACATCTACTCATTAAAACTGGAAAGAAGGAAAAGAGGGAAAGAGACAGGAAAGGAGAGAGGGAAGGCAAATGGGAACATACAATTTAAACCTGAGTTATATGTATAAAAGGCCCTTTCTTTAATATATTGTCTATTTGAAACAAGTTTAGAAGATGATGATATCTGGAGATTTGAGCTTGGCTTTAGGGTAGTGTTGCAAATAAAAACACAGGACACCAAGTTAAATTAGAATTTCAGGAAACTAAGGGATATCTTTCTTAGCATGTTTTGTACAATGTTTGAGAGACACTTATACTTAAAAATATGTGGCTAATCTGAAATTCAAATGCAACTGGGCGACTTGTGTTTTATACTGGAATCTTAGCTTAGGGAAAAGGAAAAAATAACAGGGCTTTGGGCTAGTTATTAATCTATGTATATTGGAGCACATTTTACCAAAAAAGCTACCCAATGGGATTCAGGGCAAAAACTTAGTTAATAATAAAGGCACACCTTTTTCCCAGAGCTCATTGTACAGACATCTTCCCCAAGGAGAGCCCAATCACTTAGTCAAATATGTGTAATATCACCCTAAATGTAGCCAATGGTTACTAGCACTCGTGACTCGAACCTTCTGGAAAGACTTGGAACTTGCAGTATGAAGGCGGATGTCGGAGTGAATGGGCATTTTCACAGTGAATGGAAATGTTTAGCCCACAGGAGAACAGACAGGATGAACCCAACAATAAACATTTAGGGACTGACCAAGTCTCAGCCATCCTAGTCCTCACTTTCGATAGTGTTCCCACCTAGAAGCAAAAGTGGCTCAACAGACTTAGCAGAAAGAGCGGAGAGTTCCAGAAACATCTGTTTTGATATAGTTACAGCATTTCTTCACCAATCAACCCTTTGTCACACAGTGGTACTTGGCAGTATTATTTCTCCTTCTCTCACATATTTACCTTAAGTCTGCATTTCTCTATCACATTCCCTCTCGGATACAAGAAATTATTTCTGAGTTGGTCTTTCCTTTCTGTTATTACCCACTAAAGACTGCCCTAGCAGCATGGAGTCCTAATTTTTCATGATAATCCAGCTAATCTAAGTACACCATTTATTTCTCCCCTTTATTCTTTGCTATTTTCTCCAAGTTCCCATATGTGAAGAGATGTTCATCAGAGAATTCCTCCAATATAAGGAACAATTAAATGTACAACTTTCTTTCGAAAAATTAGGAACAGCAAAAGCATTTTTTACAATATAATATATGTGTGTGGAGGTATTCACAACCTTTACCAACTCCCTTATGTTGCATCATTTTTTCTGGCAATATTTGATCCCATAAAGCCCCTTTGTCAAGACACCTCTCCTTCCCGTTCTGAAATGATCTTTTCAGAGAGTGGCAGTGATGCTACAATACACTGGAGTTGCTATTATTAAAAATTACTACTTTTTTTTTTTACTCTGTTGCTTTTGTGACCCAGTGGGATTTTGATTCCAGACATTCTACTTGCTTGACATCCACTGGGGAAGTGATGAAACCATTCATTATTTAAAAGTTTGGAAGCCACAAGAACTACAGTATCTAACCAGATTGGATTGACTTTTTAGCTCTTTTGATTAATAATTCATAAACCTGAGGCTATGTGAATTGGGTGAGGACTAACCTGCTAACAAAAGG
Source organism: Physeter macrocephalus (assembly GCF_002837175.3). Classification (NCBI taxonomy): domain Eukaryota; kingdom Metazoa; phylum Chordata; class Mammalia; order Artiodactyla; family Physeteridae; genus Physeter; species Physeter macrocephalus. Next base: position 176,026,912 of record NC_041224.1, read on the forward strand.
AGAGTAAGCAGGGAATGTTAACATGGCTTTGTGTTATTCTACTTAATACTTCGGACCAACAAAACAAACCCATGTGTCATGGAACCTGTTTCATAGTTTCAATCCACAATCAATATTTCGTGATTAATGAGCACATATGTTCACACAGGGCCCCTGCCATACAAAATTTGCACACGTATCTCCCATGTGATGATTTACAAAATGCCTTCTCTGGAAAGAAAGGGTTTTGCTTTCTCTAGTGAGAACTCCTGCTCACCTCGTTTTCCAAATTGTTTTGCTTTTAACATTTCCTTTCTGGATTTCATAAAAGGTAGACACCTCTGTTGTATCAGATAAGCGTTTGGACCTCCAAGTGGCAATTTACTCTGGAAAGCCATTGGAAATTTCTGCAAGTGGTGAAACATATAAGAGAGGGTTATACAATTTGCAAATGACACATATCTTTTTAAACCTGGCTAATATGATGCAGTGTAAACATTATTTCAACTGGCATCTGAGGACCTGATTTTTTGTTCTTCTTCTGTCATTTATTAGGTGTGTGACCCGGGTGGAGCAACTAACTGCTTTATCTCTCTGAACTTCATTTTCTTAATCTATTATGTGATGAATAAAACCAACCTTTTGGTATTGTTGTGAAAAGTGGAGCAAGATTATCTAAAGAACCTACACAACATGGGTTTTATAGCCGTTCCCTCATCATTTATGATTTGAATATGTGTTGTTATTATTATTAAATATTAAATATTATTGTTATTTAAAATTTGTTATGAGTCAATAAAACAACATTAAGCCACACTGCTGGTAGGATGTACAGTGTATGAAAAGCACTTTATAAACTATAATGTTTTAAAGCAACTGTCAGGAATTATCATTAGGTTTTGTCTAGCATTTAAAGTGGTCTTTCATGTGTAAGAGATGTCAATCTTTTGCTTCTAGGAAGTTCATCATAAGAAGAGAATTAGCTTAGTAATTTATCAATGCAGGGCATTCTAAAAAAATAAGGCATAAGAAAATTCATTCTACCAGTTTTCTCAGAAAACTCCCACCTTCTGATTGTGTGAGGTCAATTTTAGCTAATCCTTAGGAAGACTTCACATCAAAGTCCCTACTTAGGAGACTCTGATAAACTGACCCCAAGAAGTAAATTGGTTCCACCACTATGGAAGACAGTATGGAGGTTCCTTAAAACTAAAAATAGTTACCGTATGATCTAGCAATCCCACTCCTGGGCATATGTCCAGAGGAAATTTTAATTTGAAAAGATTCATGCACCTAACGTTCATAGAAGCCCTATTCACAATAGTCAAAACGTGGAAGCAACCTACATGTCCGTCAACAGTTGAATGGACAAAGAAGATGTGGTACTTATGTACAATGGAATAGTACTCACTCATAAAAAAGAAATAATGCCATATGCAGCAACATGGATGGACCTAGAGATTATCATACTGCGTGAGGTAAGTCAGACAGAGAAAGACATATATCATATGATATCCTTACACGTGGAATCTAAAATGACACAAATGAACTTATTTACAAAACAGAAACAGACTCACAGACAGAAAATAAGCTTATGGTTACCAAAGGGGAAAGGTAGGGGAGGGATAACTTAGGAGTTTGGTATTAGCAGATAACAAACCACTATATATAAAATAGATAACTAACAAGCTTCTACTGTATAGCACAGGGACCTATACTCAATATCTTGTAAAAACCTCTAAAGGAAAAGATTCTAAAAATTATATATATGAATATATACCTGAATCATGTTGCTGTGCTCCAGACAGTAATGCAACACTGTAAATCAACTACATTTCAATAAACATTTAAAAATAAATAAATAAATTTAAAGCATATTTAAGTTTCACAGATTTCAAATAAAACAACAGCCACCACCTGCCAAACATCCTGATGTACTGAGACTCACATCCTGAGACCTCTGACTTGTGAAACCAGCCACCCTGCCTGCCTTCTACCCAGTGACAACCCTCAGGCATCGTGGAAAGGGGGACTGCATTCAGCCCATTTAGCTCATCAGAAATGGAAATGGACTGGCTTTTTCTTTGAGGAAAAGTTACGGCAGTACAGGAAGACACCCTGGTATGGCATCTGTTGTCATTGTTTACAAGTGCACACACTGAACTATGAACATACACAACTCGAACTTTCCTTCCGTCAAACCTGAAAAACAGTAATTGACTTCCAAATTCCACATCCAGTGTCCTCAAAATTAAAGGTAGAAGATGGTTTACATTCTGGTCCCTTTTAGTGAACTAGAAGGGGAAGCAAGATTACTAAGTAAGCCTCCCTCAATTTTCCAGAATATTTTATTACCTAGGACTTCCATTCTTAGAACTTGGAGACGAGGGATAGTTTCACCATGGTCCTTTGGCTATGTGATTCCTAAGCCCCTAAAAAAACCTCACAGATTTTGTTTTTTGTTTTTTTTTGGAGGAGGGGAGATGGGATCTTCCCAGACATGTAGCTTTTTCTTGCCAAAGGACCAAATCTTTTCTCCTTTCCCTGAGATTAGAGACTGGGGGCAGGGAAGCAAGGGCAGTCCTACACCCTCACCTTTCTAACACCCACTGTGCAGAATAATGAGGATGAAAAGAAGCATGGATGGAAAGTTTCGAATCCAGTTCCCAGCAAAGAGAAAGATCTCAGTTCCCCTCTGTTCTATGCATTAGTGTTGATGGCATTTGTTGCCAGTATCAGTGCAGTGCCTTCCATCCTCAACTGTCAGGTGCAGAGACAGAAGCCTGGAGAGGGACAGAGTGCCATTTGCCCAAAGTCACACACACTGTGGTCCAACCCTGGCCTTCCTCTTGCATCCCCAGGCTGCTTGTCCCCAGCAGGGAGAGGAAAAGAAAAGATAAACATGCTTGGAGCCCCAACTAGGTGCCAGGTGATGCGCCAGGGACACTCCTGCACTTTCTGACTCCACATATTCTGCAGGGGACTCTCCCTCTATCCTTTTGTTGGGCTAGGGCCCTGCCTCCCCTTCTGGACCTATTTTGAGCATTATCTCCCAGCCCTTCTGCCCCAGCGTGGTGAGCTGCCTGCCATGGAAGGAGGTCATCCATGACTCTCAAGCAGGTTTCTGTCACTGCAAATTCCAAACTGCATTTAACAGAAATTACCAACATTTGTCTTGGTGCGTTTTTTTTTTTTTTTTTCATCAGGGATTAGGAAGAGCAATCATCTCCTGCCTCTCATCAATTACTTTCCCCCATATCTTTTGCATTTTCCTGCAGAACCATTTTGCAGGTATAACAGAGTGATCTTTAGAGATAATCTGGTGATTATTACAAATTCAGCCTCTTACGCTACAGGCATTAAGAGATGAAAATTGCCTGAAGTCCACTGTTGTACACCCAATCTGTACCTCTGGACTCCTGTCCCAACGTGAAAATGCAAACAGAGGAGAGATTTAGAATCGTTTTGACAGTTCATAAAATTAAGCAGGGATTAGGGATTCGCTTTTTTAAAAAATAATGCCAGAGGGTGCACACAATGGTAATCGTATCATCCTGCAACAGGTCCAGTCAAAGTTGAATGGACTATCTAGGAAGAAAGAGGGAAAATGTCAGGTTATTAAATCTGCCATGTATCAGCTGCTGAAAATCCATTTTTTAAACTCTAAATGAACTGTCTGCCTAATGGAGATGCTATCCCCAGCTCCCCAAACCAATCCGTCCTTCTCTTGTGTCTGTTTTGTTCAGACAATACACGATTTAGCTCCTATGCCTGTGCACATGACTACATCTAGTCAGAGGGGATGATTGTATAAATATGCATGTAGTACAAATAGTTTAATTTTAATTGGGACAGAGTAGCTGATGTTGAAACTATTTGCATAATTTTGAATATTGAATGTGATATCAAGCATGTGACTGGCTCTGTTAGATACCAAAAAAATGCACTCATTTTAATTGCATTGTGGGACAGGAGTCTAACTACCAAATTATGTGCTTCTGTTCCTTCTCCTAAGTGCTATATAATTGTGACCTGTAGATTCCCTTCCCAGAGAGTTACTCTCTCTTATTGCCATTGGAGGATTTTTAGACTAAAATGATCTTTAAAGTGTTGCTTTGAAAGATCAGTGGTCAGATTCTCCTTCATGGGCCAAAGAAGAGCTCTTGATTCTCAATGCATTAGTCAGTAAAATCTAGGATAGGCTGCAGTAACAAACACTCCCAAACCTTGATGGCATAACATAATGACAGCTTATGGTTTGATCAAGCTCCATGTCCCATGCAGCTCAGTATGGGATCTTATCCAGATATCTATACTTACACAGATTCCACCATCTTGTAAGTGCTTTACCTGAACACAGCACCTTCTCATTTGCATGGTAAGGACAGAGATTGCTGGAAGGTTGCACATGGAGTCTTCTATCTTTTTTTCCAGAAGTCTCAAATGTCAATTCTATGCACAACCCCTGTCCAGAAGTAACCTCATGGCCCTGCCTAATTGCAAGGGTGCTGCGATGTATGGCAAAGCACGTGGAATCAAGTCTGCAATAATAAAGTCATAAAATGTTCTCTTCTCTTTGATAAAAGAAGATGAAAGTAACAAGCTAAAACTTTAAATAGGGACAGCGTGAGCCTTGAGTGACCCCCAAATATATAATTTTACACTTGAAAAGGGATGAAACAGTGGGTGTTCTTCACTGTTTAAAGTTCTGACTCAACTTCCCACCCGGCCCCTAACAAGGTGACTGAATCAGTGTTGCATCACTGCTGTTCACAGCTACCCAGAGAAGATGATGGGAATCATGAGAATACCTATTCTCTTAGGTGCTGAAACCTGGTTGTAAGAAGTATCATCTGAAAGAAGTGAGATGGGGCTTTACTGCAAAGAATAAAAAGGTAGAAGCTCACAGAGAGTAGAAACCTGGCCAAAGTCTTGAAGTTCTTTCTCTTCTCAATCTAGGGTCACATTTCCAACACCCACAGTCTCTACCAGCACCTTGTGCAGTGCCTGGCAGAATCTCAAGGGTCATGTCAACGTCCAGAGGAAAATCTGGAATCATGAAAAATTCAATTTAAGGTAGGAGAGAAGGGCATTAGAGTTTGTTATCTCCAACCTTGCAAATAAGCTTGAACTTGCTGTTTTAATTATACTTCTAAACACACACCCAACACCCATATAAATTATCTAAACAAGCATTCTGGATCTAAACACTACAAAAAATTGAACTCCTTGTTCCACACCTCTGACACCAGCTCCAAATCCATGCCTCTCCCTCCAAAGCCCTGGAGAATGATGAATTGGAAGGTCCACCCAGGGAGGAGAACCTGGACTTAATCAAAGACATTCCCCATCCCTAAAGTAGAGAATCTGAGAATCCTCTTTATATCTGGCCAGTGGAATTTCAGAAGTGACAAGGACTAATGTAATGGGTGCTTCTTACTCTTCCCTTCTTTAATAGGGTTATTATTGCTCTTTCCCTGACCCTCTCCTTCTAACACATCTGTTTTGGCCATGGTGGTGGGTTTACAACTAACTCGTATTTTTATTCAGTAAGAGGCATCCTCAGACTTCACTTATTGACAAATATGATATCCTGGATTTTGATCCCTAACACAGAGATTTGGCTAAGACTTTTGGAGAAGGGATGAGTCCATTATGCAGGACTGAAGAAGGAAGGTGAATACTTCTGACCTATGGGGCAGATGGTGAAAGACTACATAATTGTGAAAACATTTATTTTCTGTCCCTCCTAAAAGAGCAGTCTTTGTGGAAATATAATCCTTTCTGCCACAGTGATGTCAGTCTCAGTCACATAGCTTGTTGTGGCCAAGAAAATGTGAGTGAGAGTGACATGTGAGGTTCTGAAGGGAAGTGTTTGGAATCCTAGTATGGCTCTGCTCTCATTCTTTTCCTTCATCCACAAGATCAGTATGTCTCAGATGAAGAGGGGGTGCTGCAGAGTCACAGAATTTCTGTGATTCCTGATATGAACATAAATATGAGCTACAAATAAACTTTTGTTGCTGTGAACCACTGTGGCTTTAGGATTTTTTGTTACTCTGGCATAGCTGACTGATACAAGTAGCTAATTCCTATGGAGACCACCACACATTTCCCTAGCATCAAACCCTTCCTTTCCATCCAAACTGCCATTGCTTTGGTTCAGGTCACCATCATATTTCTTCTTGAGTTTTGCAGAAGTATTTTACATCATTTCTCTTCCTCTGTTCTTGCTCCCCTCTGCTCCATTATCCACATGTAGCTGGAGTAATCTCTGAAAAATGCAATACCTGTCTCTTCCCTTTTCTCCTTAAAACCCTTCAATGGCTCATGTGGGCTTCACAATGGAGCCCAAACTGCTTTCTGTTTCTCCAAAGTCCCTCATTATCTAGTCCCTGACACTGGGGCAGCATTCCTATCTATCTCTCTTTCACTCGCTCCATTCCAGCTCTCACATATGTGCTACAGTTCTGCTCATTTCAGTCTTTACACATGCTTCTCTCTTCCTAATTTTCTCTCTTTGGTTAATTCTTCCTCATGCATTAAGTGTCAGCTCATGCTTCACCTCCTTTATATGTCCTTCTCTGACCAGCCTTCCCTTATGGACAAAGCTTATTGCCCCTTTCTGTGGTTCCATGGCATCCTATGCTTGCTTCCATTCTTCCCTGTTGCATTCTCCTCTGCTTCTTCCAGGCTTATCACAGAGCCCACAGCATGGGAGATACTCAATAAAGTAGATGAATGCATGAGTGGAGTAGGGGATGAGTGAACTATGAACCATCTTTTCTCATGTACATGAGATCCTAGCCTGCCGATAATGTTAATGTCAGAGGGATACAAAAGGAAGAGTGATGGATGGTCATACTCAAAGGGGTGAGAAGAAATCCCAGGTCAGTACTGTACTGTCCTGACTTTGAATTCACTCTCCCCCAAGTCTCAACTAATGATGTAGGGAGTAACCTGAACAGAGATGTTCCCTTCCCTCTTTCTCCTCTCCTCTCTCACGGTTGCCTGTTGCCTTTTGTCTGATGCATGTCCTTCTAAGAAAGGAGGGGTGGCAGACAAGATAAAAGGGTTGAAAGGGGGCCTCTGGGAACTCAGTGCCCTGGGACCATGTGTTCTAAGGAAGAGAATGCAGGTGGGTGAATCCATGAGTCTTCAACCACTTATAAGGTCACAAAGATGCTTATCTGCAAGCAGCTTCCTCTCCCCTCAGCAAGGCCAGGGCTTGGTCAGAAAGCCTTACTATGCCTCACACAAGAGCTATAGCTGACCAGACCGACGGATCCAATATTATCCCAACAGGTTCCACCAGGTACCTAAGAGAGCTGACCCCAGACATGCTGTCGAGGTGTCCTCTCATAAATGCCCTGGAGCAGGGGTGAGCCAGGAAGAAGAGATCCTCCAAACAGTGGCCCAAAGACACAAACCACGTGCACATTTGGTCATCATGTCTTATGCTTATGTCTCTGAAGTTTGTACCTGCAGCTTGGGTCCTGCCATATCTGCCCTTTGGGGCAAGTTGTGCCTCTTCTCTGGCTCTCAGTCTCCTCACTGCAACACAGGGATGCTGATACTAATAAGCCAACCCATTGAATGAACACTTAGTGCGCACCAGGCACCTCTCTTAGTTAGCTGTCCCTGAGACTCTACGAGAAGCAATATGATTATCTTATGAGGAAGCACTGTTATTTTCTCTCATTTCATAGATGAGGAAACTTAGAGATGTTAAGCAGTTTGTCTATGGGCATATCACTAGAGCTAAGACTGAAAAGTCAGGAACTCCATGATCATTGCCCAAGCCCTAAACATTGAACTCTCAACACCTGACTGCTCCTCTCAATCTTCCTTGGCTGACTTCATTCACGCCCATCCACACCCACACCCAGAACCTCCCGGGCCAGCACACCTATTTCTGTTTTCATTAGTTCTTCCTGCATTTGAATTCTTGCATGTACTTTTTCTGGTATTATTCTTTATGATCTCTCTCTTCTCTGGCATGTAACCTCCCCAAGGGCAGGGACCTGTACCAATTTGGCTCACTAATATCTTCTGAATACCTAAGAAGAGCCTGAGACTTGATAGGTGCTCATGACTACAGAATGAATGAAGGAGGATGATGAACTGGAAGTATGACCCAAGGTAAGGGATTCCATACTAGGGTTCAGAATCCCACCAGAGTCTCAGAATGTTACCTGCTTTACAGTTTATGATGCTAGAGCTGCCTCCGAAGGTCACAAGCTCTTCTTCCACCTGGAAATCTTCTCCCTTCAGCAGGTCACTCCAAGGAACTGTGTATGAAAATCTTTGAGGGTAAACAGCCAAGAAAATGATGATGATGATGATGATGATTTTCCTTAGGGCTCATTGGGGGATGGGCATTGGTAAGGCCACTAGATGCTAGACTCCAGCTGTGTCTGACCCCACTGAGCCTCTTACAAGGTACAATACTGGGAAGATGTCTCTCACATTGAGATAGGCAGACCCTCTGAGACTCCCCTTGGCCCACATGTGAAACCCCATACTACCAGCTGCACAGGCACCCTCCTCTCACTTAAGAACAAATGACAGAATGTTCTGCAGTGTTTGATGGGACCAGAGGAAGGAAGCAAGTGTAAATTTCAGTATGAATTGATAACACTTAGTCATACAACTTCTAAAGCAAGGGGTTTGTGAGCTTTCCCTTAGAACAAGCCTGGGAAACGCATTGACCTGCTCTCACACAGGGTCAGATCTGGGAGGAGAGGATGGGGGTCCTCAGCAGCTACCAGAGAATCGACGGGGCTGTAGCTTTGGTCATCCCAAGGATGCTGAGTGCGGTCACCCACTACACTTTTGTAGAGGCAGCCTCCTGCAATGACTGTCGGGTCAGTGGAAGGTCTGTGCGGAAGTTTGGAGAAGTGGTCCAGAGCGAGGTGCAATATGTTTTACACATTGGAAGAGGTAGTCTTGCTTTGGTGATGAAATGAGACCAGATTATACGTAAAATCCCTTTCAGCATTATGAGTCGCTTTTTTTACAACACCCTGTAGCTTTTGGCACAGTAATCTTTGCTCCCTAGATTCACTTTGAGTAGCATTTAATACGAAAAGTCTACCTTGAACACAGAATTTTTATATGCAGGGACATGATGGAAGTTTTTGTGTAGAGGTAGTATATTAACTCCTGATGATTTGTTGTTTCACCGTAGACTTTCTTGCTATTCTAAATCCTTTGAAGTATGCGTCTGAATGCATAGAGGGTTCATCTTACAGTTTGCAGTCTTGTAAATTCATGTTAGTGGCAGCAATTAAACCTACAAGTACATGACAGCCTCTTAGAAGGAAACCAACAATACATGTATACTGTATTTTATACTGAAATCACTATAATTATTATTTCTAGAAAATAATGTGTCTGAATAGGGTTGACTAGAAAATGAATCATAAAACAAGATAATAATATTAAATAGACCACTTTAAATTATTTCTGGAACAAGATGGGAGATAGATAACTAGCTTGCTACATAGACAGATAGAAATAGCTATGATAAAAAGTAAATATATACAGCAATTTTCAGTATGCATTGCATTTTTTTTTTTTACATTTGCTAGTTCAATTAATCAATGCAACAAATCTGGGCTTTGCCTTTGCCTAATTTATATGGAGCCTGGTATTGCGATAAGGATTTTAGCACCAGTATCTTAATACTCAAACAATTATGTGAGAGAGGCATTATTACTATTTTTATTTCTATTATTATCATTACTTTACTATTAGTATTATTGTAATTCCCTTTTAAAGATGACTGTCTACAGCCTCAAAAATGTGTAATGCCTTAATCAAAGATGCTAGGCTGATTCGTGGTTGAACTAGCCTTAGGAGCAAAATCTTCTAACAAGTCTAATCTCTCTTTTTTCAATAACATCATGCACTACTAGGAAAGAAAAAACATCCCTTTTTTTTTTTTTTTGCCGTACGCGGGCCTCTCACTGTTGTGGCCTCTCCCGTTGCGGAGCACAGGCTCCGGACGCGCAGGCTCAGCGGCCATGGCTCACGGGCCCAGCCGCTCCGCGCCATGTGGGATCTTCCTGGACCGGGGCACGAATTCGCGTCCCCTGCATCGGCAGGCGGACTCTGAACAACTGCGCCACCAGGGAAGCCCAAAACATTTTTTTATTGAATTGCTAGTAGTTGTACATGGATTTTAAGGCTAAACAAGTATACTGAATAACAACTAGACCACTGCAATGAGAATTAGGAAAATTGACATGACTTATTTTCTTGGGCAATGCCCCCTGCCAAGTACGGAATCAAATGTCTCAGATATTCAAAAATGATCAAGCATCTCTTAAAATTTCCAATTGATCATTTTACTTGACTCTAAGATGTGTTAATTTTGAGATATTAGGCACTCAATAAACATTTGTTGAATGAATAAAATAAAGGAAAAGAATCACCCTTCCATTCTGAGTGTTCAGAAAGATTTATTTTCCCAGTGTAAAGGAAACAAAACCCAGTCCTCCTTTTCCTGCGTGTCTGTCCTTTACTCTCACATGAGTACCACATTCATAACCCTTCTGACATCAGATGTGTGGGGTTTTTTCCCACACCAAGCAATTCTGTGACACCAGCTGGGCGTCCTATAATTTAACTCAGTTCTAACACTGTATACCTGGAGATAGCGTCAGATCTCACAGTTAAGGGCTCAGTCTCACAAAACCGCCCCCCACCCTTCAGATGTCAGTCATAAGTAGTAGGTCTCCAGATTACCCACAACTTCTGTCTGAAGTAGCTGTAAATCTGAGGTGTCCATGACCAGTTCCCCACTGGATTCGATTATTTGCTAGAACAGCTCACAGAACTCTGGAAACACTTAGTTACATATACCAGTTTATTAAAGGATATGATAATAGATGTAGATGAACAACCAGTTGAAGAGATAGATAGGACTAAGTCTGGAAAGGCCCCAAGCACAAGAGCTTCTGTCCCCATGGAGTTGGGATGTGTCACCATCCTGGTAAGTAGATGTGTTCACCCACCTGGAAGTTCTCCAAACCCCATACTATTGGGGTGTTATGGAGGCCTCCCCAAGTAGGCATGATCAATTATTAACTCCATTCCCAACTCCTCTTCTCTCTGGAGGATGGGAGGTAAAGCTAAAAATTCTAGGTTTCTAATCATGGCTTGGTCTTTTTGGTGACCAGCCCCTATCCAGGAGCCCCCCCCCAGAGTCACCTCATTAGAACAAAAAATCATTCCTATCACCCAGGAAATTATAAGGGCTTTAGGAATGGCAAATTATTCCAACTCAGTTGAGGAACTAATACAGGCTCAATCCATTTGCTAGTTCCTCAACTGTGACAGAAGAGAAGAAAAATAGGATACTAAAATAAATGAGAAGATATTTTAGAGATCATCACATTGAACACTTTTAGTGGGAAAATTTGCCAACTCGTGACAACACCTTTGCTCAAAACTTTATCTAAAACCCACTAGCTACTGGGCTTATCTGGTTAGATGCAAAGTCCTTGAATCAGAAAGATACATGTTTTCTAAGATTCAATAGGCCCAATTTTATTTCATATACAAAAATACCTTCGATTTTATTCATTAATTTTGTCTCTACTAAAGACATCGCTACATAAAAATTAATCTCAGGACAGAATAATATAAAAATAACAAAATTGATTTAAAAATGTATGGAAAAAAGTATTTCAATGTACAACTACCTTTTACTTAATAAATATTATGAAAAATACTCAAATTATTTTTGAAAGGGTATTAGAAAACACTGGGGTTTGTTAATATCCCATCATAGTTTAGTAGTCCTAAGTAGAGGACAAATACAATTAACTGAAGAAAAAATAAATAGTAATTGTAAAAATTGCATTGCATAGTCAAGGGAACATCAGCGTAATATTATTAAGAGTGACACTTTTGAAAACACTTTTAGAATTTACACATGTACTTTCACAGTCAGTGGCCCATCCATTCCTCAAAATCAACTTTTGTGGCTGGACTATTTTTGATTTAGTTCTGCCAAAAAAGAAATGGATGCTTAATTAAGTTAAGTGATTTGCCAAGAGTCTCTCAGCTAAATGTGGTAATGCTGTATATAAAGTTCAGTCTCACAGATGCAGAGAACAGATTGATGATTGCCAGAGGTGCTGGGTCGAGGGTGGGCAAAATGGGTGAAGGGGGTCAAAAGGTACAAACTTCCAGTTATAAATTAAATAAGTCATGGGGATATGATTTACATCATGGTGACTGTAGTTAATAATACTGTATTTCGTAGTTGTAAGTTGCTAAGACAGTAATCTTAAAAGCTCTTATCACAGGAAAAATATGTGTATGGTGATGAATGTTAACTAGACTTATTGCGGCGATCACTTCACAGTACAAATATTGAATTATTTATTGTACACATGAAGATAATGTAAATGTTCTATGTCAATTACACCTCAATTTAAAAAATGACTTTGAGGCAAGAATATACAATGAAGAAAAGACAGTCTCCTCAGCAAGTGATGTTGAAAAAGCTGGACAGCCGCATGTAAATCAATGAAGTTAGAACACACCCACACACCATACACAAAAATGAACTCAAAATGGTTTAAAGACTTAAATATAAGGTAAGACACCATAAAACTCCTAGAAGAGAGCATAGGTAAAATATTCTCTGACATAAATCATAGCAATGTTTTCTGAGGTCAGTCTCCCAAGGCAATAGAAATAAAAGCAAAAATAAACAAATAGGACCTAATCAAACTTATAAGCTTTTGCACAGCAGAGGCAACAAAGAAAATGAAAAGACAACCCACGGACTGGGAGAAAAGGTTTGCAAATGGTGCAACTGGCAAGGTCTTAATTTCCAAAATATACAAACAGCTCATACAACTCAATAACAACAACAACAACAAAAAATAAATCCAAAAATGGGTGGAAGACCTAAACAGACATTTCTCCAAAGAAGACTTACAGTTGGCCAATAGATGCACGAAAGGATGCTCAACATCGCTAATTATCAGAGAAATGCAAATCAAAACTACAATGAGGTATCACCTCACTCTGGCCAGAATGGCCATCATTAAAAAGTCTACGAATAATAAATGCTGGAGAGGGAGTGGAGAAAAAGGAACCCTCCTACACTGTTGGTAAGACTGTAAATTGGTGCAGCCACTATGGAGAACAGTATGGAGGTTCCTTAAACAACTAAAACTAGAGTTACCATATGATCCAGCAATCCCAATCCTGGGCATGTATCCAGAGAAAACTCTAACTCGAAAAGATACATGCACCCCAATGTTCATAGCAGCACTATTTACAATAGCTAAGACATGGAAGCAACCTAAATGTCCAACAACAAATGAATGAATAAATGTATATATATATATACATATATATATATACAAAGACACAATGGAATACTACTGAGCCATAAAAAAAGAATTAAATAATGCCATTTGCAGCAACATGGATGGACGTAGAAATTATCATACTAAGTGAAGTAAGTCAGAAGGAGAAAGACGAATATCGTCTGATATCACTTATATGTAGAATCTAAATATGATACAAATGAACTTATTTACAAAATGGAAACAGACTCACAGACATAGAAAACAAACTTATGGTTACCAAAGGGGAATGGGGGTAGGGGAGGGATAAATTAGGAGTTTGGGATTAGCTGATACTATACATAAAATAGATAAACCACAAGGTCCTACTGTATATAGCACAAAAAACTATATTCAATACCTTGTAATAACCTACAATGGAAGAGAATCTGAAAAAGAATATTTATATATGTATATATGTGTATATATATATATATATATATATATATAAAACTGAATCACTTTGCTGTACATCAGACACTGACACAACATTGTAAATCAACTATACTTCAATTTAAAAAAATGCCTCTCAGCCATATATTGGTTTTAAGTCTAGAATTTGATGGGTTTTTCTCCTGATGTTTGCTTTTGAACTGCATAGTTGTTGAATTAGTACTTGGGAACTAGAAATTTGGCTCTGCTGAGGAGCTTTATTTATGCCACCAGGTCAGAAAGCCAATGTTTTCCCAGGAATCCCATTGACCAGAACTGTGTCACATGACCACACCTGCTGCAGAGGAGGCTGGGAAAGTGTATCTCTGACAAAGTAAAATCAATTGACCCAACCGGCCTATTACCAATCAAGATTCATCTCCTGAGACTGGGTATTCTGCCATCTCAAGAATTTGGAGTCTTTAAATTTTAGAAAGAGGGGGCCAGGTGGTGGTTGGCTAGATAACTACCGGTGACTTCCACAGATGCTTTTGTTTATTGTTTTACTATCCCTGAACTCCTGACACAGTGCTTTCCATGTGGTTCATACTCAATATATGGGAATTAATTTAATTTAAACCACAGGAAAAATTATACCAAGGGGCTCACCATGTCCAAGGGCCCCTATCGTCTAACAGATAAATTGGCAAAAGTTACAGCAAATGTTTTGGGAGCACTATGGTGGGTGTTCTACATGAGATTTCTCATTTCTCCAAAGTTACTTCCTGAACTGGGTCTGGCTGATCCCTCCCTTCTTTACTAGCTAATCCCTAACCTCAGGTTGAGAATCAGCTCAGACACTCATGAACCACCACTGAGCCATCCCTGGCCCTCACTCATGTCTCCTAGGGTTAGATGCTTCTTCTCTGTTCCCCACGTGTTCCCAAGTTTTTCTCCCCTCTCCCTCCCTCCCTCTGTGATCTCTCTACCTCCTCTCTTTCCTTTAAAAGTATCAAGAAACTTCATTTTCTTATGTCTGCCCTTCTCCTCTTCCTGCCTAACTAAATAATGATCAGCTAGAGGAAAGGGATGCAGTCGCTTTTGCTCTCTGAGCCTCTAGCCCCTGGCAGAGCACGTGGTGTGCCAGGGGCTGGGTGCTTATGTCTGCTGTGTGGAGTAATTTTCCTAAGAAGTTTGCATCAGAAGCCACATGCTGGATTGGTCTGTTCGTTGCAGAACAGGGCTTCATCATCACTAAAGGTGCTCAGGCCAGAAGAGGTCACGGAGATTAAAAACCAACACAGGGTGTCCAGACACAGAGCAGGACAACTGACCCCAGGCTGAGAGAGGTCACTGAGCAGCTCGGCTTCTCTTCATTCCAGGACCATCATCATCACAATTCCCCCCACATAGCACTGCATGTTATTTTTATTTTTATTTTTATTGGCCATGCTGCATGGCATGTGGGATCTCAGTTTCCCGACCGGGGATCGATCCCATACCCCCCAAAGTGGAAGCATGGTGTCTTAACCACTGGACCACGAGGGAAGACCCAGCACTGCACGTTAAACTCCATCTCTCTACCCTTCCTCCTCGTCACTGGGCCCCCTTCGCACAGATGTCAAGTTATCTCCTCTCCAGCCACTGCAGTGTGCTCCCCCTCTGTTCCGATTACCCATGCTTCACTGGCTTGAGATTGAGTGGCAGCTCGGCTCCGGAAAGCAGGTGTTGTGGAAGTGAAGCGAGCCCAGCAGACAGCGCATTAGGTAGCATCCGTCCCGGGGGAGCCCCAAGGCTCCAAGCTTTCACGGTCCCAACTGTTCCTCAGAGGGGCGGGAGGGCCAGGCCCTGACCAGATGTTGAGGAAAGTTGCCAGGCTGCAGCAAAGAAAATTGCTGTTGATTTATCTAAGGTGTAATAAGTAGTAATGAAACCCCTTTCTCACGTTTTTGTTTACAAGAAAGGCTCAAATCAAAGGTGACATGGGGGCATTCACGTGTACTACGGGATGTGACTCGGATGGAACTCTGATCTAGGAGCCCCTAGAGGTGGGTTCTAGCCCCTGTTCTGCCACTAACTTCCTCCATAGCCTGGAACAATCCTTTAGCATTTCTGGGTTTTTCTTCCTCGATTGTAAAATGGGAGAAGGAAATTAGAAAAATCTTGAAAGTCTGTTTCAGGTCTCTAAAATGATGGAAAGAGGAAAACCTGGGACTCTACTTTCTACTCATGCTTAAAGATGTAGCCTTAGAACAGGCCTCATAGATTATTAGGACTCAAAGACCTGGGTGGTCCTAGTTCAACCCCTTACTTTACAGAACTGAGGCTGGAAGAGGCTTGCTGAGGCCCAGGCAGGCCATGAATTAGGGGCAGGCCCTGGGCTCCTTGCTTCCAGACCCAGGTCTGGTCCTCTCTCCACCTTTCAAACCAGAGTTCCTCACCTAGGACAGCTGACTTCTCAGCCTGCATTTCACAACCAAGACCAGCTCACAGAGAAAGGGAGAAAAGGTTCTGTGTGAACCACTCAAGAGCGAAACTGGAAAGGAGGTGAGCCGAAACTTGAAACGAGATGAACTGACTGTGTTCTGGCCCAGAGGAAGCTGTGGGCTGGCTGGCCTTAGACCCAGGGCTGGAAGCCCTGGCCAGCGCCTTTGATGGGGCCCAGCAACTGGGCCCAGCTCAGCAGTTTCTGATAGCTTCACCCCCGACCAAGCGAAACTCAGGCCAGATTTCACGCGAAATGCAGAGCTCCCATGAACACCCAGCTCAAAGTGAAACACAGGGCAGTGAGAATTCACACAGCCCGAAACCAAATAGGGGAAAAAAAGACATTCAATGAATTCCCTCCAGCTCACCAAAACTGCCTCCTGTCCCTACAGTTCACTTCCACCTTTCAGTCTAACCTGGCTTTGCAAGTCACAGTGATCTCAAAGGCAAGCCCTTCTGCAGGATGGAGCACTGGGGTCTCAGAGACCAGGGCTAGAATTCTTGACATAGCATGTAGTGCTGTGCATCCTTGGCCTGATGACTTAGCTTCTCTGAACCTTACTGTATGGACATGTGAAGATAATGAGACTTGCTTTCCAGGCTGTTCATCATAGTATTAGCAGCAGAGACTGTCACTCTTCTCTCTGTGTGCCAATCTGCTATGTGGTTTTTATTCCATATCTTTTTTACCCCTTTCTATAGCATTATCATGACCATACCATTGGCATCTGCATTTTTAACAGCTTTATTGAGATATAATTTACATACCATAAGAGTCACCTTCCCCAAGTGTACTTAGGTCTTCATTTTATAGATAAGAAAACTGATGCTCAAAGAGATTGTGTTCCCCAAGTCCCTCTTTCTGTACACTTATTCTGTAAAGGGCCAGATGGTAAATATCTTTGGCTTTGGGGCCACATGGTCTCTGTCACAGTTACTCAATTCTGCCCTTGTAGCTCCACAGAACCACAGATAATATGCCAATCAATAAGTGTGGCCGTGTGTCAATAAAACTTTATTTAAAAAAAAAAACAGGTACTGGGTTGAATTTACTGGCCCTTGCTGTATGGTATGCCCCTGCTGAAAACACTACAATTATTACCCAAAGCATTCAGAATTAAATCTGACCTCTTTATCCTGTTGTACAAAGCCCCCTACCACCCAGCCCCTCCCTTCCTGGGGCATCAAGACCCCCTTGTTGTAGCTCTCAGTCCCATGCACTTCCCCTCCTGCCCAGGTCGGGGCAAGCCCTTCTCTTGTCCTGCGAGGTTCTCTCCTCTTCTTGCATGGCCGGCCTCCTTTTTTCCCTTAGGTCTCAGATTAAATGCTGCTTCTTCATAGAGCCCTTCTCAACCACTCCACAAAGGAGGGTTCACCTCGCTTTCCTTGCTTGTCCCCTTCAAAGCACTTGACTCTTCCTGCAATCCTTTGATGAATTTGGGCCTTTAATGGTTTGCCATCCGTCTCCATCACCAGTGTGGAAAGTCCATGAAGATAGGGGTCAAGTGTATCTTCTTCTATGGGCTCCAGTGTCTGGCACAGAGGGGGACACCATATACATTTGTGAAATGAATGTAAGGGATAATAACCCTTCTTTTGGATTTCACGGTCACGGCCTGAGCCATCTTCCTGCTCCCCATCCATGGGATCCTGTGGTCGGGACAGAACAGGTGCCAGAGCATCTCTTACCTCCTCACTCCTTTCTTCCCCTGAAACTGGTAGACATCTTGCTTGGCAAGTAGAGACACACATCTTCAAATGATATCGATTTTTAAAGAGATTGAGAGATGGTCTGAAATATAGGATTGGAGCTATGACAAGAGGAGTTGCCTTCCAAAGATCCAGGCACATGCAGACATGGGTGGTCTCACACTTAGGGACCTGGGGAGAAATTCCTTGGTTCCAGCATAACCTCTGTGCCATTCTCGCCAACACAGGAGAAAAGTAAGGGTACCACTCCTGCCTTTATATTCATTTATTTTCAAATAATGTCTGAACGACCATTTTCGTCCTGGAAACATTTAGAAATTGTGCACGTGCTCATTGTTTTCAACCCTTTCTTTCCTTTTTGCTCATTGAAACGTGCTTGAAAGACTAAGGGCAGGCTGCCAATTTCTCTAACCGTGAACAAAAAAGAAGAGAAACACACACATACACACACACACACACACACACACACACACATACCTCAGACAAACGTGTTTAAAATGCAGACAGTCGTTCAGTCCATTTTTGTCTTGAGTATCAGGCAGTAGCGATCAGGAGCTGGGCTTGTTGGGGTTTCATGCGAGCTCTTGATCTGCAATTATGAGACTCACTTTACTCAACATCAGGAAACAAATGCAGATCCTGCTCCAAGGATGAAAGCGTAGCTCTGGTCAAACTCTACCCTTGAGGATGTGTTTAACGGAGTAGTGGAAGATGATTAAATAAATCAGGGAATGGTCCTGTCTCATCGTGGATGTTCTGTAAACTCTTGGCTTCTGAATATGCCCTGTGGATCCAAAATTGGAAACAGGCTGGGAGAGTGGAAAGAGTTCTGTTTGGAATCACATCTACTTGGGTTTAAATCCTGGCTTCATGGCTTACTCTCAGTCACAGGCTAGTTCAGTGTTTAATCTTTTGGATCTTTAGCTTTTCCTTAAGCTAAGTGGAAATAACAGTACCAGTCCCACAGGCTGACTTTGGTAAATAGAGGTAAATAGTACTTTATGGGGTCAGTATGTCCATCTCATATAAGGTCTTCAATACAAGGAAAATAATGTTATTATTATAGCATTTTCTCTAGTTGGTGGCCTTAGCTGTGTAGAGTTTGCCTGAACATTGTGCATACAAAATACCCCATATGTTTGACGTGAGCTCCAGGGTCTGTGACCAACCGTGATTTTAAAAAGCAGATGTTATTAATCTTCTAAATTCTGCACACCAGCCATGGTGTCATTTAGGACTGACAATGGATGGGCTGCCTCATTCCCTCTTGGAGATAATTATTTTGAAGCACTAGGAGAGGCTGTTTGTTTTTAAGAGTTGGGGCCAATTTGCCTTATGAGAACCCAGTGGCAGCCTGTAATGAAAACAGGAAAATAAGCATGGGCCCCAAAGCTCAGTGCTGAAAAGACATTCAAGGTAGGAAGGCTGCGAATCAGAGCAAAGCTCACTGGAGACCCAGGAGAGCCTGCCTGTAAACTAATACAGAGTCGGGAGGAAGGTGATGGAGAAACTGGGTCCCAGGAGAGTTTCCCGGTAGGAGGGCATGCATAACAGTGTCAGAGAATATGTCTCCCAGAGTCCACGCTTTGGAGTCATGAGGGAACTATTTCCAAGTTCCATTCACCTCAGAATGAGGTTCTACTACCACCAACCAGGTTAGGACGCCTCCTGCCTCTGGAAGCAACACAAGAACTTAATTCAACTCAACAAATGTTAATTATGCACCTGCCATGTGCCAGCTTCTGGCAAGAAAAAGATGACCACACATTCCTGGGGTCCTGCCTGCAAGTTGCACAGAAACAAGTGTAAACTGACGTGAATAGCACATTAGTAAAGGGCATGGAGGGCATCAGTCATCTAAGCTTCCTCTCATTATACCACTCAGGAGGGAATAAAAAAATACATAAGTCCACAAAGACAAGGGAGGCTAGAGAGATGGAAACAACGGGTGAATGGTGTCAGACATTTGGACTTTGGAGAAGAGGTGGAAGGGTAGCAACTTACTTGGCCAAACAGCTAGTGTGACACCAAAGGGCCTGCAAGGAGGAGGCCAGAAGGGCATGGAGATGTTCACTGGGGAGCCCTGGGAAGCTGAGAATCAGGCCATCAGTAGTTTTGAATGCCAGATTCAAGTTTGGACTTAAAACAGGAAGAAAACTAGTTAAAAGCTTGAATAAAAGGAAAAGTTGGATCTCACTGTTTCTTTTACTTGATTCTGCCATAGACAAGAGACCTGGAATTTAGTCTCTGGACAGTGGAACCAGGAAGGTTTCAGATCCAAGGTATTCCAGTGAAACCAAGAAGACTTGGTGGAAGTCTACTGACCATAGGGTGAGACCGTCACCACTCCTACCCCCTCAAGTCACACCCACTGCTTGGCCACCAGGACTAGGTCAGGATGGTAGACACCAGGCCAAGGGTCACAGGCTTCATCATTGTTGAAAACACTGACCAGCCCACGATCAAAGACCTACAGATATTGACAGTTGGAGTTGGGCCAATGAAAGAGCCAAGCATTTGACAGACCCCACCCATACTACAAAGATTCCACTCAAGTTTTGGGCATCACATTACTAGCTATTAATGGAATATTTTTGCAAAAAAAAAAATGCCTCAAAGATTAAGATTGTGTTAGCAGTTTTATAAAGTGTATATATATATGTATAATATATTACATATATTCTAGGATATAAAATAAACCCTACAAATCAAAGACAAATAATCCAATGAAAATGGACAGCAGACATTTAATAAAAGAATATAGACAAACAGCTAATAAGCATGAAAAAAAGTATTCAACGCTATTCGTTATCAGGGAAATACAAATGAAAACCATGATGAGATACCACTATATACTCACAAAAATAGCTAAAATTTAAAAAACAGATGATGTAAATGTTGTCAAAGAGGTAGAACAACTAGAACTCACCTATACTGCTAAGAGTAGCGAAAAATGGTACAGCCATAATGGCCAAAAAGTAAGTGTACACCTACCTTATGATCCAGAAATTCTCCTCCTAGGTATTTACCCGGTACAAATGGAAAAAATAAAACACAAAAAAAGAATTGTAAAAATATGTTCAAATCACCTTTATTTATAATAGCCCCAAACTGGAAACAGAACAGGGGTCCATGAAGAGGACAATGGATAAACAGATGATGTTGTGTTTATACAATGGAATACTGAGAAACAAAAAGAAACACGCTACCTAGAGTCTGTCATACAGAGTGAAGTAAGTCAGAAAGAGAAAATCAAATATTGTATATTAACACATGTATGTGGAATCTAGAAAAATGGTACTGATGAACCTATTTGCAGGGCAGGAATAGAGACACAGATGTAGGGAAGTAACATGTGGACACAGGACACAAAGGGGAGGGTGGGACAAATTGAGAGGTTAGGATTGACATAAATACACTACCATGTGTAAAATAGACAGCTAGTGGGAACCTGCTGTATAGCGCAGGGAGCTCAGCTCAGTGCTCTGTGATGGCCTAGGGAGGTGTGATGGGGGGGAGGGTGGGAGGGAGGTCCAAGAGGGAGGGGATATATGTATACATATAGCTGATTCACTTCGTTGTACAGCAGAAACTAAACCAACATTGTAAAGCAACTATACTATATTAAAAAGAAAAAGAAACCCTACTGACACGTGCAACAACATATAAATCTCAAAAATATGTTAAGGTAACAAAGGAAAACATATTACATGATTTTGTTTGATATACAGTTTAAGAACAGGTCAAACTAGCATGTGGTGGAAAAAACCAGAATAGTAGTTACCTCGGGGGTAGACGTGAAGGTGGGGAATCACTAGGAAGGGTCACCAGGGAACTTTCTGGGGTGCTGACATTGTTCTACATGGTGATAGGACTTTTGGTTACATGGGTGTATAAACTGATTAAAACTCATCAAATACTGATGAAGATTTGTGCATTTCATTGAATGTAAATCTTACCTCAAAAGAAAAAAGAAGAGGCATAAACAAATAAAAATAAATAAGTAAAACAAATACTAAGACAAATATATACATTTTGCAAAGCAAAGCTTTCATGCATTATGAAATGTCCTCACTTAAGAAAGAGATAGAGGGCTTCCCTGGTGGCGCAGTGGTTGAGAGTCCGCCTGTCGATGCAGGGGACGCGGGTTCGTGCCCCGGTCCGGGAAGATCCCACATGGCGCGGAGCGGCTGGGCCCGTGAGCCGTGGCCGCTGGGCCTGCGCGTCCGGAGCCTGTGCTCCGCCCCGGTCCGGGAGGATCCCACATGGCGCGGAGCGGCTGGGCCCGTGAGCCGTGGCCGCTGGGCCTGCGCGTCCGGAGCCTGTGCTCCGCAACGGGAGAGGCCACAGCAGTGAGAGGCCCGCGTACCGCAAAAAAAAAAAAAAAAAAAAAAAAGATAGAGAATATGTTAATAATTTAGGTTAATCTTAAAAGTGTGATATCTATGTCCATTATACTAGGCACAGCACAAAAAAAATTGGTTAAAAAATATGAAATATTTCTTAGTATTGAAAATAATTATTCCATAAATCAATCACTTACATTCAGGAATGACAAATTCTCGAAAAACAACTTTAAAAAAGTGTTCTGAGTGCCCTGAACAGTGGATGTAAGAAACAAGCAAACAAACAACAAAACAAAACAAACAAAAACAGCAAGGACTGCCACTTTTAGAGCAGTGGAGATAAGGGGAAGACCCTTAAAGTTCCCAAAAGCACCAACAGGCAGGAGGCAGTCCCATCACGGAGATGCCATGGGGCATGAGCTTCTCAGCAGCCACCCTGGGAGCTAGAAAATGGAGATCAGTGTCCTCAGAATTCCATAGGAAGGTTGGTCTAATCTAGAATTCTGTACCTGGCTGCTGAACTATAAGCCAAGTGGGAAGGTTGGATATGGATATTATGGAAGATGACCCTTCTGCCTTTTCTTCAGAAATGACTGGAGAGTGTTTACCCAAAACAAGGACAATAAAACCGAGGACAAGGGAGACCTGGAATGCAGGGAGAGGGGATCCCACCAAAGGAGAGAAGTAAGGGAATTCCCGGGTCAGGAAGAAAGGAGGCCGCAGGACGACATGAGGTGGTCCAGAGCAAAGCAGGAGCATAGAAATTTCCAGAAAAGATGCTTCCTAGAGCAAAATAGGACTCAGATATGGCCTGATTCTCAGACTGCATTAGGAGGAGGAGCATATACAGGAGAGAGTTTAGAGACAAATAGGTATGCAGAGAAACATATAAACAAATAGATGAGGCCATGATTAGCTCAGTGACACTGCAGGAGAAGGAGACACAACCATCACACTCTTGGTGACTCAGCGAGGACAGCATTGACACAGACCTCGTGGCACAATGTCAAACATCGATTCAAACAAAAATTGAACAGCATTGAGAGAGTGGAGAAACGTGAAATGTGTGCATTTGTGGATGTGGATGGGAGAGAGCATAATGTTGCAGTCTTCTTTTATACGGTGGGAACTAATGGAGAATGCCAAAAATAAACAGTATAATATACATAGCTGTGTGAGCAGGTTATTGTCAGCATATAGAGGTCAATAGAAGACAAAACAGCTAAACATTTGAAAGTATTTGCCCCTGGGGGGTAGGTATTGGTGTGAGGATGGGTGAGGCAGAATGTTTTTTTTTCTATTAAAATTCTTCTAGTCTTGAGTGTTAAACCATGTATTGGTGCATTTATTGTATGTGTATCATGATAGATGATGATAGAGAGAGAGAGAGAGAGAAAGATAGATGTTTGACCTTTTTGAACACCTTTAGTCTAGGTGAAGTGCATGGTGACATGGAACCATCACCAGGCCACTGAACCTCAACTCTTGAGGTTAAAGAGACTTCCCAGATGGACTTTTGGCTGAGCCAAGGTCTGAAGGGAAACAATGAAAGGTGTTAGCTGGGGCAGGATAGGAAAGGAAGGTGCAGAGAAAGATAGGGCGAGTGAGACAGAGGTGTTACAAACGGAGAGAAACTATTCTTTAGCCAAAGTGCTGTCATTCTAGAGGAGGAACATACTAGAGGAGCTATGCCCCCTTACAAATGTATTTCATGGAGACAGTCCTTCCTGTGTGAAATAGAGAATTCCAAAGGAAGAGAGAATTCTCAGTACTGATATTCAAGGCCCTGGTGCAAAGAAAATGTGGTCCAGGGAGGGACGCAGCAGAACATCAGCCAATCTCACAGAACCTAGACATCAACAGAAGAGGAAAATCCAGATGGAACCAGAAGTTTCTATCTTCCCGAATGTCATCTGCCAGGAGGTTACCTGGATGCTAGAGAGAAGAAATTGGAGCCCAACACAAGACCACTGCATGCAATCATGTTAACACAGTTTTCCCACGTACCCATGTACCTCTACATTATAGGAACATCATTCTGTAGGGTGGGCTCCATCATTTTCAGTTAATCCCTTTGTGGCTAAGTCATTCCCCCAGACATTTAAATAAGCCTCTGCGTGACCAGGTGGAACTGATAATAGAAAAGCATCCAGGTCTTAGTAACCAGGCCAGCTGCTCTTGAGAAGGTTACAGGCAGGGTGTTATTTCCGTTCAGAAGGCGAGGTCCAAACACAGCATGCTGTGTTTGAGGTAACACAATGTGATAGGGGGTGGTGGAAATTTTACCCAAACACTCTGATTCCAAATCAAGCAATTCCCACCCTTCCCCCACCTACCCCATCGATGAAGGGATGGCTGATGTTAAATACCTTCCCCAGGCAGCCTGCAACATGCTGGCAGTTTGACATATAGGATATTTTAGGTGCATAATAATATTTCCGGGTGGTGAGAATTATGCTTATCTTATAGATAAAGAAACTGAGAGTCAGTGACCCAAAGTGACTCCCAAAGGTTTCAAGGCCAGGCCTGTTGGTTCCACATCCAAGCTCTACATCTAAGACACAGCTATTCTTAGGTCTCTGCCCCCTGCTAATGCCCTCACTGCCCCCATAACTCACATCTCCCTTGTCTCCACTGAACTGAGCTGAACCCCTACAATGGTTTCCTTCTACCTCCTCCCGCTATCACTTCCTTCCTCCTTGGCCACTCAGTCGCTTAAGCCAGCTAAGGGTCAGGCACACACAAGGGCTGAGCTGCAAAGCGGCCATGGGAAGAGCAGCAGGAGAAGTAATAGGATAGGGAAGAGGAGCAGAGAGACAGCAAAGTACCCAGCACTTCCGGAGTGACACGGTGAATCCCTTTCTGGAGTGTGATGGTTGGCCAGTCCCCAGATAAGAACAACCCTTGCAGTTTGGAAAACCCACTGCCTTATCCCCCATGAGGTCAGAGCGGTGGCTCCGTGGTGCTGTCAGCACACAAAATCCCAAGCCCTACTATATATAAAACAGATAACTGACAAGAGCCTACTGTCGAGTCCAGAGAACTTTACTCAATACTCTGTAATGACCTACATGGGAAAAGAATCTTAAAAAGATTGGAGATATATATATGTATAACTGATTCACTTTGCTGTACAGCAGAAACGAACACAATATTGGAAATCAACTCTACTCCAATAAAGAAAAAAAAAGAAAAAAAAGAATCCCAAGCCTCTCTCTCCTTTGGAGTACAACACATTCCTCCGCAGTCAGATGGGTGTTCAGACAGGTTAATAACCTGAGAGGCAACTCACCCCTTCAACTTTTAGCTAACCCTTTGCCTAATTTAACCTCCTCCCTAGGAACAGTTATCCTCTAAAATGTGCTCCTGATTATAAACGTCCTTTCAGATGGCCAGGGACTCTTTATGGAAGGTGATGGCAACTGGGTCACCAGAGGCTTGGAGCATCCATACACGACCACAGCCAGGCTTGCCAAAGATCGAGGGTGCTATTTGGCTCGTGGGCTGTAATCTACTGTTGGCATTTGATTATTAGAATGCATCATTGGCACTAATAAATACAGATATATACAAAAAATAATTATTTATTTTATTTTAGTAATTAAAAAATAATTATTTTATTTTATTTTAATTAAAAATAATTTATTTTTTATTTTTTGTATATATATATATATATATATATATATATATATACAAAAGTCCTATATATATACAGTCATTCAATAACAACTATGGCATGCATACAGTTTCCTACACTT
The DNA here is from genome assembly GCF_002837175.3 of Physeter macrocephalus. Classification (NCBI taxonomy): domain Eukaryota; kingdom Metazoa; phylum Chordata; class Mammalia; order Artiodactyla; family Physeteridae; genus Physeter; species Physeter macrocephalus. Next base: position 176,052,940 of record NC_041224.1, read on the forward strand.
GAAGCGATTTTAATACAATGATATTCCTGGTGGCTGGAGAATCAGTGGGCCGGACATGCACACGTTGTCACGCAGAGACAGTGGGATTATGATCCATGGTACCTGCGGTGTGTGGCCCTCAAATCAATTAGACAGAGGTGTCCACCTATGTTACCACATTTCAACCTTACATGAATGCCATTAAGTAGTTCTATTTTCTTTCATTTAGAGAGAGGTAACCAAAGGCCAAAGAAATTAAATAAATGGCTCTTCATTTTAGCTGAGCTATGACTTGAATCTGACCCCATGGATTCTGTTCTTTCCACATTCCAGAGGTTTCAAACCTTTTTCTTGTTCTTCCCACAACTAAATGCTTAGGCTAAACTGCAATTTCTAAAGTAGATTTAAGTAGAGTTCAAAATGTATAAGTATCGGCTGTGTACCAGATGCTGTGTTAGTACTTACCTACGTTAACTCAGTCCTCACACAGCGCCTGGCATCAGTATTGTGATTACCCTATTTCTTAGTTTAGGGAACTGAGGTCCAGAGAGGTTGGGTAGCTTTCCCAAGGCCATACAGATAGTTAGTGACAAAGCTTGGATTAGAACCCAGGCAGCCTGGCTCCCAAGCTCTCCAGAGGGCTACTCAGCAAATTGAATTTGATACAGCACCATCTTCATCTGACCCCCCCCTCCTGGAAAGGAAGCGTTTTAGGATTACAAACTCTTCTGCATTCCACCCATACTGTTTCCTGATCTAAGGCACAGAGAGCATTTCCTATACTTTCTTCCAGATGATGAATGTAGCTCTATTAGTTTCCTAGGGCTGCTGTAACAAATTACCATGAACTTGGTGGCTTAAACAACATACATTTATTACCTTACAGTTCTATAGGTCAAAAGCCCAATACAGTTTTCCTTGGGCTAAAAACAAGAAGTAAGGCTACATTTCTTCCTGGAGGTTTTAGGGTAGTATTTGTTTCCTTGCCTTTTCCAGCTTCTGGAGGATATCCACATTCCTGGTTCACGGATTCCCTCCATCTTCAAAGCCAGCAAGGCAGCATCTCTCTGATCCATCCTCCACAATCACATCTTTCTCTCTACTAAAGCAGGGAAATGTTCTCTACTTTTAAGGATGTAAGTGGTTAGATTGTGTCTGCCTGGATAGTCCAGGATCATCTCCCATTTCAAAGTCCGTATCCTCAGTCACATCCGCAAAGTCCCTTTTGCCACATGAGTTGATACGGTCACAGCTTTCAGGGCTTACACGTAGACTTCTTGAGGGGTCTGCTAATTTTCCTACAATACTGGTCAAAACACAAAGTCACCCTGGACATTGCACACGTCACTGATTTTTACTTTGTATTAAGGCAACTCTCACAGGATCTTGATGTGAGAATTCATCCTCTAAAAATAAACGCTTTTATGCTCATTATTTCCACAAACTATTGCATACCGGACCCATCAGGCTTAATATTCTCACTACTCTCAATTTCACATGATTATCCATATTAATATTATGACCGTATTAACTAGCCTCTGTACATCAATGCAAACAATTTTCACATTTAAAGTTCGGTGGAATAAAGTGAGGCTGCATGTGTCAAAGGACTTTGTAAGCCCTAAATTTCTAGGCAGATATCAATTTTGATGAGAGACTAGCTGATAGAGGGATAGTAGAAAGTACTGGGTCCCACTAGATGCCCATCAATCTGTGTGGAAGGGAACAGAGAGCATCCCTTTTGCTGTTACTTAAATGGAACCGAAGGACCTGAACTTAATTGAAGCTTAAGAAAAGTTGATGATTTTGTTGCTCTCCAGATTTAGAAAGCTACTAGAGATTCTTGCGGAATGAATTATGGTGGATGAACTCGTTGCCCAAGCACAGCTGAGCAGAGGAGTACACTGCTGGGTCAGGGAAGGCACCTTCACTCTGGAGCAGGGGAGGTGATTTTGAGCAGCTCTGTGCTCAATACACATATTTTCTCCTCTATGTAGCCCTGAACACACAGGGCAAGGGTTATGGGGACATTTTCTCTTTTTTTTTTTTTTTTTTGCGGTACGCGGGCCTTTCACCGCTGTGGCCTCTC